>NC_091985.1:24548229-24885852 GCF_044704955.1 Pristiophorus japonicus
TTCATTTTGGGGAGCGAGTCCAGAACAAGGGGGCATAACCTCAAAATTAGAGTTAGGTCGCTCAGGGGTGATGTCAGGAAGCATGTCTTCACATAAAGGTAGTGGAAATCTGAAACTGCCTTCTCCCAAAAATCTGTTGAGTCTGGGGGTCAATTGAAAATCATCATCATCATCATAGGCAGTCCCTCGAATCGAGGATGACTTGCTTCCACGCCAAAAAGAGGTAAGTTCAATGAAGAACCTAATATCCCAGGTCCCAAACTACATCTTGAAGGGTGGAAGATGCCTGTACGTGGATTTTTTTTTAACGCGTGGTGGCCGTTGTACACCAGCCACCACACGGGCTTGGTCCAATGGCAAGGGTTAACCAAGACGACTGGAGACCAGCTCTGCTGTACGGACCTAGTGCACGCACATATCGCAATGTGGGCTGGCCCGTGCTGCCCCTGGGCCCTCGCCTCTCCTGGGCCTCGAACTCACACCTCTCCTGGTCCCCGATCACGTCCCTCTGCCAACTGTTGCCGCTCCTTCGCCCCGACCTCGCCGCTCCTGCTGTACCTGCCCACGCTCCAATCACTGACCTGGGTTATGGTGACATCCAACCCAGTCGCCCTCTTCACAGCCGTCGCCCTCCTGCAAGACCATCAGCAGGCTGGGGCCATTAGAGGGAGCAATGTGCAGCAGCCCAGCCCGGAAATCGGCGCGGTCCCAGCCTGTAAGACCATCAGCAGGCCGGGGCCATTAGAGGGAGCAATGTGTGGCGGCGTGCCGCTTCTGGGAGCAGTGTGAACTAATAAAACAATAGGGCACCAGTGACTAAAGTGACATCAGGGAAAAATAGAAAAAAGTTAAAGCTAAAAGTACTATATCTCAATGTATGAAGCATTTGCAACAAAATGTCGACACGGTGATTGATAGATTTTTGTTAGGTGAGAATGTTATGGAATATGAAACCGAATGGGGTAGATGGAGTTAGGGTACATGATCTAATTAAATGATGGGACAGGCTCAAGGGGCTGAATGGCCTCTTCCTGTCTCCATGTTCCAAAGTAAAAAAGAATCCTCAACTCCTTTTTCTTTACTTGAAGATTCTTCCCCCAGCCACCCATTTTCTGTAACCAGTGCCTCTTCCTCCTTTATTGCACTCTCCGTACTTCCCCTATTTACAAATTCAATTCATGTATTGCTTTATATACTAGCAGAATGACTGTGAAGTTTAGCATGGTGTTGTCCTGAGCTGGGGACTGGCACAGAGGGAAGGATGGAGAAGGAGAAGCAAAGTACGATGGGGAGGCAGTGCAAGGAGTGGTGTACAGACTGTTAGAATTTAAAACAGTGGGCCACTTAAACCAATGTACTTTAACTCTTGTGTGATACTTTAATCACCTGAAACTGTTCCCCCCCACTACAATAACAACCCAAATTTGGAAAGACAAAAATCTAAAATTATACTGCAGGGTGTATTTCACAGTTCAATTTGACAAAAGAAAACTTCAAACACTACACTATTACATGTTAAATCGCCGATTAGAATTAATTCTTCACTCTCACTTTAACAGTGCAGTTGCTAAATGTTGTCTCACTTCCACAACAAATAAATACCAACAACATTATAGAATTTGGGATTGGTTTTGATTTGCGCTTCAGATAACACGACACGCACATTTAGAATAAGAGACACTACCCTTCAGTGCTGTGCTGCTCTTCGATGTCAGCAGCAAGGAGAATCATCCGGGCGACAAGCTGGGCTTCAAACCAGTCTGGCATGTAACTGGCCCTTTCTCCTAGTTACAAAGAAAGCACAGCAAATGGGTGTTAAATGTAATATCTGTTGTATGGAACATACCAGCAGCATCCAGGTTGGTCAGTAAGGTGCATAGAATCATAGAACTTTACGGCACAGAAGGAGGCCATTTCGGCCCATCGTGTCCGCGCCGGCTGAAAAAGAGCTATCCAGCCTAATCCCACTTTCCAGCTCTTAGTCCATAGCCTTGTAGGTTACGGCACTTCAAGTGCATATCCAAGTACTTTTTAAATGCGATGAGGGTTTCAGTCAGTGGCTTCCAGACCCCCACCACCCTCTGGGTGAAAAAGGTTTTCCTCAACTCCCCTCTAATCTTTCTACCAATCTATGCCCCCTGGCTATTGACTGCTCTGCTAAGGGAAATATGTCCTTCCTATCCACTCTATCGAGGCCCCTCATAATCTTATACACCTCAATTAAGTCTCCCCTCAGTCTCCTCTGTTCCAAAGAAAACAACCCGAGCCTATCCAATCTTTCCTCATAGCTAAAATTCTCCAGTCCGAGCAACATCCTCGTAAATCTCCTCTGTACCCTCGCGAGTGCAATCACTAGTTCTGTCTTGAAATAAAACATAATGATGGCTCATCGAATTTCTGATCACTCTGCCCTCATCCAACAATGCTATTAAGTGCCAATTTCTCATTTTAATCTACGCTGCCCTGGGAGAAAAGGCCGGACTGTTTTCTCCCAAAGGAAAGGAGCAAGATAAATCAGGGGACGAGTCATTCGATATGTGCAGCATCCCAGACTCTACAGATTGTACCCTATACAAGAGTTATGTTGTGTGTACAGATCCAGTATTCAGAGGTCAAAAGAGGGAACCACACGTTACAATTCAAGTCAACGCTGGGAGCCTCTGTAAACACTTCTGCTCACTGTCTGTGCCTACTATGAACTGAAGCGTGTGTGCGTGTGCGTGTGCGTGTGTAGGGATTAGAAAGTACTGGGCCTCAGAGCTAACAATTCACCATGTGATTGCTCGGTTATCCTGGGAATAGTAATAGGATTGCTCAGATTGACTGAAAAACACGATTTATTGTAAAAAAATTTAAATTATATAGAAGCAAAAGTAAATCTGAAGGTAAAAGAACAGTAAAGTCAGTAACACTCTGACACTTCCAATACAGTCTTTTGATGAGCTTGTAGAAGAAATGCACAACCTCTGTGTTCATAGAAGCACAGAAGCAGCCAGTTGGCTCATTATGCCGGTGTGGGTTTTTTGTTAAACAATTCCAAAATTAATCACATTGTCTTTCTTTCTCCACATAGCCCTCCTTCTGTTTCAAATAGTTATCCAAGTCGCTGGACAAATACCACCAACAATATCTCCGCAAGATCCTACAAGTCCCCTGGGAGGACAGATGCACCAACGTTAGCGTCCTCGACCAGGCCAACATCCCCAGCATTGAACCACTGACCACACTCGATCAGCTCCGCTGGGCAGGCCACACTGCTCGCATGTCAGACTTGAGACTCCCAAAGCAAGCGCTCTACTCAGAATTCCTTCACAGCAAACAAGCCAAAGGTGGGCAGCGGAAACGTTACAAGGACACTCTCAAAGCCTCCCTGATAAAGTGCAACATCCCCACTGACACCTGGGAGTCCCTGGCCAAAGACCGCCCTAAGTGGAGGAAGTACATCCGGGAGGGCGCCGAGCACCTCGAGTCTCATCGCCGAGAGCATGCAGAAAACAAGCGCAGGCAGCGGAAAGAGCGTGTGGCAAACCAGTCCCACCCTCCCTTTCCTTCAACCACTGTCTGTCCCACCTGTGACAGAGACTGTAATTCCCGTATTGGACTGTTCAGTCACCTCAGAACTCACTGTGAGTGAAAGCAAGTCTTCCTCGATTTTGAGGGGCTGCCTATGATGACATGATGATGATGGTAAAGGATTTTTCTTTTAAGTTATTCTTTTAAAATATTCAAACACTTTTAACGTTTGTAACTTTCTCTCCTTCAAAGTTTTATTTTTTGAAAAAGACATTTACTCAAACGAATCTTCTGTTCCAGTATCGGCATTATCTTCATTTCCTTCCCGAAACTATTTCTTTTGCCTCACAGTTAGTCATTTTAAAATCTATTTTCAGTACAGGTATTGACATGTAAGATTTTTGGGGGATATTTTATATATATTAAGACATTCCTTTTTCTCTCTCTATGATTTAATTCCCTCCAACCAAAGTTAAAGTCAACATTAATTCCAATTTGGGCTGTTGTTTCCCCCGCTATTTCAGGCAACTATCACTGCTCCCAGTCTTGCTCCATGCTGGCTGCAACTCCCCTCCTTTTGGGTCATAATAAAAGAAAATATGCCTTGCTCCAGGTCAGTCTGAAGTCATTGCTTTAATGGTTACCAGTTCAGGAAAGCTACCCATCGGCAGCATCTTGTTGTAATCCAATAGCAGAGCTCTAATATGGTGTAAAGATTTGATGTTTTTAATCAACAAGTACTCCACTATTTTTTAAGTAACAGATTGCATCAATAAACTATGGGAGAGTACTCAAGAGTAAAATACATACTCCCCACCCAACCAAACCCTTAAGCTATTCATCGAAGGATGACTGGAGCAGGAAAAGGAAAAAAAAGTCACATTGGTACTCTTCGGAGACTGTAATTATGATCTATTGTGGAGGCTTCACTCTGAATCTGACTGATGTTAGATCTCATCTGGGAGTGCTCAATACTGACGCTAAGTGCCCAAAATAGAAAAATGTTCCATTTCTTAACTCTGCCATTGCATTTCGAGATGGGGAGAGACAATCAGAACATTGCTGCCTGCTGATTGCATCAAGGCAAGTTTGGAAGGTTATAAATGATGCATAAGCATGACCTCCAGAGTAATGCAGCAGGCTTTTCCTGAAACAGATTTTCTTTAATACTTTATGTGGTGGTGTGGCGGCTGGCCTCCCAATTTTTCCATGTTTCCATGGACCACTATGGAAATGGAATCCAAAGGAGTACAGAAATATTATTGGCCAGCACTCTAATCTCAGAAATGGAAAGCCCATCACCACATGGAAAGTATCAAATAATAATGAACACAATATAATATGTATAATAAAATATCAGGTGAGTGTTTTTTTTTAGCTTTAAGTTTATTTCTGTTAAGTTAGTCTATTAAATAGAGGTATCACAGGGCAGCTCAGTACAGTGCAATGCACATCCTGCGCCATGTGGGAAGTCCTGGATGCTTTGCGTGGCCTGGACGACCATGTGCAGGAAGTTACACCAGCTACAGCAGCTCAAGGTCGGTATTTCAGAGCTTGAGCGGCAGCTGGAATCACTGCAGTGCCTCTGCGAGGCTGAGAACTTCATGGATAGTAGGTTTCAGGAGGTGGTCTCCCCGCAGCATAAGAGGCAGAGAGGGAATGAGTGACCACCAGACAGAAGAGGAGTAATAGGAGACCCCCGAGTACATCTCACTCTCCAACCAGTATTCTGTTCTGAGTACTGGTGGGAGTGATGGTTCCTCTGGCAAGTGCAGCCAGAGCCAAGTCCACGGCCCAACAGGTGGCTCAGCTGCACAGGGGGAAGAAGAATGGAAGAGCTATAGTGGTAGGGGATTCGATAGTCAGGGGAGCAGACAGGCGTTTCTGCGGCCGCAGACGTGACTCCAGGATGGTATGTTGCCTCCCTGGTGCCATGGTCAAGGATGTCGCTGAGCGGCTGCAGGACATTCTGAGGGGGGGAGGGTGAACCAATGACATAGGTTGAAAGAGGGATGAGGTCTTGCAGGCAGATTTTAGGGAGCTAGGATTTATGAGGAGCAGACAGGGAAGTGGAGTTAAGACCAAGATCAGATCAGCCATGATCTTATTGAATGGTGGAGCAGGTTCAAAGGGCCAAATGGGCTACTCTGGCTCCTATTTCTCATGTTCTTATTGAAGAGAGATTAAAAAGCAGGACCTCAAATGTAGCAATCTCTGGAATATTCCCAGTGCATGAGCTGGTGAGTACAGAAATAGGACGATAGAGCAGATGAGACGTGGCTGGAGAGATGGTGCAGGAGGGAGGGCTTTAGATTCCTGAGGTATTGTGACCGTTTCTGGGGAGGTGGGACCTGTACAAGCCGGACGGGTTGCACCGCAACAGAGCCGGGACCAATATCCCCACGGCGGGGAGGGGGACAGGGGCGGGGGTTTGCTAGTGCTGTTGGGGTGGGGTTAAACTAGCTTGGCAGGAGGATGGGAACCCGAGAGTAGATTCAGAAGGGAGAGAAGCAAAGCTGGAATTGAAAAGCAGAAAATTAGAAAGTGAATTTGGAAGGCAGAGGAAACAGAAAGAAAATGGACAACAAGGGAGTTTGGCAGTGCTAAATGGTATATATTTCAATGCAGGGAGTCTAGGGAATAAGGCAGATGAGCTGAGAGTATGATATTATAGCTATTGCTGAGACATGACTGAAAGAAGGGCAGGTATGGCAACTCAACATTCCTGGTTACAGGGTTTTCAGACAGGATAGAAAGAGGGATAAAAAAAGGAGGGAGGGGTCGCAGTATTAATTAAAGAAACAATTACAGCTGTGAGGAGGGATAATATGTCAGAAGGATCATTAAATGAGGCCATGTGGGTTGAATTGAAGAACAGAAAAGGGCGATTACATTGCTGGGAGTGTACTACAGACCCCCAAACAGTCAGAGGGGGTTGGAAGAGCTAGAGGGCAGCAATAGTCAGGGATTTCAACTACCCTAATATTAGTTGGGATTGAAGTAGTGTGAAAGGTATTAGAGGGTGAAGAATTCCTAAAATGCATTCAGGAGAACTTTTTAGCCAGTATGTAGCAAGCCCAACAAGGGAGGGGGCGTTTCTGGACTTAGTTTTAGGGAATGAAGCTGGGCAGATGGAAGGGGTATCAGTGGGAGAGCATTTTGGTGCTAGTGATCATAATTCAATTAGATTTAGGGTGGTTATGGAAAAGGACAAAGACAGACCAGAAATAAAAGCTCTCAATTAGGGGAAAGCCAATTTTACTAAGCTGAGAGGTAATTTAGCCAAGGTGGACTGGAAACAGCTACTGGAAGGTAACAAAGAAAATAGGTGCAGGAGTAGGCCATTCGGCCCTTCGAACCTGCACCACCATTCAATAAGATCATGGCTGATCATTCACCTCAGTACCCCTTTCCTGCTTTCTCTCCATACCCCTTGATCCCTTTAGCCGTAAGGGCCATATCTAACTCCCTCTTGAATATATCCAATGAACTGGCAGCAACAACTCTCTGCAGTAGAGAATTCCACAGGTTAACAACTCTCTGAGTGAAGAAGTTTCTCCTCATCTCAGTCCTAAATGGCTTACCCTTTATCCATAGACTGTGTCCCCTGGTTCTGGACTTCCCCAACATTCTTCCTGCATCTAACCTGTCCAATCCTGTCAGAATCTTATATGTTTCTATGAGATCCCCTCTCATCCTTCTAAACTCTAGTGAATAAAGGCCCAGTCAATCCAGTCTCTCCTCATATGTCAGTCCTGCCAGTGACAGAGCAGTGGGAGGCATTCAAGGAGGAGATCCTGAGGATTCAGAGCAAGTATGTTCCCTTAAAGAAAAAGAGTGTGACTAACAAATCTAGAGTCTCCTGGATGACAAGGACCAGTTGTCATGGTCCACATGGGTACCAACGACATATATAGAACAAAGAAAGAGGTTCTGCTGAGGGAGTATGAGCAGCTAGGGGTTAAATTAAAAAGTAGAACCACAAGGGTAATAATCCCTGGATTATTACCTGAGCCATGAGCAAATTTGCATAGGGTAAATAGGATCAGAGAGATGAACGCATGGCTCAAAGACTGGTGTGGGAGGAATGGGTTTCGATTCATGGGGCGCTGGCACCAGTACTGGGATAGGAGGGAGCTGTTCTGCCGGGACGGGCTTCACGTGAACCAGGCTGGGGCCAGTGTCTTGGCGAATTGAATAATGAGGGCTGTAGATAGGACTTTAAATTAAATAGTGGGGTGGGGGATGGGTGAGGGTTCTGGTGAGCAGAAATGTAAAAAGTCAAAGAGAAAGGAGAAGGCAAAAATGCAGGGTAGCGATAGGGGTAACAATAACCAGAGTGTGACAAGTAGGGACAGAGTGTATACACATAAGACAAAATTAAAAGCTCTATATCTGAACGCACGAAGCATTCATAACAAGAGAGATGAATTGACGACACAAATAGAAATAAATGGGTATGATCTGATTGACATTACAGAGACATGGTTGCAAGGTGACCAAGGCTGGGAACTAAATCTTGAGGGGTATTTGCCATTTCGTAAGGATAGGCAGAAAGGAAAAGGAGGTGGGGTAGCTCTGTTAATAAAGGATGAGATCAGTGCGCTAGTGAGAAATGATGTTGGATCAGAAGATCAAGATGTAGAATCAGTTTGGGTGAGATAAGAAATAATAAGGGAAATAAGTCACTGGTGGGAGTGGTCTACAGGCTCCCAAACAATAGCCACTCTGTAGCACAGAGTATAAATCAGGAAATAATGGAGGCTTGTAAGAAAGGTACAACAGTAGTCATGGGCAATTTTAATCTTCATATTGATTGGACAAATCTAATTGGAGCTTGGAGGAAGAGTTCATAGAGTGTATTCGAGATGGTTTCTTGGAATAATACGTTGTGGAACCAACCAGGGAGCAGACTATTTTAGATCTGGCAATGTGTAACAAGTCAGGATTAATTAATGATTAATTAGTGAAGGATCCTCTTGGGAAGAATGATCATAGCATGGTAGAATTTCAAATTCAGTTTGAGGGTGAGAAAGCTAGGTCTCAAACTAGTGTAATTACAAAGGTATGAAGGCAGAGTTGGTTAAAGTGGACTGGGAAACTATATTAAAGGGTAAGACTGTAGAAAAGCAGTGGCAAACATTTAAGGAGATATTTCATAACTCTCATCAAAGATTTATTCCAGTGAGAAAAAAAGATGCGAAGAGAAGGATGTCTAACTAAGGAAATAAAGGGTGGTATCATATTGAAAGCAAAGGCATACAATGTTGCGAAGGGCAGTGGAAGGCCAGAGGATTGGGAAATTTTTAGAAACCAGCAAAGGATGACTAGAAAAATGATAAAGACAGAGAAGATAGCATATGAGAGTAAATTAGCAAGAAATATAAAAACAGACAGTAAGAGCTTCTACAGGTATATAAAAAGGAAGTGAGTAGCTAAAGTAAACGTTGGTCCTTTAGAGGATGAGACTGGGGAAGTAATAATGGGAAACAGGAAATGGCAGAGACTTTGAACAAATATTTTGTATTGGTCTTCACGGTAGAGGACTAAGAACATCCCAATAATAGATTATCAAGAAGCTATGGGCTGGGGGGGGGGGGGGGGGGGGTGGACTTAAAACAATCACTATCACAAGAGATAAAGCACTAGGTAAACTAATGGGACTAAAGGTGGACAAGTCCCCTGGACCTGATGGCCTGCATCCTAGGGTCTTAAAAGGAATGGCTGCAGAGATAGTGGATGCATTGGTTGTAATCTACCAAAATTCCCTGAATTCTGGAGAGATCCCAGTGGACTGGAAAACCTCAAATTTAACACCTCTATTTAAAAAAGCAGGGAGACCGAAAGCAGGAAACTATAGACCAGTAAGCCTAACATCTGTCATTGTGAAAATGCTGCCGTCCATCATTAAGAAAGTAGTAGCAGGACATTTAGAAAATCATAATGCAGTCAAGCAGAGTTAGCATGGTTTTATGAAAGGGAAATCACGTTTGACAAATTTGCTGCCGTTCTTTGAGGATGTAACAAGCAGAGTGGATAAAGGCGAACCAGTAATGTCGTGTATTTGGATTTCCAGAAAGCATTCGATAAGGTACCACACAAAAGGCTACTGCACAAGATAAGAGCTCACGGGGTTGGGGGTAATATATTAGCATGGATAGAGGATTGGCTAACTAATTGAAAACAGAGAGTCAGGATAAATGGGTCATTTTCAGGTTGGCAATCAGTAACTAGTGGGGTGCCGCAAGGATCAGTGCTGGGGCCTCAACTATTTACAATTTATATTAATGACTTGGATGAAGGCACCGAGTGTAACGTAACCAAATATGCTGATGATACAAAGATGGGTGGGAAAGCAAGTTGTGAGGAGGACGCAAAGAATCTACAAAGGGATATAGATAGGCAAACATTTGGCAGATGGGCTATAATGTGGGAAAATGTGAGGTTATCCACTTTGGTAGAAAAAATAAAAAAGATGATTATTTAAATGGGAAGCAATTGCAAAATGCTATAGTACAGAGGCATCTGGGGGTTCTTGTACACGAAACGCAAAAAGTTAGCATGTAGGTACAGGAAGCAATCAGGAAGGCAAATGGAATGTTGGCCTTTATTGCAAGGGGGATGGGAGTATAAAGGTAGGGAAATCCTGTTACAACTGTACAGGGCGTTGGTAAGACCACACCTGGAGTACTGCGTACAGTTTTGGTCTTCTTATTTAAGGAAGGATATACTTGCATTGGAGGCAGTTCAGAGAAGGTTCACGAGATTGATTCCCGAGATGAAAGAGTTGTCATATGAAGAAAGGTTGAGCAGGTTGGGCCTGTACTCATGGAGTTTAGAAGAATGAGGGGTGATCTTATTGAAATGTATAAGATTCTGAGGGGGCTTGACAGGGTAGATGCAGAGAGGATGCTTCCCCTCAAGGGGGAATCTAGAACTAGGGGGCATAGTTTCAGAATAAGGGATCACCCATTTAAAACAGGAGGAATTTCTTCTCTCAGATGGTTGTGAATCTTTGGATTTGTGTACCCCAGAGAGCTGCGGAGGCTGTGTCTTTGAATATATTTGTGGAGATAGACAGATTTTTGATTGATAAGGCAGTCAAGGGTTTTGGAGAGCGGGCAGGGAAGTGGAGTTGAGTCCAGGATCAGATCAGCCATGATTTTATTGATTGGCGGAGCAAGCTTTAGGTGCCAAATGGCCTACTCCTGCTCCTATTTCTTATGTTCTTACGTTCTTAAATAGAAGAGGCTCTGACTATCATTTTACAATCCTTTCTGGTTACAGGTGTGGTGCCAGAGGACTGCTAATGTTATACCTTTGTTTAAAAAGGGAAAAAGGGTTAGACCGAGTAATTACAGGCCAGTCAGCCTAACCTCGGTGGTGGAAAAATAATTGGAAAAAATTCTGAGGGACAGGATAAATCTTCATTTAGAAAGACACAGATTAATCAAGGACAGTCAGCATAGATTTGTTAAGGGAAGGTCATGTCTGATTAGCTTGACTGAATTTTTTGAGGAGGCAACAAGGAGGGTCGCTGAGGGTAATGCATTTGATGTAGTGTATATGGATTTTAGTAAGGCTTTTGTTAAGGTCCCACATGGCAGACTGGTCATGAAAGTAAAAGCCCATGGGAACCAAGGCAAAGTGGCAAGTTGGATCCAAAATTGTCTCAGAGGCAGGAAAGAAAGGGTAATGGTCGATGAGTGTTTTTGTGACTGGAAGGTTGTCTGAAGTGAGCTTCCACAGGGCTCAGTACTAGGTCCCTTGCTTTGTGTGGTATACATGAATGATTTAGATTTGAATGTAGGGGGCATGATTAAGAAGTTTGCAGATGATGCAAAAATTGTCTATGTGGTTGATAACGAAGACGAAAGCTGTAGACACAGGAAGATATCAATGGACTGATCAGGTGGGCAGATGGCATAATGGAATTCAATCCGGAGAAGTGTGAGGTAATGCATTTGGAGAGGGCTAACAAGGCAAGAGAATACACAATAAATGGTAGGACACTGAGAAGTGTAGAGGAACAAAGGGACCTTGGAGTGTATGTCCACAGATCCCTGAAGGTCGCAGGATAGGTAGATAAGGTGGTTAATAAGGCATATGGGATACTTGCCTTTATTGGCCGAGGCACAGAATATAAGAGCAGGAAGGTTATGCTTGAACTGTATACAACACGAGTTAGGCCACAGCTAGAGTACTGCGTGCAGTTCTGGTCACCACATTACAGGAAAGATGTAACTGCACTAGAAAGGGTACAGAGGAGATTTACGAGGATGTTGCCTGGACTGGAGAATTTTAGCTATGAGGAAAGATTGGATAAGCTGGGGTTGTTTGCTTTGGAACAGAGGAGGCTGAGAGGAGTCCTAATTGAGGTGTATAAAATAATGAGGGGCCTAGATAGAGTGGATAGGAAGGACATATTCCCTTAGCAGAGAGGTCAATAACCAGGCGACAAAGATTTAAAGTAAGTGGTAGAGGTTTAGAGGTGGTTTGAGGTGAATTTTTTTCACCCAGAGGGTGGGGGGTCTGGAACTCCCTGCTTGAAAAGGTGGTAGAGGTAGAATTTAAAAAGTAGAGGATAGCATTTAAAAAGTACTTGGATATGCACTTGAAGTGACGTAACCTACAAGGCTAAGGACCAAGAGCTAGAAAGTGGGTTTAGGCTGGATAGCTCTTTGTCAGCCGGCACGGACATGATGAGCCAAATGGCCTTCTGTGCTGTAAATTTCTATGATTTTATGACTGGGTAGGTAGTAGAAGACAGCGAGCAGAGATAATGGGTATGTACGCAAATTTGAAGGAAGCAACTAGTGGTGTCCCACAAGGATCTCTGCCGGGCCCTTAACTATATTCTAAAAAAATGGCTTTGATAACACTACATATCCAAGTTTGCCAAGGACATTAAGATTGGTGGTATAGTAAGTAGTGCAGACAGGAGCAAGGAATTACAAAGAGACATTGATAAAGTGAGCGGGTGAAACTGTGCCAGATGGATTCAATGCAGGCAAGTGTGAGGTCATCCACGTTGGACCAAAAAAGGATCACCAGAGTGTTACCAGGGTTCCAAGGGTTAGATTAAGAGGAGAGATTTCAGGAACTAGGGTTGACTTTCATGGAATATAATAGGTTAAGGAGTGATCTGATTGAGGCTCTAGGATTTTGAAAGGAATTGATAGGATTGATAGAAGGAACTTTTTCCGCCGGTAGGGGAGTCTCGGACAAGAGGACCTTAAAATCAGAGTCAGGCCATTCTGGAGAGAAGTTAGAAAACACTTGTAAAGGGTTGTAGAAGTGTGGAATTCTCGCCCACAAAAATTAGTAGATGCTAGCTCAATTCATTTTAAATCTGAGATCAATAGATTTTTGCTAAACAAGGGTATAAAACCAAAGTGGGATGGAGTTAAGATACAGATCTCACTAAATGGCGGAACAGCCTCGAGGGGCTGAATGGCCTATTCCTGTTCCTATAGACCACCCTCTCAACCAGTGACTGTTGTGTAGCACAGCAACAATACACTTAAAATACTGGAAACAAAATGCAGTTCACAAAAATAACACAAGCAAGCCTGTTACCTTTAGTCGCTGGCACCTTCATGTACTGTTCCACCAGATTCTGAACATAGACACTTAAGGCAGATCTCTTCAGATGCATTTCAGTGGCACCTTCTTCAAGCCTGAAATTTCTGTCATTACTGTGTAACCACTCGCACACCTAAAATAAAAATCCACGACAACCAAGAAATGAGATTCAAGTTGCACAAACAAATGCCGTGTATCCACCTACAGTGTTAACAGACTTCTCAAATTATTCATTCAAATTCAACTGCAGTTTTTAAAAATGTCAGTTCCATTCCTCCCATCCTAAGTTAGAAAAGAAAAAACAGTCCGATTGCCTCTATGGTAGACCATCCAGAGATTTGCTGGAAAGTGCCAGGTGTGGATGCCAGGACTAGGCCTGTGCGGGACCGGGCTGAGCGGGCGCGGGACCGGCCTGGTTGAGCGCGGGACTGGCCTGGGTGGGCGTGGGACCGGCCTGGGCGGGCGCGGGATCGGTCTGGATGAGCGTGGGACCGGTCTGGATGAGCGCGGGACCGGTCTGGGTGAGCGCAGGACCGGCCTGCGTGGGCGCGGGACTGGCCTGGGTGAGCGCGGGACCGGCTTGCGTGGGCGTGGGACCGGCCTGGGTGAGCGCGGGACCGGCCTGAGTTGTTAGCAGGACATAGCTGGGCGCACGCGGGACTGGGCTGGGTTGTTAGCAGGACCTGGCTGGGTGTGGCTGCTCATTGTTTAGGTTCCCATATTAATAATGGCCACCAGGTACCAGAATGTCCCCTGTGACTGGGCAGCCATTCTTACAACACCGGCAGGAGAGGTGGGGAAAACAGCACAAATTTGGCAAAAGAAAATGATAATCCAAGATCCAAGCTGCTTTTATACAACATCTTTTTAGTTTCATATAATACAAAAACAAAAAATACCAAAGTATCAGAGAATCTCAAAATACCAATATTTAAAAAATGATATGGAGGGAGAGCAGCGAGCCTCGTTAAACAGTCCTTGGGAGCGGACTGTGATGAACACAGGAAGTTCTGTTGGCACTTCATACATATTTAAATAACTAGGGTTATTAGTAAAGATGCAAAATGGAAGATAGACGCTCAGTGTATTGGCAAAACAAATGGCTGATAAAAAGATTTCTTATCATGGCAGGGAAACAGGTTTAAAAAGTGTTTCATGAAGCAATTGGAAAGACAAAGATGGCCAGATCAGTGGTACTTCAGAGGGTGAGAATTAACTACTCGATACAGACAGCTCTGTGCTTCATGACTGCTAAGCAATGACAGAATCCACTTTAAAGTGCAATTCACAATTAGTATCATTGTCATGGGGTAAAATACAATTGTTGCTTTCCTGCCAACATGATGGGCCTTGAGAGTTCTGTTGGATCAACGGAAAAGAACCTTGGCATCACTCAGCCTTGGCTCAGAAGTAGTACTTATGCCTGTGAGTTAGAAGGCCATAGGTTCAAGTTCCTCTCTAGAGTCTTGAGCACAGAATCTCGCCCAAGAACACTCTGGTCCAGTACTGGAGCAATGCTGCATTGACAAAGGTTGTCTGAAACGAGAAGTCTGGCCTCTCCAGTACATGTGAAAGATCTCAAGAAGAACAGTGATATTCCACACACACCAGAAACGAGAAAAATAGGAACACAGGAATTGCTAGTTTACCTACTACTATACTGGAAGTTCAACAATACAATACTGGAATTGTTGACTAATCTCTACCAAGTAACCTGCAACAACATTTTGCATTTATAAAGCACCTTTAAAGTAGTAAAATGTGCCGAGGCACTTCACAGGAGTGTAATCATATGAATATTGACTCCGGGCCGGAGGACGCATTCGAACAGGTGACCAAAAGCTTGCGACTTCTCATTTCAATCATTGAATTTTACAACACAGAGGGAATCGGCAATCAAGTCATCATGCCTGTGCCATGTATACTTAGTGCCATTTTCCTGCCTGCTCCCCATACTCTTTTAATTTGTTTTATCCACTTCCCTTTAAAAGCTGCTGCAGATTCTGTTTCCACTCTTGTTTCTGGTAGGGCATTTCAGAGCCTAAAAACCTTCTGCACAAAAAACCTTTCCTTTCTTTTTTTTGATGATCTTAAATCTATACCGCCGAGTGACCGACTTGCCAACCAGCGGCGATAATTCTTCCCTCGTCACCTCATCAAAGCCCCTCAGAACTCTTAACACCAAAACAGGAATTACAAACTCACATATAAAATATTGTCCACTATAAACGATACAATGCATGAGGATTTATGGTGGGTGGGGGCTCACAGGTGCTGCATTTCGGAACTGCAGGCCAGGTCCAAGACCACCCCAACCTCTGTCATCGAGCTACAGTACGCGGACGATGCCTGCGTCTCTGCAGACACAGAGGCTGAACTCCAGGATATAGTCGACGTATTTACTGAGGCGTACGAAAGCATGGGCCTTACGCTAAACATCAGTAAGACAAAGGTCCTCCACCAGCCTGTCCTCGCCGCACAGCGCTGCCCCCCTAGACATCAAGATCCACAGCGCAGCCCTGGACAATGTGGAACACTTCCCATATCTCGGGAGCCTCCTATCAACAAGAGCAGGCATCGACGACGAGATCCAACACCGCCTCCAGTGCGCCAGTGCAGCCTTCGGCCACCTGAGGAAAAGATTGTTTGAAGACCAGGCCCTCAAAGCTGTCACAAAGCTCATGGTCTACAGGGCCGTAGTAATACCTGCCCTCCTGTATGGCTCAGAGACATGGACCATATACAGTAGACACCTCAAGTCGCTGGAGAAATACCACCAGCGATGTCTCCACAAGATCCTACAAATCCCCTAGGAGGACAGATGCACCAACCTTAGCGTCCTCGTCCAGCCCAACATCTCCAGCATTGAAGCACTGACCACACTTGATCAGCTCCGCTTGGCAGGCCACAAAGTTCGCATGCCAGATACGAGACTCCCAAAGCAAGCGCTCTACTCGGAACTCGTCCACGGCAAACGAGCCAAAGGTGGGCAGCGAAAACGTTACAAGAACACCCTCAAAGCCTCCCTGATAAAGTGCAACATCCCCACTGACACCTGGGAGACCCTGGCCAAAGACTGGCCAAAGAGGAGGAAGTGCATCCGGGAGGGCACTGAGCTCCTCAAGTATCGTCGCCAAGAGCATGCAGAAATCAAGCGCATGCAGCGGAAGGAGCGTGCGGCAAACCAGGCTCCCCGCCCACCCTTCCCCTCAACCACTGTCTGTCCCACTGATGACAGAGACTGTGGTTCCCGTATTGGACTGTACAGCCACCTAAGAACTCATGCTAAGAGTGGAAACAAGTCTTTCTCGATTCCGAGGGACTGCCTATGATGATTATGACCATTCAGTTCCTGCTAGTGGTGTTACTAAGAGTAATGACACTCAGCAGATCAGTAGCACCACCAGCAGGAAGCTAGTGGTACTGTTGATTTGTAAAGCACACTTCGGGTTATAAACTTGACTTCAGCTGTAGCGCAAAATGGACGAGAGTGAATCTGCAGCCCATTTCTCCCACTCAGTCCAGTTTTAATTCGGAAATCGGGTGGAGTGTGAAACGGCATTCCACCTGAATGTTAACATTCGTCTTGCGCTAACTTGCTCCATTGTATCTGACTTACTCCATCTGACGCGGGACCCTTGAATGGCACAAAAGAGGAAATTATGGAGCATGTGACGAACGGCATTAATTATGTCGCTCCATATTTTCCTGGGACTTTTGTGCCGCTTTGCTGCAACCCTCACTAAAAACGGTTAGAGGTTAATCGTACTGCCGCCTCCATTAAAAGCAATGGCCATCACAATTTTCCTGCATGTATGTCAGTTTTCACACTGCTTCCGCTTAAATGTAAAAATAATGGTGCTGGAAACCTGATAGTGCCAATTTATGGACTTATATTGATGGGAACATTGGAACAGAAGTAGGCCTTTCAGCCCCTCGAACCTGTTCCGCCATGGCTGATGTGTTTCTTAACTCCATCTACCCACACTGGTTCCGTAGCTCTTAATACCCTGGCCCAACAAAAATCTATTAATTTCATTATGAAATTTTAAATTGAGCTAGCATCAATAGCTTTTTGGGAGGGATAGTTCCAGATTTGCACAACCTCTGTGCGAAAAAGTGCTTTCTAACATCACCCCTGAACGACCTATCTCTAATTTTAAGGTTCTGCCCCCTTGCTCTGAACTCTCCTACGAGAGGAAATCATTTCTCTCCAAGATGGACTTTCAGAAGGCTTTCGACAAGGTCCCACACAAGAGATTAATGTGCAAAGTTAAAGCACATGGGATTGGGGGTAGTGTACTGACGTGGATTGAGAACTGGTTGGCAGACAGGAAGCAAAGAGTAGGAGTAAATGGGTACTTTTCAGAATGGCAGGCAGTGACTAGTGGGGTACCACAAGGTTCTGTGCTAGGGCCCCAGCTGTTTACATTGTACATTAATGATCTAGACGAGGGGATTAAATGTAGTATCTCCAAATTTGCGGATGACACTAAGTTGGGTGGCAGTGTGAGCTGCGAGGAGGCTGCAGAGCGACTTGGATAGGTTAGGTGAGTGGGCAAATGCATGGCAGATGAAGTATAATGTGGATAAATGTGAGGTTATCCACTTTGGTGGTAAAAACAGAGAGACAGACTATTATCTGAATGGTGACAGATTAGGAAAAGGGGAGGTGCAATGAGACCTGGGTGTCATGGTACATCAGTCATTGAAGGTTGGCATGCAGGTACAGCAGGCGGTTAAGAAAGCAAATGGCATGTTGGCCTTCATAGCGAGGGGATTTGAGTACAGGGGCAGGGAGGTGTTACTACAGGTGTACAGGGCCTTGGTGAGGCCACACCTGGAGTATTGTGTACAGTTTTGGTCTCCTAACTTGAGGAAGGACATTCTTGCTATTGAGGGAGTGCAGCGAAGGTTCACCAGACTGATTCCCGGGATGGCGGGACTGACATATCAAGAAAGACTGGATCAACTGGGCTTGTATTCACTGGAGTTCAGAAGAATGAGAGGGGATCTCATAGAAACGTTTAAAATTCTGACGGGTTTAGACAAGTTAGATGCAGGAAGAATGTTCCCAATGTTGGGGAAGTCCAGAACCAGGGGTCACAGTCTAAGGATAAGGGGTAAGCCATTTAGGACCGAGATGAGGAGAAACTTCTTCACCCAGAGAGTGGTGAACCTGTGGAATTCTCTACCACAGAAAGTTGTTGAGGCCAATTCACTAAATATATTCAAAAAGGAGTTAGATGTGGTCCTTACTACTAGGGGGATCAAGGGGTATGGCGAGAAAGCAGGAATGGGGTACTGAAGTTTCATGTTCAGCCATGAATTCATTGAATGGCGGTGCAGGCTAGAAGGGCCGAATGGCCTACTTCTGCACCTACTTTCTATGTTTCTATGATTAAAGGATTTGATGGCATAAACATCTCAATTAGATCACCCTTTAATTCTCTCTAGTCAAGGGAAAGAAGGGAGCAGTTTGCTGTATTTTCCAGGGTTTGGGAGTCTTTGCAGAGTTCGGCACAGGCCACACAGACTCTTGCCTATTGATCCAAATGAGCAAGTATTGAACATTGTAGGGAAACGATAAAAGCAATCGGATCTTTCTCTTAATCAAATCAAAGCTGGAGATTTGGGAGGTAGCCTGCTCCTTTGAAACATATAATGATGCCTCCTGATTTCACAAATCCAAGAAAGACTTTGATCACAGACAGTCACTTTTACACTAGTGACCAGTTAAAATCCTGCCTCTTAAAGAGACCACAGCCTTTCGTTACACGACCTGGACGCACAGGTGGAGATACCCAAAATTAAAAGTCCGCACAAATAATAACTGTTTTCATAATAGTTTTTCATTATAATTTTCATCCTTCCAAATTCAAGACAACAAACATAGAATATCTAAATTAACAGAGGTACAAAATACCTGAGCAATAAAACTGAATGGGAATGTTAGCACAGTGGTTATGTTACTGGACTAGTAATCCAGAGGCCTGGACTAATGATCCAGAGACATGAGTTCAAATCCCACCATGGCAGCTGGGGAATTTAAATTCAGTTAATTAAATAAATCTGGAATAAAAAGCTAGTATCAGTAATGGTGACCATGAAACTACCAGATTGTCCTAAAAACCCATCTGGTTCACTAATGTCCTTTAGGGAAGGAAATCGGCTGTCTTTACCTGATCTATATGTGACTCCAGACCCACTGCAATGTGGTTGACCCTTAACTAGCAAACCACTCAGTTGTAACAAATCACTACGAGAAACATGAATAAAAAAACCTGACGGACCACCTAGCTCTGACTACGCCCATGACAATGGCACACCCAGCCCAGTCGAGTCGACCCTGCAAAGTCCTCCTCACTAACATCTGGGGACTTGTGCCAAAATTGGGAGAGCCGTCCCACAGCTTAGACAAGCAACAGTCTGACATCGTCATACTCACAGAATCATACCTTTCAACCAATGTCCCAGGCTCCTCCATCACCATCCCTGGGTATGTCCTGTCCCAGCGGCAGGACATATCCAGGTGTGGCACAATTGGGAGGGAGTGTTCCTGGGAGTCTTCAACATTGACTCCAGACCCCATGAAGTCCTATGGTTTCAGGTCATGCAGGAGCAAGGAAATCTCCTGATTACCACCTACCGCCCTCCCTCAGCTGATGAATCAGTATTCCTCCATGTTAAACACCACTTGAAAAAAGCACTAAGAGTAGCGAGGGCACAGAATGTACTCTGGGTCGGGGACTTCAGCAGCACCACTACTGACTGAGCTGGCTGAGTCCTGAAGGCTATAAACTGCCAGACTGGGCCTGCGGGAGGTGGTGAGGGAAAAACCCACTTGACCTTGTCCTCACCAATCTACCTGTCGCAGATGTATCTGTCCATAACAGCATTGTTGGCAGTGACCACTGCACAGTTATTGTGGAGATGAAGTCTCGTCTTCACACTGAGGACACCCTCCATCGTGTTGTGTGGCACTATGGGATAGATTCAGAACAGATCTCGGCATCCATGAGGCAATGTGGGCCATCAACAGCAGCAGAATTGTATTCCACTACAATCTGTAATCTCATGGCCCGGCATATCCTTCGCTCTACCATAACCATCAACCAGGAGACCCACCCTGGTTCAATGAGGAGTACAAAAGAGCATGCCTGGAGCAGCACCATTCGTTCCTGGGATATGGCCTTCGCTGGCAAGGCCAGTAGTCATTGCTCATTCCCAATTGCCCTTGAGAAGGTGGTGATGAGCCACCTTCTTGAACCGTTGCAGTCCTTGTGGTGAAGGTACTCCCACAGTGCTGGGAGGGAGTTCCAGGATTTTGACCCAGTGACGATGAAGGAACAGCGATATACTTCCAAGTCAGGATGGTATGTAACATGGAGGAAAAGGTGGAGGTGATGGTGTTCCCACGCGCCTACTGCCCTTGTCCTTCAAGGTGGTAGCGGTCACAGGTTTGGGAGGTGCTGCCGAAGAAGCCATGGCGAGTTGATGCAGTGCATCATTATCATAGGCAGTCCCTCGGAATCGAGGAAGACGTGATGATACAGTGCATCGTGTAGATGTTACACACTGCAGCCACGGTGTACCAGTGGTGGAGGGAGTGAATGTTGAAGGTGGTGGATGAGGTGCCAATCAAGCGACCTGCTTTGTCCTGGATGGCATTGAGCTTCTTGAGTGTTGTTGGAGCTGCCCTCATCCAGGCAAGTGGAGAGTATTCCATCACACTCCTGACTTGTGCCTTGTAGGTGGTGGAAAGGCTTCGGGGAGTCAGGAGATGAGACACTACCCGCAGAATACCCAGCCTCTGACCTGCTCTTGTTGCCACAGTATTTATGGGGCTGGTCCAGTTAAGTTCTGGTCAATGGTGACCCCCCAGGATGTTGATGGTGGTGGATTTGGCAATGGTAACGCCGATGACTATCAAGGGATGGTGGTTAGACTCTCGCTTGTTGGAGATAGTCACTGCCTGGCGTGTGTGGTGCAAATGTTATTTGCCACTTATCTGCCCAAGCCTGAATGTTGTCTGGGTCTTGGTGAATGCTGTCATGGACTGCTTCATTATCTGAGGAGTTGCAAATGGCACTGAACATTGTGCAGTCATCAGCAAACATCTGACCTTATGAGGGAAGGTGATTAATGAAGCAGCTGAAGATGGTTGGGCCGAGGGCACTGCCCTGAGGAATTCCTGCAGCGATGTCCTGGGGCTGTGATGATTGAACGCCAACAATCACAACCATCTTCCTTTGTGCTAGGTATGACTCCAGCCAGTGGAGAGTTCCTCGTACCCCCCCACCCCGATCTCCATTGACTTCAATTTTACAAGGGCTCTTTGATGCCACACTCGCTCAAATGCTGCCTTGATGTCAAGGGCAGTCAATCTCACCTGAGCTCTTTTGTCCATGTTTGGATCAAGGCTCTGGAGCCAAACAAAATGTCATGCTGACAAACCTAGCACACTACAATTACCCAAATCATAATACAACAATATATTGTTTTAAAAAAAGGGGAAAGCAGCTTTCACATAAAGCAGTCCAGGGGGCTTGGGGTACTGAAATGGAAGCAGAGAAAATTAAAGGGAGGTGGCTTATGTGTTGTCTAAAAGATGGCCTTCGATACGGATCTTAGTCAGGAAATTGTGTTAGGAAAATTGATGGGATTGAAGGCCGATAAATCCCCAGGGCCTAATAGTCTACATCCCAGAGTACTTAAGGAAGTGGCCCTAGAAATAGTGGATGCATTGGTGATCATTTTCCAACAGTCTATTAACTGTGGATCAGTTGCTATGGACTGGAGGGTAAGTAATGTAACACCACTTTTTAAACAAGGAGGGAGAGAGAAAACAGATAATTATAGACCGGTTAGCCTGACATCAGTAGTGGGGAAAATGTTGGAATCAATTATTAAAGATGAAATAGCAGTGCATTTGGAAAGCAGTGACAGGATCGGTCCAAGTCAGCATGGATTTATGAAAGGGAAATCATGCTGGATAAATCTTCTGGAATTTTTGGAGGATGTAACTAGTAGAGTAGACAAGGGAGGACCAGTGGATGTGGTGTATTTGGACTTTCAAAACGCTTTTGACAAGGTCCCACACAAGAGATTGGTGTGCAAAATTAAAGCACAAGGTATTGGAGGTAATGTATTGACATGATAGGGAACTATTGGCAGACAGGAAGCAGAGAGTAGGGATAAACGGGTTCTTCTCAGAATGGCAGGCAGTGATTAGAGGGGTGCCGCAGGGCTCAGTGCTGGGACCCCAGCTCTTTACAATATACCTCAATCATTTAGATGAAGGAATTGAGTGTAATATCTCCAAGTTTGCAGATGACATTAAGCTGGGTGGCGGTGTGAGCTGTTAGGAGGATGCGAAGAGGCTGCAGGGTGACTTGGACAGGTTAGGTGAGTGGACAAATGCCTGGCAGATTATCCACTTTCGTGGCAAAAACATGAAGGCAGAATATTATCTGAATGTTGGCAGATTAGGAAAAGGGGAGGTGCAGCGAGACCTGGGTGTCATGGTACATCAGTCATTGAAGGTTGGCATGCAGGTACAGCAGACGGTGAAGAAGGCAAATGGCATGTTGGCCTTCATAGCTAGGTGATTTGAGTATAGGAGCAGGGAGGTCTTAATGCAGTTGTACAGGGCCTTGGTGAGGCCTCACTTGGAATATTGTGTTCAGTTTTGGCCTCCTAATCTGAGGAAGGACGTTCTTGATATTGAGGGAGTGCAGCGAAGGTTCACCAGACTGATTCCCAGGATGGCGGGACTGACATATGAGGAGAGACTGGATCAACTGGGCCTGTATTCACTGAAGATTAGTAAAACGAGTGGGGATCTCATAGAAACATATAAAATTCTGATGGGACTGGACAGGTTAGATGCAGGAAGAATGTTTCCGATGTTGGGGAAGTCCAGAACCAGGGATCACAGTCTAAGGATAAGGGGTAAGCCATTTAGGACCGAGATGAGGAGAAACTTCTTCACTCAGAGTTGTTAACTTGTGGAATTCTCTACCACAGAGTTGATGATGCCAGTTCTTTAGATATATTCAAAAGGGAGTTAGATGTGGCCCTGATGGCTAAAGGGATCAAGGGAAATGGCCCTAGAAATAGTGGATGCATTGGTGATCATTTTCCAACAGTCTATCGACTCTGGATCAGTTCCTTTTTTTGAGAAAGCAGGAAAGGGGTACAGAGGTGAATGATCAGCCATGATCTTATTGAATGGTGGTGCAGGCTCGAAGGGCCGAATGGCCTACTCCTGTACCTATTTTTTATGTTTCTATCATGAAGGCGGGGAAAGTGGAAAGGCAGAAAGTTTTATGCAGAGACCTATAGAGTTTGGGGGCCTAAGAGAGAAATGTCTGCCTCCAACAACGGAACAGATTGAGAAGCAAACTCATAATAGATCAAAGTGGAAGAGTGGAGGGATCATGTTGAGATGTTCGGTTTATAAAAGATTATTACTGTTTGTTACCCAAGCCACACGCAAATTGGCACAGGGACAGATAGATCAGAGTGTTAAACGCGTGGCCCAGAGTGGTGTGGGAGGGAGGGGTTTCACTTCATGGGACACTGGCATCAGTACTGGGGAAAGAAGGGGCTGCTCCATTGGGACGGGTTCCACTTAAACCGGGCTGAGACCAGTGTCCTGGCAAATCGAATAACTAGGGTGGTAGACAGGACTTTAAACTAATGAAGGTGAGGTGGGAGGATTCAGGAAAGGGCAAATTCAAAAGCAGTAAGAGATGTGTCAAGACTGTAGAACAGAGCAGTGATCTGGATAAAGATAAGCAGAGTGGGTCAGGAATGGAAGGCAAGATTAATAAAGGTCATCATCATCATCATAGGCAGTCCCTCAAAGCAAGGATGACTTGCTTCCACGCCAAAAAGGGATGAGTTCACAGGTGTTTCAATGAAGGACCTAATATTCCAGGTCCCGAACTACATCTTGAAGGGTGGAAGATGCCTGTGCGTGGATTTTTTTTAACGTGGGATGGCCGTTGTACACCAGCCACCACACGGGCTTGACAGAGCTAGGTCTTGGTCCAATGGCAAAGGTTGACCAGGCCGACTGGAGACCAGCTCTGCTGTACGGACCTAGTGCGCACACATATCACAATGTGGGCTGGCCCGTGCTGCCCCTGGGCCCTCGCCTCTCCTGGGCCTCGGAACTCACACCTCTCCTGGTCCTCGATCACGTCCCTCTGCGAACTCTTGCCACTCCTTCGCCCGACCTCGCCGCTCCTGCTGTACCTGCCCACGCTCCAATCAGTGACCTGGGTTATGGTGACATCCAACCCAGTCGCCCTCTTCACAGCCGTTGCCCTCCTGCAAGACCATTAGCAGGCTGGGGCCATTAGAGGGAGCAATGTGCAGCAGCCCAGCCCGGAAATCGGCGCGGTCCCAGCCTGTAAGACCATCAGCAGGCCGGGGCCATTCGAGGGAGCAATGTGTGGCGGCCCAGCCCGGAAATCAGTGCGGTCCCAGCCTGTAAGACCATCAGCAGGCCGGGGCCATTAGAGGGAGCAATGTGTGGCGGCCCAGCCCGGAAATCGGCGCGGTCCCAACCTGTAAGACCATCAGCAGGCCGGGGCCATTAGAGGGAGCAATGTGTGGCGGGTGCCACTTCTGGGAGCAGTGTGAACTAATAAAACAATAGGGCACCAGTGACTAAAGTGACATCAGGGAAAAATAGAAAAAAGTTAAAGCTAAAAGTACTATATCTCAATGTTGAAGTATTTACAACAAAATAGATGAATTTATAGCACAGATAGAAATACATGGGTTTGATTTAATAGCCATTACAGAGATATGGTTGCAGAGTGACCAAGGTTGGAAACTAAGGGAATGATCAGCCATGATCTTATTGAATGGCGATGTGGGCTCGAAGGGCCGAATGGCCTGCTCCTGCACCTATTTTCTATGTTTCTATGTTTCTAAATATTCCAGGATAGTTGACTTTCAGAAGAGGCAGGCAGAATGGAAAAGGAGTGAGAATGTGTGCAGAAGGATTATGAATGTGGCAGAGGGATGGAGATAGGGAATCATGGGAAAATAGCTAAAGAAGTGTCAAGATGCTGACAATTGCAGAATCAACAGAAAAAAAAGGGGTTACTGAGAGTTGAGGTTAAACACGGGTCACGGGAAAGAAAAGGCAATCACGGATAGGAGAGGGTAATGTAATGCTTTTTACTGATAAGAGGGAAATAGGTTTTACTGATAAGGAAGAAGAATTTAATGAGGCTATAAACAAGCTGACCTCGGGGCCAGCTCTAATTAGGAGACCTCCTCGCCTGCCATTGGATATACTCGGGGGGGAGGAAGAAAGGGAGTGGATAGACCAAGTGCTAATCAAATGTGTTATGTTTTGAAAATGTATAACTACTGTGCTTTTCGCGCTGTAAAGGGGCTTGTCCAGAGGAAGGTAAACAGGCTCTGACAGAGAGTGTTCCTTTGTCTTGACAAGTCCCGACCGGAGAATCTTCAATAAAGGTCTTTTAAAGAAAAGGCAAGAAGGTGTTCACGTCAGTGTATTCGCTGAAACAGATTGAGGGAAAAAGAATCCGTATTAACAGGAGGGGGTTAGCCCTGATAATAAAGGATGGGATAAAGACAATGGAGGGAAAGGATGTGGGCTTGGAAAAACAAAACGTAGAATTAGTATGGGTGGAGCTAAGAAACAACAATGAGCAGAAAACTCTAGTAGTTGTAATGTCAAGCAGTGTATAAATCAGGTAATTAGAGATCATGTAACAGGGGTAATACAGTAATCATGGGAGACTTTAACTTTCATATAGACTGGGCAAACCAAATTTGCAATAATAATGCAGAAGAAGAGTTCATGAAATGCATTCCAGATAGTTTTCCAGATCAGTATGTCAAGGAACCTACTAGGAAATTGGCTATTTTAAATCTAATGTTGCGCAATGAGACAAGGTTAATTAATAACCTTGTAGTAAAGGAGCCTCTGGGAAGCAGTGATCATAATATGATATAATTTTATGTTGAGTTTGAGAGTGATTTAGTTACATCCGAAACTAGGGTCCTAAATCCGAATAAAGCAAACTACGTAGGTATGAGAGGTGAGTTGGCTAAGGTAGGTTGGGAAACTAGATTAAATGTTACAGTAGAAAAGCAATGGCAAACATTTAAAGAAATAATTCATAATTTGCAACGAGTATACATTCCTTTCAGGAATTAAAACAACACAGGAAAAATGGTCCACCCATGGTTAACAAGAGAAATTAAAGATAGTATTAGATTAAAGGAAGAGGCTTGTAATGCTAATGAAAAGAGTAGTAAGCCTGAGGTTGGGAGGATTTTAGAATTGAGCAAAGGAGGACCAAGAAAATAATAAAGAAGTTGAAAATAGAATATGAGAGTAAACTAGCGAGAGACATAAAAACAGACTGTATAAGCTTCTGCAGGTATGTAAAAAGGAAAAGATTAGCGAAAGTAAACGTGGATTCTTTACAGGCCAAGACAGGAGAAATTATAATGGGGAATAAAGAAATGGCAGAGAAATTAAACAAATACTTTGTGTCTGTCTTCACGGAAGAAGATGCAAAAGGCATTCTGGAAATAGTGAAGAACCAAGGATTGTGTGAGAATGAGGAAAAGAAAGAAATTAGTATTATTAAGAAAATAGTACTGGAGAAATTAATGGGACTGAAAGCCGATAAATCCCCTGGACCTGATGGCCTATATCCCGAGGTTTTAAAAGAGGTGGCTAAAGAGATAGTGGATGCATTGGTTGTCATCTTCCAAAATTTCATAGATTCTAGAACAATTCCTGTGGATTGGAAGGTAGCAAATGTAACCCCACTATTTAAGAAAGGAGGAAGAGAGAAAACGGGGAACGATAGACATGTTAGCCTGTCATCAGTAGTAGGGAAAATGCTAAAATCTATGATTAAGGACATGGTAACAGGGCATTTAGAAAATAATAATAGGATTGGGCAGAATCAACCTGGATTTATGAAAGGGAAATCGTGTTTGACAAATCTGTTAAAGTTTTTTGAGGTTGTAACTAGCAGGATAGATAAACAGCAACCAGTGAATGTAGTGTATTTAGGTTTACAGAAGGCATTTGATAAGGTGCCACACAAGAGTATTAAACCAAATTAGGCCTCATGGGATTGGGGGTTATATGCTAGCATGGATTAAGGATCGGTAAACAGAGAGTAGGAATAAACAGGTCATTTTCGGGTTGAGGGGCTGTAGCTAGTGGGGTACTACAAGGATCAGTGTTTGGGCCCCAGCTATTTACAATCTATATCAATGACTTAGATGTGAGGACCAAATGTAATATATCCAAATTTGCTGATGATACAAAGATAGGTGAGAGTGTAAGTTGTGAGGAAAATGCAAAGAGACTTTAAGGGGATATAGGCAGGCTAAGTGAGTGGGCAAGAACAAGGCAAATGGAATATAATGCGGAGAAATGTGAAGTTAGCCACTTTGGTAGGAAAAATAGAAAAGCAGAGTATTTTTTAAATGGTGAGAAATTGGGAAATGTTGGGAGATTGTCCTATGAGGAGAAATTGAGTAGACTAGGCCTATATTCTCGATTAGTGTTTAGAAGAATGAGAGATAATCTCATTGAAACAAACAAAATTCTTACAGGGTAGATGTAGGGAGGATGTTTCCCCTGGCTGGGAAGTCTTGAACACAGGGTCACAATCTCAGAATAAGAGTTTGGGTTTTGGGACTGAGATGAGGAGAAATTTCTTCACGCAGAGGGTAGTGAATCTTTGGAATTTTCTACCCCAGAGGGCTGTGGCTACTCAGTCCTTGAGTATATTAAAGGCAGAGGTCGATAGCTTTTTGGATATTAAGGGAATCAAGGGGTATGGGGATAGTGCAAGAAAGTGGAGGTGAGGTGGAAGATCAGCCATGATATTGAATGGGGTGGGGGGAGGGGGGGTTTTAAAAATGAGGACAACATTTTAAAATTGATGCATGGTGGAAGAAGAGCCGATTGACGTTGACGACAGTAGGGGTGCAACTCATGATAGATAGGAAAAAGGCGAGGAGGTCTGGACAAGTTTAATTGGATGCTCAACCACACATCTTAATCTAATGCTCTTAATCTGAGCCAACCGCATTTGACATTGATGCTTTACCGCAAGGAGAGAACAGAAAGAGGAATTGAAAGATATTAAAGTCATTCCATCCTTCCAATGGTTGGCTTAATGATGTTTACAGCGGCTTTGGAACATCCTTGCATTCATATTCTTGGCATAGGAAAGATGTTTTGAATGAAAAGAGAGAGAAAATCCCTTTAAAATAGAATTTCAAATCCACTGTGTATTGAACAACTTGCATTTATATAGCACCTTTAATGTCATAAAGTGTCCAAAGGCGCTTCACAGGAGCATTATCAAACGCAATTTGACACCAAGTCACATGAGTTATTAGGGCAGATCAAAGAGGTAGATTTTATGGAGCGTCTGAAAGCAGGAAAGAGAGAATGAGAGGTCTATGCAGAGAATTCCAGAGCTTAGGATCAAGGCAGCTGAAGGCGCGGCCACCAATGGAGGAATGATTAAAATAAGGGATGCGCAAAAGGCCAGAATTGGAGGAGCGCAGATATCTGAGGGTTGTAGGAGATTACAGAGATAGGGAGGGACAAGGTCATGGAGGGATTTGAAAACAAGGATGATGTTATGTATACAACACCATGTAACCAGCATTCTACCGCCACCAGAGGGCACATCTATTGGAGTCCCAAGGGATCCTAGCGTCTCTTGGGAGCACTGCATATAAGCAGGCCTCCCAAGCTGTGCCAGGACTCTGGAGTCAGAATAAAGAGACTAAGGTCGCACTTACTCAAGTCTACAGTACTCAGTCACATTGCTTTATTTGAGACATAACAACTGGCGCCGAGTAATAGATAACGAACCATCACGCGAAAATGCAGAGAACTGTTGGTATCCTGGAGAAATTCTCAGAAGGTGACGTTTCGGAAGCCTTCGTGGAGCAACTTGACCAATACTCCGTGGCCAACGAGCTGGAAGAGAATGAGAACGCTGCCAAACGAAGGGCGATCCTCCTCACCGTCTACGGGGCAATAGCCTATGGCCTCATGAAGAATCTTCTTGCTCCGGTGAAACCAACAACCAAATTGTATGAAGAACTGTGTACGCTGGTCCGGGAGTGCCTAAATCCGAAGGAGAGCGCTCTGATGGCAAGATATCGATTTTATACGTGTCAGCGGTCTGATGGCCAGGAAGTGCCGAGTTACGCCGCCGAACTAAGGCGCCTTGCAGGACATTGCGAATTCGGTGGATTCCTGGAGCAAAAGATAAGAGACTTTTTTGTGCTTGGCATTGGCCATGAGGTTATCCTTCGCAAACTATTGACTGTTGAAACACCGAACCTGGGCAAAGCCATAACGATAGCTCAGGCATTTATAACGATAACACCAAACTAATTTTGCAGCATAAAGATGCATCGGCAAGTACTATACACAAAGTAACGTCGTTTTCAGGCAGGAATGCACGCGGCAGAACGTACACACCTGCAGCTGCACGACCTCAGATGACTCAGAGTCCGCCATCAAGTGTGAATGTGAGGCAATTAACACCTTGTTGGCGCTGCGGAGGTGATCATCGAGCCCATCAATGCCACTTCAAACACTATGCATGTAAAGGCTGTGGAACAATGGGACACCTCCAGCGAATGTGCAGATGAGCTGCAAACCCTGCAAACCACCACGTTGCAGAGGAAGACCGATCCATGGCAGATCAAACTGAACTAGAGACTCGAACCAAGGAGGCAGAAGTGTACGGAGTACACACCTTCACCACGAACTGTCCACTGATCACGTTAAAAGTTGAACTGAACGGAATTCCAATATCCATGGAATTGGACACGGGTGTGAGTCAGTCTATCATGAGCAAAAAGGCCATCGAGAGGCTGTGGTGCAACAAGGCACAAAGGCCCAAGCTGAGCCCTATTCATACCAAGCTGAGAACTTACACTAAAGAGCTGATCCCTGTAATTGGCAGTGCAGCAGTAAAAGTCTCCTATGATGGAGTGGTGCATGAACTACCACTATGGATTGTACCAGGAGATGGCCCCACATTGTTCGGCAGAAGCTGGCTGGGAAAAATCCGTTGTAACTGGAATGACATCCGAGCGCTTTCGTCCGTCGACGACGCCTCATGTGCCCAGATTTTGAGCAAGTTCCTGTCATTGTGTGAGCCAGGCAGTGGAAATTTCTCTGGGGCGAAGGTGCAGATCCACTTGGTTCCCGGTACACGACCCATCCACCATAAGGCACGTGCGGTGCCATACATGATGCGAGAGAAAGTGGGGATTGAGCTGGACAGGCTGCAATGAGAGGGCATCATCGTACCGGTTGAGTTCAATGAGTGGGCCAGTCCAATTGTTCCGGTTCTCAAGGGCGATGGCATGGTCAGAATTTGTGGGGACGATAAGGTAACGATTAACCGTTTTTCGTTGCAGGACCAGTGCCCGCTACCCAAGACAGACAACCTATTTGCAATGCTGGCAGGAGGGAAGACGTTCAGCAAGTTGGACCTGATCTCGGCCTACATGACGCAGGAACTGGCGGAATCTTCGAAAGGCCTCACCTGCATCAACACGCAAAAAGGTCTGTTCATCTACAATAGATGCCCGTTTGGGACTCGATCGGCCGCGGCTATTTTTCAAAGAAACATGGAAAATCTGCTAGTCGGTTCCGCGCACCATGGTTTTCCAGGACGACATATTGATCACAGGTCGGGACACCATCGAACACTTGCAGACCCTGGAAGAGGTTCTAAGTCGGCTAGATCGTGTGGGACTCAGGTTGAAACGCTCGAAGTGTGTTTTCCTGGCGCCAGAGGTCGAGTTCTTAGCGAGAAGAATCGGGGCAGACGGCATCACACCCAAGGCAGAAGCCATCAAGAACGTACCGAGACCACAGAACGTGACGGAGCTGCGGTCGTTCCTGGGACTCCTCAATTATTTTGGTAATTTCCTCCCCGGGTTAAGCACCTTGCTGGAACCCCTACATGTGCTACTGCACAAGGGAGATGACTGGGTAGGGGGGAAATCACAAGAGGCTGCTTTTGAGAAAGCCAGAAATCTGTTCCAACAAACTGCTTGTTCTGTATGACCCATGTAAACGTTTAGTGCTAGCTTGCGATGCGTCTTCGTACGGGGTCGGGTGTATGTTACAACAAGCAAACGAATCAGGAACACTGCAACCGGTCGCTTATGCGTCCAGGAGTTTGTCCAAGGCCGAAAGGGCCTACAGCATGATTGAAAAAGCTCTGGCATGCGTTTATGGAGTGAAAAAAATGCACCAGTATCTGCTTGGGCTTAAGTTGGAGTTAGAAACTGACCCTAAGCTGCTCATATCGCTATTCACAAGAGAGCAAAGGTATTAATACTAATGCCTCTGCTTGCATCCAAAGATGGGCGCTCACGCTGTCTGCATATAACTATGTAATCTGCCATAGACCAGGCACAGAGAACTGCGCTGATGCTCTCAGTCGGCTACCATTGCCCACCACCAGGGTGGAAATGGCACAGCCTGCAGATTTGCTCTTGGTGATGGATGCATTTGAAAATGAAAAGTCACCCGTTACGGCCCACCAGATCAGGACCTGGACCAGCCAGGATCCTTCACTGTCCCTTGTAAAAAAAACTGTGTCCTCCATGGGAGCTGGTCCAGCGTCCCAGCGGAGATGCATGAAGAGATCAAGCCGTCCCAGCGGCGCAAAGACGAACTGTCCATACAGCGGACTGTCTTTTGTGGGGTAATCGCGTGGCTTTGCCTAAGAAAGGCAGGGAAACGTTCATACGCGACCGACACAGTACCCACCCAGGCATAGTATTGATGAAAGCTATAGCCAGATTCCATGTGTGGTGGCCCGGCATCGAATCAGATTTGGAGTTTTGCATGCGCCAATGCAACACTTGCTCTCAACTGAGCAATGCACCCAGGGAGGCACCGCTAAGTTTATGGTCATGGCCCTCCAAACTGTGGTCAAGATTCCACATTGACTTCACTAGGCAAAATGTTTTTGATTGTTGTGGATGCTTATTCAAAATGGATTGAGTGTGCAATAATGTCGGTAAGCACGTCCACTGCCACCATCGAAAGCCTACGAGCCATGTTTGCCACGCACCGCCTGCCTGATGTCCTTGTCAACGACAATGGGCTGTGCTTCACCAGCGCTGAATTCAAGGAATTCATGACCTGTAATGGGATCAAGCATGTCACATCTGCCCCCTTCAAGCCCGCACCTAACGGCGAGGCAGAATGGGCAGTCCAAACCATCAAGCAAAGCTTGAAATGCGTGTCGGAAGACTCCCTGCAGACCCGCCTGTCCCGAATCCTGCTCAACTACCGCACAAGACCCCACTCGCTCTCCGGGGTTCCCCCTGCCGAACTGCTCATGAAAAGGGCACTCACAACAAGGCTCTCTCTAGTCCACCCTGATCTCCATGATCATGTTAAGGGCAGGCGGCATCAACAAAGCATGTACCATGATCGCGCAAATTTGTCACGTGATATTGAAGTCAATGACCCTGTTTTTGTACTCAACTATGGACATGGTGCCAAATGGCTTGCTGGCACTGTCGTAGCCAAAGAGGGAATAGGGTGTTTGAGGTCAAACTTGCAAATGGACTAACCTGCAGAAAGCATTTGGAGCAAACCAAACTGCGATTCACAGACCCACGAGCAACCTGACGAGGACACCACTAACTTCGACCCTCCAATACACACACAAGTGGCAACCGACATCACGGTTGACCACAAAGCTGAACTCATCATCCCCAGCAGCCCAGCAAGACCAGCTGCACAGCAGCCCAGCGAAGGCCCAACCAACTCACCTGCACCTGTGTTTGTACCGAGACAATCGACTAGGGAGCGGAAAGCCTCAGATCGTCTCACCCTGTAAATAAGTGTATTATTGACTTTGAGGGGGAGTGATGTTATGTATGCAACACCTTGTAACCAGCATTCTACCACCACCATAGGGCGAATCTGTTGGAGTCCCAAGGGATCCCAGCATATAAGCAGGCCTCCCATGCTGTGCCAGAACTCTGGAGTCAGAATAAAGAGACTAAGGTCACACTTATTCAAGTCTACAGTACTCAGTCACATTGCTTTATTTGAGACAGAACAGATGAGAATGTTAAAATCAAGGTTTGTTTAACTGGGAGCCAATGTAGGTCAGTGATGGGTGAATGGGACTTGGTGCGAGTCAGGACACAGGCAGCAGAGTTTTGGATGAGCATAAGTTTATGGAGGGTGGAAGATGGGAGGTCGGCCAGGAGCATGTTAGAATGGTCAAGTCTAGAGGTAACGAAGGCACAGATGAGGGTTTCAGCAGTTGATGAGCTGAGGCAAGTACGGAGTCGGGCGATGTTACGGAGGTGAAAATAGGCGTTCTTAGTGATGGCGTGGATATGTGGTCAGAAGCTCATCTCGGGGACAAATATAACACCAAGATTGCGAACATTCTGTTTCAGCCTCAGGCAGTTGCCAGGGAGAAGGATGGAAGTGGATTTAATCTCCCTCCTCCTCTTTAAGCAGCTACTATTAAAAAAATGTAAATATTTGGATGTGACACTTTCAAAACAATGCACAATGCAGCAAGATGAGAGAACCTTGAAACATTTTAATGAAAGTTTACATTGCAAGACACTATACTGACAGCTGACCCAGTAATATTTGGTTTCTACTCTTCACAGATGGATCTATCCCACGAGGTAATTTTTTTCTCCTACCTCCATCCATAATTTTGTACCCCGATGTAAAGCCTCCTCAGTTCGAATGGATGCCAGGAAATTTGAAATGTCAGACAGTGTTATGCTTTCCTAAGAGGGCAAAAAAGAAGTTTCTTATTCAACTTCACTGGCAGAAAATTCATCTCAGCAACTTTACACTGACAACAACTTACAAACTATAAGAACCAGTTTAAACAGGCATTATTTACAGATCTCATGTATCTCTTTAAATGTGGAATGGGTGTGAAATCAGCACATACTTGAGGAAAAGTGAAGTGAATCGTGGAAAATCAAATGAGAGGAGATGGAATTTCAACCATGGACAGACAAAGGAGTTCCCATGTCCGCTCTCCGATAGAAAAGAGCGTGGGGAAAAATTAACAGAGCTGACAATAACAGCGGCATCTTCACCAGCAAAGAGAAGTCAGGCTTTTTAGTTATTAAAATACTAACAAATGTAAGGAGGATACAGCATTTGTGGAAACGGCTGAGACCTTAAACAATTATTTTGCTTCGGTCTTCACAGTAGAAGACACAAAAACCATGCCTAAAATTGCTGGTCATGGGAATGTGGGAAGGGAGGACCTTGAGACAATCACTATCACTAGGGGGGTAGTGCTGGACAGGCTAATGGGACTCAAGGTAGACAAGTCCCCTGGTCCTGATGAAATGTATCCCAGGGTATTAAAAGAGATGGCGGAAGTTATAGCAGATGCATTCGTTATAATCTCCCAAAATTCTCTGGACTCTGGGGAGGTACCAGCGGATTGGAAAGCAGCTAATGTAATGCCTCTGTTTAAAAAAGGGGGCAGACAAAAGGCAGGTAACTATAGGCCGGTTAGTTTAACATCTGTAGTGGGGAAAATGCTTGAAGCTATCATTAAGGAAGAAATAGCGGGACATCTAGATAGGAATAGTGCAATCAAGCAGACACAACATGGATTCATGAAGGGGAAATCATGTTTAACTAATTTACTGGAATTCTTTGAGGATATAACGAACATGGTGGATAGAGGTGTACCGATGGATGTGGTGTATTTAGATTTCCAAAAGGCATTCGATAAGGTGCCACACAAAAGTTTACTGCAGAAGATAAAGGTACGCGGAGTCAGAGGAAATGTATTAGCATGGATAGAGAATTGGCTGGCTAACAGAAAGCAGAGTCGGGATAAATGGGTCCTTTTCGGGTTGGAAATCAGTGGTTAGTGATGTGCCACAGGGATCGGTGCTGGGACCACAACTGTTTACAATATACATAGATGACCTGGAAGAGGGGACAGAGTGTAGTGTAACAAAATTTGCAGATGACACAAAGATTAGTGAGAAAGCGGGTTGTGTAGAGGACACAGAGAGGCTGCAAAGAGATTTAGATAGGTTAAGTGAATGGGCTAAGGTTTGGCAAATGGAATACAATGTCGGAAAATGTGAGGTCATCCACCTTGGAAAAAAAAACAGTAAAAGGGAATATTATTTGAATGGGGAGAAATTACAACATGCTGCGGTGCAGAGGGGCCTTGGGGTCCTTGTGCATGAATCCCAAAAAGTTAGTTTGCAGGTGCAGCAGGTAATCAGGAAGGCGAATGGAATGTTGTCCTTCATTGCGAGAGGGATGGAGTACAAAAGCAGGGAGGTCCTGCTGCAACTATACAGGGTATTGGTGAGGCCACACCTGGAGTACTGCATGCAGTTTTGGTCACCTTACTTAAGGAAGGATATACTAGCTTTGGAGACGATTCACTAGGCTGATTCTGAAGATGAGGGGGTTACCTTATGATGATCAATTGAGTAGACTGGGTCTTTACTCGTTGGAGTTCAGAAGGATGAGGGGTGATCGTATAGAAACATTTAAAGGGATAGACAAGATAGAGGCAGAGAGGTTGTTTCCACTGGTCGGGGAGACTAGAACTAGGGGGCACAGCCTCAAAATACGGGGGAGCCAATTTAAAACCGAGTTGAGAAGGAATTTCTTCTCCCAGAGGGTTGTGAATCTGTGGAATTCTCTGCCCAAGGAAGCAGTTGAGGCTAGCTCATTGAATGTATTCAAATCACAGATAGATAGATTTTTAACCAATAAAGGAATTAAGGGTTATGGGGAGCGGGCAAGTAAGTGGAGCTGAGTCCACGGCCAGATCAGCCATGATCTTGTTGAATGGCGGAGCAGGTTCGAGGGGCTAGATGGCCTACTCCTGTTCCTAATTCTTATGTTCTTATTTCATCTTTCGGATGAAACGTTAAACTGAGGCCCCGTCTGCTATCTCAGGTGGACGTAAAAGATCCCATGGCACTATTTCGAAGAACAGGGGAGTTATCCCCGGTATCCTGGCCAATATTTATTCCTCAATCAACATAACAAAAGCAGATCATCTGGTCATTATCACGATGCTGTTTGTGGGAGCTTGCTGCGTGCAAAGTGGTTGCCGCGTTTCCCACACTACAACGGTGACTACACTTCAGAAGTACGTAATTGGCTGTAGAGCTCTTTGGAATGTCTGGTGATCATGAAAGGTGCTATATAAATGCAAGTCTTTCTTTTTTAATTCCAAACCTTTATACTCCACTTTAGAAAATCTAGGATTTCATACACGTTACCCATTTAAGAATTCCTGAGTCTTCCAGCTCTATTAATAAAGCCTAAGTTTAAGCCCCGACTGCTTTCAATTTAACCTGCTGCTGAAACTTTGCTTTGAATATTTTAGACTTGTTTTTCATCTCACTTTCCGTACATCTTTATACAGAATTTGACTCAAAAAATAAAATGTTCTAAAACAATATTGTTTGCTTTAATATGCATCTTAAGATCACAAACCTGACCTATTCTGCTTCAATTATCTGAAGCCCAGTAAGCTCATGCCTGTCACTCTCTCAATTGTTAAGAACAGTTGTTTACGTATTGGAATTACATTTTCATAAAGGACAACCAAGCTTGAACTTCAGATAAGTTTATAAACTGTAATCTGTAGCTTGATCTGTAATTTTCATTGGAAATGGACCTTGGTTCATTACAACCCCTCAAAATGGGGTTACTCTCATTGGCGTTCTCACTTCAAAAAAAATTGCAACACATTGATCTTTCACTACATTCAAGTTTGCTCTAGTCACAAATAGAGGAACTTTTACATCTTACTTTAAAGCTGAGCAAGCAGCAAGTTACTAACTGACAACTGGGAGTCCCTGGCCCAAGACCGCCCTAAGTGGAGGAAGTGCATCTGAGAGGGCGCTGAGCACCTCGAGTCTCAACGCCGAGAGCATGCAGAAATCAAGCTCAGGCAGCGGAAAGAGCGCGCGGCAAACCAGTCCCACACACCCTTTCCCTCAGCGACTAAACTGTCCTACCTGTGACAGGGACAGTGGTTCTCGTATTGATTGGACTGTTCAGCCACCAAAGAACTCACTTCAGGAGTGAAAGCAAGTCTTCCTCGATTCCGAGGGACTGCCTATGATGATGACGAACTCAGCTGAGAGTTCAGCTTCCGATTAGTTTTTTTGGTTCATGGCATTCATTAAGGACGATTGAGACAAAAATAAAAATGAACATTCCATCATTTACTTCACTTCAACCACGTCGCAGCAGTTGTGATCTATGCTGTCTGGACTATCCTGTGCCCTCAATGAAGGCTTGAGGGGCCGTATGGCCTACTCCTGCTCCCATTTCTTATGTACAATATATGTCAACAAGAGAGTAAGCGGAGAAGGGATGGAAAAAGGAAAGAAATGTTTTAAATGTACAAAAATAAATCCTATGGGCTAGAATTTTGCCAGACTGTCATTATTTGACAAATAACGCCATTTTGGTGAAAAAATAATAAGAACAATTTCGTCATTTTTTAATGGGGTAAGTTTGGCCAAAAAATACTCGTCATTAAAAACAGCGTTGCTCGAGGAATTATGTTGGAAAACGCCGTCCTTTCCAACTTTACCGCGAGGCCGATATCGCGAAAAACAGGGGAAAAAACACTCCAAAAAATTTAAATTGAGAAAACATTCACAAAAGCATTAACTGAATCATGAAAAAAAAAATTTTTCATTCAGTCACTGACGTCAGCTGTTATATGAGGAGATTATTCTTCATTGAAACACCTATGAACTCATCCCTTTTCAGCGTGGAAGCAAGTCATCCTATGAGAGGGGATCTCATAGAAACATATAAAATTCTGATGAGATTGGACAGTTTAGATGCAGGAAGAATGTTCCCGATGTTGGGGAAGTCCAGAACCAGGGGACATAGTCTTAGGATAAGGGGTAAGCCATTTAGGACCGAGATGAGGAGAAACTTCTTCACTCAGAGAGTTATTAACCTGTGGAATTCACTGCCGCAGAGAGTTGTTGATGCCAGTTCATTGGATATATCCAAGAGGGAGTTAGATATGGCCCTTACGGCTAAAGGGATCATGGGATATGGAGAGAAAGCAGGAAAGGGGTGCTGAGGGAATGATCAGCCATGATCTTATTGAATGGTGGTGCAGGCTCGAAGGGCCGAATGGCCTACGCCTGCACCTATTTTCTATGTTTCGAGGGACTGCCTGTGATGATGATGATTCACAAGTAAAAAGAAAAAAGACAGACTTGCATTTATATAGCACCTTTCCCGACCACCAGATGTCCCAAAGTACTTTACAGCCAATAAAGTACTTTGTGAAGTGTAGTTACTGTTGTAATGTAGGTAACATGGCAACCAATTTGCGCTCAGCAAGCTCCCACAAACAGCAATGTGATAATGACCGGATAATCTATTTTAGTAATGTTGATTGAGAGATAAATTTTGGCCAGTATACTAGGGATAGCTCCCCTGCTCTTCTTCAAAATAGTGCCATGGGACCTTATTAGTGTAAGTTAAAGAGTACTAATTTCCTTACCACATTAGTCAGGTGCATCGCAGTTTGTAGAAGGTAACACTGAGCTGCCCCACGCAGCAACACTTGGTGATTGGCCATAGTGCAACGTACTACTTCTCTGTAAAGTACAAGACATCAAAATAAAGGGCAAATGTCAATGCATATTTTGCACAAGTGTAAATGATGGGCTTTTCTTCAAGTATGGTCCTTCACAGAAGCTTAAAAAAGGATATCGCAATGGTTTCATATTGTAGTCCATTCATGTTTTTGGTTGTAATTGTTAAGCACATTCCATAACACAATAGAAGGATCGCACCATTAGGTGTCCTTTGCACTGAAATAACTGTGTATTCTATACTGAACTCAAGATATCATAGGCGGTCCCTCGAGCAAGGATGACTTGCTGCCACAAGAATTCACAGATGTTTCAATGAAGGACCCGATGTTCCAGTCCTGAACTCCAGTTGAGGGGGTGGAAGGTGCCTGTGCGTGGATTTTTTTAATGTGTTGTGACCGTTACACACCAGCCACCACACAGGCTCGACAGAGCTAGGTCTTGGTCCAGTGGCAAGGATTAACCTGGACAACTGGAGACCTGCTCTGCTGCACGGGCCTAGTGTGCACACATATCGCAGCGTGGGCTGGCCCGTGCTGCCCCTGGGCCCTTGCCTCTTCTGGGCCCCGTACCCTCATTCGCCGCAGCTCCGCCACGATCTCTTGCCGCTCCTCCGCCACGATCTCTCACCGCTCCTCCGCCACGATCTCTTGCCGCTCCTCCGCACCAAACATTCGTCAAACCTCCGTCACGATCACCCACCAAATCTCAGCCACGATCCCTCATCACTCCTCTGCCCCGATCACTCATTGCAAGTCCGCCAGGACCTTCCCGCTCCTCTGCTTTACCAGGGCCCCACCGATGCTCCTGCCCGCGCTCCAAACCTAGGTCCTGACGATGTCACCCAGTTGCCCATCTCAAAGCCGTCGCAAATTTGTGTCAGCTCGCGCTGAAAGCTGCAGAGGCATGCTCCAGCTCTTATACTCCTGACCTGTGGAGATGCTTATAATAATTTATATTAATGACTTGGATGAAGGGACTGAGTGTAATGTAGCCAAATTTACTGGTGGTACAAAGATAGGTGGGAAAGCAAGTTTTGAGGATGGAAATAATCTGCAAAGGGATATAGATAGGCTAAGCGAGTGGGCAGCAATTTGGCAGATGGAGTATAATGTGGGTAAATGTGAGGTTATCCACTTTGGTAGGAAAAATAAAAAAGCTAAGAATTATTTAAATGGGGAGAGATTATAAAATTCTGCAGTGCAGAGGGACCTGGGGGTCCCTGTACACAAAACACAAAAAGGCAGCACGAAGCACAGCAAGTAATCAGGAAGACAAATGGATGCCGGCCTCTACCACAAGGGGGATGGAGTATAAAAGCAGAGAAGTCCCGCTACAATCATACAGGGAGTTGGTGAGACCACACTTAGAGTACTGTGTACAGTACCTTGGGTATTGTGTACAGTTTTGGTCTCCTAACTTGAGGAAGGACATTCTTGCTATTGAGGGAGTGCAGCGAAGGTTCACCAGAATGATTCCCGGGATGGCAGGACTGACCTATCAAGAAAGACTGGATCAACTGGGCTTGTATTCACTGGAGTTCAGAAGAATGAGAGGGGATCTCATAGAAACGTTTAAAATTCTGATGGGTTTAGACAGGTTAGATGCAGGAAGAATGTTCCCAATGTTGGGGAAGTCCAGAACCAGGGGTCACAGTCCAAGGATAAGGGGTAAGCCATTTAGGACCGAGATGAGGAGAAACTTCTTCACCCAGAGAGTGGTGAACCTATGGAATTCTCTACCACAGAAAGTTGTTGAGGCCAATTCACTAAATATATTCAAAAAGGAGTTAGATGTAGTCCTTACTACTAGGGGGATCAAGGGGTATGGCGAGAAAGCAGGAATGGGGTACTGAAGTTGCATGTTCAGCCAGAACTCATTGAATGGCGGTGCAGGCTCGAAGGGCCGAATGGCCTACTCCTGCACCTATTTTCTATGTTTCTATGTACAGTTTTGCCCTCCTTAATCAAGGAAGGATATATTTGCAGTGGAGGCAGTTCAGAGAAGGTTCACGAGGTTCATTTCTGAGATGAGGGAGTTGTCATATGAAGATAGGTTGAGCAGGTTGTGCCTGTATTCATTGGAGTTTAGAAGAATGAGAGGTGATTTTATTGAAACATATAAAATTTTGAGGGGGCTTGACAGGGTAGATGCAGAGAGGATGTTTCCCCTCGTGGGGGAATCTAGAACTAGGGGCCATCATTTCAGAATAAGGGGTCGCCCATTTAAAACAGAAACAAGGAGGAATTTCTTCTCTCACAGAGGGTTGTGAATGTTTGGAATTCTCTACCCCAGGGAGCTGTGAAGGCTGGGTCATTGAATATATTTAAGATGGAGATAGAGAGATTTTTGAACGATAAGGGAGTTAAACTTTATGGGGAGTGGGCGGGGAAGTGGTGTTGAGATACTGAACTACCACCAAATGCTACTGTTTTTCAGTAAGCCTCTTTCTTTTAAACCTTTGTTTAAAAAAACAAAATTTTTTGGCCCAACCAGTCCATGTTGGCATTTACCCCACCATCTGAGCAAATAGTACTAATCACATTAACATATCTTGTTCCCATCTCCCCATTTCATTCATCCAACTATGCAATCCAATTTCCAACATTGACATAGTCTCTGCCTCAACCACTAACGCCATTATATGGCAAAATGCACCATCTTCAATTGTTCTGGGTAGAATTAAAACTAATTTCCTGCAATCATCCTTACCGAAGAGCGTGAAGCCCTTCTACTCCCCAAGATTTGCGTGATGGGATGTGTACCAGGGCTCGAGAGATGAAGAGTATGGGGATGGCACACCAGTGCTTGGTGGCCATTCTCGTAATCAACTTCATGAGAAAGTCACCTAATCAAAGGAAGTAAAATATTTTTTGGGCTTTCCACACAAACCAGGTCAAAACACGACAACATACAGCACCTTTTAAACAAATGGCAAATTCTTTCCAGTTTCCAAGGCTCAATTATTTTTGACCTCAAATATGACAAGTTATAATGCATTAATACTAAAAAATTTCAAGATACATTATCAATGCAAGTACAATATTTTTCTGCATAAATGTTGATGTAGGATTCAAATATCAGAATATTTCTGCCACCAACTTACATTAGAAGGTATATCATGCTGTATAATTTCACCTTCATGATTGTAGTATTGTCCATCAGGTTAGCACAGGGTATGAGCCCGGAAATACTTGTATAATGGGGGGAAATTCTTGGATCTGCGCACTGACACTTGCTGAGCACAAATTTGTACATATCCAAAAATAATAGCTTTTGGGGGGGGGGGGGGCGGTGGTGTTAAGGAAAGGAAAGCAAACCACAACCAATGTTCCCTGTAAGCTGCACTATATTCTGCGCGGCCTGTTTCGTTCAATGCACGGTCCTTTTAAATTTCTGCGCATGAGCGATATTTCCAATGTAAAATCTTGTGAGCGGCCTGTGCAGGACCTTGTAGATTGCTGCGCACAGACACAGCTTAGAGGAAACATTGATCACAAGCAGAAAACGTTACCAAACTAACAGAGAAAACAAAATCAAGCAAAAGGATTTTTAATTGCACTGTAGGTAGTTGCAAAATAATGTGCGCTGATTTTTTTTGAAATTTAAGTTATGAACAGCTCCCTGGAATGGCCAAGTGGATAAAGACCAAGAAAGTGCCCAATTTCATCGCATAGGCAGTCTCTCGGAATCGAGGAAGACTTGCTTTCACTCTTAGCATGAGTTCTTAGGTGGCTGTACAGTCCAATACGAGAACCACAGTCTCTGTCACAGGTGGGGCAGACGGTGGTTGAAGTAAAGGGTGGGCGGGGAGCCTGGTTTGCCGCACGCTCCTCCCGCTGTCTGCGCTTGATTTCTGCATGCTCTCGGCGACGAGACTCAAGGTGCTCAGTGCTCTCCCGGATGCTCTTCCTCCACTTAGGGCAGTCTTTGGCCAGGGACTCCCAGGTGTCAGTGGGGTTGTCGCACTTTATCAGGAAAGCTTTGAGGGTGTCCTTGCAATTTATGCTGTTAGTGTATCTCAGCTGGGGCAGCAGCAGGAGTGAGCTCGAGGGGAGGAGTAGGGAGGAAAAATAGAAGACGGACAGGGTTTCCACCTCTGATCATTGCCTAGTGACTTGTTCACAGAAATCTGGTTCAGATAGGACAGTGTTCAGCTGTGATGCTCCCCATGATTAAATACCCTGCTGGCATGGCTGCCAACAGCATCAAGCACTGGACAGCATCTGTAAAATCTTACTCCAGCATGAGCCACGAGAGGAAGGGAGAAAACAAAAGCAATAACAGCAATAAATTTTGGGATAAGATTTATGGTTACCAGTCCCTCATCATTATTCAAAGTACACCACAAAGTACGCAATCATGATTACCAGTGTTAGGATTATCAGTTGAACAAGGTGATTACTCTCACTGCAAGGTGGTTATCGTTTGCCTGTACAGAACATAGGTAGCATTATTGGGCCCAAGTTTCCCCAGGAGTTGCTTCTATTTTTTTGGAGCAAGTTGGAGTATCTTAAAGATGCAATTCTCCCCATTTAGTTTGCTCCAGTTTAAGTGTTCAGTTTCTTTTTAGTTCAGTTTTTTTTTTCAAAAGGGGCCGTTACCAGCCACTTACGCCTGTTTTGGCCATTTAAGCAAGTTTAGACAGCGAAAAGTTACTCCAAACTAACTTAGGCCAGCGTATGTGTCCACTTTTGTACGCTCAGAAAAACCTTGCGGAGATTTAAGAAATCAGCGCAGGTAGCCAGTAATGGCGGGGGTAGGGGGGGTGGGGAGGGAAGTGAGAGGATTTTCCAAAGCACTAAACACCTTCACGACAACATTAAAGAAGCATAAGTACATTTAAAGCACGAAGCAAAGCAGTACATTTAAAGCACCAAACACTAAACAAAGCACAAAAATAAGCATTCAATATCAAATAAAAAATACAAGGAAGCTGAGAGGACCTACACCAAATAAAGCACAAAAAGTAATAAGCAATTAATTAACAGATAAAAAATAGATGGAACCCTGCACCTAAAGCACCAAGACCAAAGTAATAAGCAATCAATAAAGAACATTGGTGGCCGTTGCACACCAGCCACCACACAGGCTTGACAGATGGGAGACATATGACCACATAATGAAAAATTCTTAACAGGTACCATATAAAGCCCAAGTTACCTTACAATGTAGAACAGGAGCATTGATAAAAATCAATCAGTATAGCGTTGACTTTTCCCCCCCACCAACAGATCAGTTTATGTATGTGTAGTCCAGAATCAAAAACATTGTGACAACGCAATCGAGACAACCCTTTACAAAACAAGCTCTATAAATCACAAGAACTTACCTTTGAATTCTTCAGGCACATTTTCTACAAAATCAACAAACAATGTCTGTAACTTCACACCGAGAACAGGACAGCTGCCAATGATCTGATCTGGAGATCTGAAAAGTAGAAACACAGTTACATGTCAAAGCAGATAAAGATCGCATAACAGGAATAACAGGAAGGCAAATTAAGAAAATAAAGATTTACCTGCTGTAAAGCGTACTTTCTGAAAGAGCATCCATCACTGGCCCACAGATAAACTTAAATTTTAAAAAAAATTTAATTAGTGTAGCTTGAAACCTAAAAATAAAATGCTTGATTTGCAAGAAAAACAGGACAGTGAAAGGTAAAAATGGAGGGATCAGTAGGGGAGAGAAAAAATAAGGTAGAATAGATTAAAAGATACATAATTTTTGAGAACTTTTATAAATTTAAGATTGTCTGCATTCTTCAAGTGCAGTTGCTGATAGGATGCCCTTCCCATGTCACACAACACACTAAACACCAGTCTTGAATGTTAATCACTGACAGCTGCAGCGCAGGTTCTGAAACAGGACACCAACATTACCTGATGTTGACCAGCATCACAGAAGCTTGATCGAAGCGACAACACCCAGTCACCCGCATCTTGACTAAAGGTATGATTTTTCTGTTTTTGTTTCCTGTTGCAGGGCAAATGGGGAGACTGCTGCCAACAGGTTTTTGCTTAGCAAGTGTAGCAAATTTCACAAACTTACCTCAGATAGTTCTTGGGTTCTGAAAGGATATTTCACGACACCAAGATCCAGAAAATGGAACAGGCCTTCTTTCATCGCAGTTTTGTTTTCACTTTCAAATATTCGTTTATAAGCACAAAGGAGCCAAGATATGTGGAAACGTGAATTGCCTAGGTAATATATAAACACAGCAGTTCATGAATCAACTTCAATCTATGTTTTGCTTCCACCCATCTTTTCCCCAAAATAAAATAAAAGTATACACTCAGAATCTAAATCCAGGTAACTCAACCCTCAATACTGTCAAATTTAAAATACTACGGGGGAGAAATTCGGTCGGTCAGCGCCACCCTCCCGAGCGCTGTGCTGTCAGCTTCTGCCGCAACATTCAGCGAAGGTTTAGCGGCGGCTCTGACAGTTTGCACTGCGCGCGCTAGCGCCGCCCACTCGATTGCGTCATCGAGTGTGCAACACCCCCGGAGAACTGTGTTTGCAAAATTGAGTCTTTTGCCTGTCGTAGCACCTGGTGCTGAGACCGGCAGGGAAAAGCAGTCGGTCCAGCGACGATCCGGGGTCAATAGCGTCCGGAGTGCAAGGCAAGTACTAAAATTTCACTTTTTCAATTTTTATTTATTTGTTGCAGTCGTGGGGAAGTATGGGTGAGGTTTATTGAATTTCATCTTCAGGCGCTAGGATGCTGGCCCTAGCAGCAAAAAATTGAGTAGGCCTCCTGGGCTATCACTCCGTTAGCGCCCTCAGTGGGGTATGGAACGCTTCTCTCAGCGTTCCACTCGTTTCTCAGGGCGATACAACTGAATATCCCACTTTGAGGCGGTAGCCATCGCCCGGCGCGAAAGGTCACTGCCTCAAAGCGGGCAATACCGAATTTCTAGCCCATGTCGGACGTTCCTCTCTTTCACACCACCACTGCTGCCCCCCCAGCCACCACCATCCCGCCACCCCCCCCCACCCCGCCCCCACTAAGGTCAATAAAGATAACAGCTTGGATGTTGAGACGTTGAGCGTATTCAAGGCTGAGATGGATAGATTTTTGGACTCTAGTGGAATCAAGGGATATGAAGATCGGGCAGGAAAGTGAAGTTAAGTTTGAAGATCAGCCATCATCTTATTGAATGGTGGAGTAGGCTCAAGAGGCTGTACGTCCTACTCCTGCTCCTACTTCTTATGTAAAGCAGTCACCATTGCCACACTATCAGCAGCTTAGATACTTCCACAAGCTAGTGAATGATGAAACAACAAGTAATTAAAAGACTGATGGGACTTCCTTTTGGAGAAGTGCAGTCTGGGGAAAACTGCTGGCTTGTACTCACAAAACTGGATGATAGTTTAATTCATGCGCCAATTCACTAGCTCCACTACTCGAGAGGTTTGTAATGAAGTGGCAGCCCCACAAGATGTGCCAATATTTTTAACTCTCCATGGATTAATTTTCTTCCATTATCTTCTTATTATGCCCAAGCTCAGACAAACTGCTCTGGTACTCATACCCACACTTCCTGCCAAGAGTAAACTAGGCAAAGTCAGAAACAATATTAGACACAAGTTAAATATCTCCTAATACAACGAGGTGATGAGGTGACATTTCTCTCAACACATAACAGAAGAAGTGCCTGTTTTTTTCTGCAATAAACCTGATAACTAGTAAATAAAGTGATTGGTATTTTTAGGGGCTACAGTTATAAAGACCAGAGTGTGGATTAACTACTGCAGCAATCAGAAGCCGGTGGTAATTTCCTACATAGGAATAAATGACAGGAAGGTGACAGGGGAGTTCAAGGTGCTTAAAATAGAGTTCAGATATATTGCCTGAAACTAAAAGATAAGCCAAATTAAATACTTTCAAAGTGTGGTCACTATTGTAAAGTAGGAAGTGCAGCAGCCAATTTTCCCATCCAGACTTAAAAAAAATACAACAGCAAACAATTTGCACTTATATAGAGCCTTTAATGTAGATAAACATCCCAAAGTGCTTCACAGAAGCGTAATCAGACAAAAATAGATGCCCAGCCAAACAAAGCAGGATCAAAAAGGTCCTTAAAGGAGGAGAGGGGAGTGGAGATGCGGTTAGATTAAGGAAGGGTATTCTAGTGTGCGTAGCTGAAGGCCTCCAATGGTGGGGCAAAGAGAGGGCAGGATGCACAAGGTGGCAAAATCAGAGGAACAGAGGTCAAGCTGGTTGGGGGGGGGGGGGCAGTGATGAAGTTGTGGTCATGCTGCCGGTGTGGGGGGGGGGGGGGGAAGGGGGCGGTTTTGGGCTGGAGGAGATTAGAGACATGGGTGGTGTGAGGCCATGAAGTGTTTTAAACACAGAATAAGAATTTGAAATCTGAGGAGTTTGGGACCAAGAGCCAATAATGGTCAGTCAGGACAGTGGTTATGGTTGAGCAATACTGTGTGCAAGATAGGATATGGGCAGCAGGGTTTTGGATGAGCTGAAGTTTCCAGAGGATGGAATATAGGGAGGCCGGGCCAGTCATGCGAGTATTGGAACAGTCAGGTCTGGAAGTGACAATGGAATGGATGAGGGTTTCAGTGACAGGGGTGGTGGATGTGTAAGTAGTCGGAAGGTAAAGAGAATATGGGATAGAAACTCAGCCCTAGGTCGAATAGGGCCCAGAGGTTGCAAACCGTCTGGATCCATCTAAAACAGTGGCCAGGGGAAGGAATGTAACTTGCAGCAAGTGTACGAAGTTTGTGGCAGCGGCCAAAGATGATGGCTTCGGTCATCCCATTGTTTAACTCGAGGATTTTGTGGCTCATCCAACACTGAATGTCAGACAAGCAATCTGGCAACACAGAGGCAGCGGAGGGTTCGAGAGAGTTGGGTGTTGTCGGCGTACATGTGGAAGCTGACCCATGTCTGCGGATAATTAAATGCATTCTCAGAAAGTTAACACTTTCAAGCAGAGCGGGTTAGTTATAGAGAAAATCAGGCATCTCCCGTCGCCACCCCCTCCATCTTTCATTCAAAGAGAAATCTCAGGGGCTAGCAGATGGTTACTTTACAGGACACTATATTGACACATCAAACTTCAGCAAGGCTTGGTGCTCAGAATAGTTAGTCATACCAGTGATAAGGACGTTAGGTGTAACAGTTCTGAGCAATAATGCACTTGTTTGAGGGATGTGAAAATACATGCACATATATACATCCTCACACACACACATATATACACAGACAGACACACACACATATATACACAGACACACACACACACACACATATATACACAGACACACACACACACATATACACAGACACACACACACACACACACACACAGACACACAGCACAAACCATTGCTCCCTTGTACTCACAACTAGATCATACTGCATAGATGGGAGTGCATTTTTTTTAATTTTACAAGTATACACATCAATAAGCAAATTAAAATGTGATCTAGAACCAGTGCAGCGGCCCAGTTACAGCATATTTATGATGAGGAATCATACAAATCAATTAACGTTCCACGAGTGGATTGATCTGATAACTTTCAACTTATCAAGTTATGGTCAGTACCACCATTAACAGAATTACAATGAAGTGTCATAATCACCTTGGTCATTGGAAACAGTTGCATCCATTAGGCTCTTAAGCCGTGGCAAAATTGGTCTTATGACATGAACCTAAAATACAAAATCAAAGGTTTTCATTTGTCTCATTTATGCAGTTATTCAAAAAAATAAACTGTAAGAAAGGGGGAAATCTTCATTTCTGAGTCTCCCTACTAATTAACTGGACTAAATGAAATAAGTATTAGTTATAGTTTTAAGTTTGTATTGTTATTATGTAACTGATGCACAATGCACAATGATGCTTTGATAATTATGCTTTTGAAATTAGTATAATATGCCCTGGGTAGAAGTGATTGGAAGAAACAAAGGCTTTTGGGCCTTGCTTGGCCAAATTAAGATACAGTCAGCAGCCTTCCTGGCACACAAACAGCTGACAGCTAGCCCGGTGAAGTAAGGTCATGTGTGGCTGCCACTGTGTGGAATATTATGATATCTTCAGTGAATTAAAAACATAGGCAATAGCAAGGACACCATATCTCTACCTATGGAGACATGTTCCGTCTACGTTGCCATAACTACCCCAAATATGAGTCTTGATGGTCAAAAACAGATGATGTTGGGATGTCGTGAGAAAAGGACCTCACAGGAATTGGCAGGATCATTAAGTACGAAGTCAATAATTGGGTTAACTGGTCCCCATAGGCTTTGCTGGGAAGAAGTATATGAAGGGGTCTCTCAAACACTTAGGTTGTAGAGACATTCGGCAAGAAGCCTTGGAACAACCACCAGGCGAGCAGAGGAGGGTTTTGGTTTGGCGGAGGACCCACACGCGTCATACCAGGCAGACGAGCAAGTCTAGAGGCCAGGTCCGACGATGGTTAATCGATGGAGATCACATCTTCTACCCAGGGCCTAATGGGTAATATAAACCTTGACTGCATCTTGTTTAATTACTGCTCAGATGCTGTAACGTATCAAGTCTCACTTTCACTGAGGAAAATATAATTGCTGTCGCCAATACGGGTCAAGTCAAATTTTTTGGCACAGACCCAGAAACTCAACAAAACAGTAAAGCAGTTTTGTCTAAAATTTAGCTTGGTATCAGCTTCTTTCATTCTATCACGATGCATGGAAAGGACAGGAAAAGATTATCTGGTCCATCAAGTCCACTGCATCCACACATGGGACTGCCACGTACAACACGGATCCATATCCCCAATCTCCAGGGAGAGTCAAAAAAACAAAGGAATAAAAAGTGGCCAATTTAGGAAATTTCTCTCCAACTTCCAACAGCAATTTAGCAAAGCTCCAGGAGATGTAGTAACCCATCAACCGTTCCAGTTATTCCGAAATGTACCCTCTATAACTGGAAATAAACTCTTCTCTCAGGAACTTGCCCAATTTTCTTTGAAGAACCGCAGGGAATCCATACTCATCACATGCCTTGGTAATATGTTTCAGAGGGTAATGACTCGTTCAAATAAATACTTTCTAACATGTAACCCGAGGATTTTATATGCATGCACCCATATCTAATCCTTTTTTCATTTTCAAAACCTCAATCATATTTCCACTAAACCCATGTTTCTCTAGTCCCTGTAGATATCACAACCAAGAGCCCAAAATCTAGCTATCACTTTGGTCATTGTCAAATAGGGACCAAAATTGTTTATGCATCTTTAATGATTTATGCACTATGACCCTCAAGTTCCTCTCTTGATCCATATAACTTAGTGGGTACCCAGGGACCTATGTATCAGGGAAAGTGAAAGTACTCTCAAAGAATGTAGTGAGTTAAGAAAAAAAGACAGACTTGCATTTATTTGTGCCTTTCACAACCACCGGACATCCCAAAGTGATCTGCAGCCAATGAAGAGCTGTTTTTGAAGTACTGACACTGTTGTAATGTAGGAAATGTGGCAGCTAATTTGTGCACAGCAAGCTCCCACAACATCATCATCATCATCATAGGCAGTCCCTCGGAATTGAGGAAGTTTTGCTTCCACTCTTGAAATGAGTCCTTAGGTGGCTGAATACAAGAGCCACAGTCCCTGTCACAGCAACAGCAATGTGATAATGACGAGATAATCTGTTTTAGTGATGTTGATTGAGGGATAAATATTGGTCAGGAGAACTCCCCTGCTTTTCTTCAAAATAGTGCTATGAGATCTTTTACTTCCACCAGAGAGAGCAGACGGGACCTCGGTTTAACGTCTCATCCAAAGGCCGGCACCTTACGAACTTATGAACAATGACGGACAAGTAAAGACCCTCTGGTCCATCAAGCCTGCCCCACACAATTACGATACTTTGTGTATCACAACATGTACACTCCACCCCACCCCAAACCATGTGGTCTCCTGGGAGAGGCAAAACAAACAGGCCAATTTGGGGGTGGGAAATCTGGGAAATTCCTCTCTGACCCATCTAGGAGATCGAAACTAGTCCAGGAAATCACTCTGGCCTTGAACTCCCTGCAATAGCTACCTTCTGCAAAAGGTGATCTTTGCCCCAGCCAGAAACAAATCCAGCTTTTGCTTGAAGGAACTCAGCAAGTCTGCATCCACCACATGAAACGGCAGCTTGTTCCAGAGGTTACTATTCTATGGGAAAAGAACCACTTCCTGATGTCTAACCTAGATCTAGCCCTAAACAACTTACATTTGTGCCCCCTGGTGTTGCCTAACCTATTTAATTGAAATAAACTGTCAGCTGGAACACTGTCTATTCCCTTCATTATCTTATAAACCTCAATCATATCTCCCCCTACGTCTATGCTGCTCTAAGATCCCAACTCTTTTAGCCTATCTTGATAACTAAGATGCTTTAGACTTGGAATTAGTCTAGTGGCCCTCTTCTGCATCCTTTCCAGAGCCTCAATATCACCCAGCATGTGAGGAGACCAGAACAGGACACAGTATTCCAAGTGTGGCCTGATTAAGGTCCTGTACAAGGACAAAACAGTACTCCTCGTCTTGTACTCAATTGTCCTATGGGTACACCCCAACACCCTATTTGCTCTAGCTATTGCTGCACAGCATTGCTCATGTACCTTTATGCACCAGAATGCCCAAATCTCTTTCTATCTCCACCATCTTTAAATGCCTTTACCTGAAGAGTGTATGAATGTTGAGCATTTGCATTGACCACATGCTTAACACTGATTTTATCTAAGTTATACATAATTTTTCAGTCTTGAGCCCGGTCTCCCAACACATTAAGATCTGCCTGAAGCAGACGAGCCTCTTCTACTGTTCCAACACTCGCACAGATCTTGGTATCATCTGCAAATTTGCAAATTGTGCCCCAAGCCTCTAAATCCAGATCATTAATAAAAATAGTAAAAAGCAACGGTCCCAACACTGATCCCTACGGGACACCACTGGTGACCAGTCTCCAAACAGATCCAAATCTATCTATAACTATTTTTTGCCTGCATCCTGCCAGTCAGTTTTGAATCCAACTCAATATATTACCACTAATACCAGAGGCTCCCATCTTATAGAGAGGCCTCTTAAACAGTACCTTATAAAAAGCTTTTTGGAAATCTAAATAGACAATGTCTACTGGGCTTCCCTCATCCAGCAACTTTGCAACTTCTTAAAAAAATACAATTAGATTTGCAAGACATGACCTCTTTTTTATGAAGCCATGTTGGGTGTCCCTAATATGTCCCTCCCTATCCAAGTATTCATATATTGCATCCCTTATGATTCCTTCAAGCATATTACCTATTACCTCCAACAGTGCAGAACTCCCTTGATACTGCACTGGAGTGTCAGCCTACATTATTGTGCTCAAGTCTCTGACTTGAACCTTCTGACTCCGAGGCGAGGGTGCTACCAACTGAGCCACAACTGACATTTACGAGAGTAATCTGAAACACAAATGCCATACATGTAATCCTAAAGTTTACTCTTAATCAATTCCATTATTTAACTCATGGTGATGCTTGGGAATTGAACACTTTTCCCATGATACAGATGTGGCAGTTTACAAAGTGACAAGTGTATATAAACTACTCACTTGATTTTCTTCCAGTGTCTCCATTATTAAAATATAATTTTCCCACAACTGTACTAGTTGTTTGTTTTTTTCACCCGACCACCAGAAAAGACACGAGTCTAAAATAAAAAGGTTCAAATTAGAATGAGACTGAGAAATTGGTACATTTGACCCAACAGTTACATCAGGCAAATTTCTCTTCAATTGTCAAGATATGCAACTCATTTATCCTTGTGGACAGAAAGGTTTTAGTAGCCTTCAAATCCATTTCTATTATTGAACTTCCCTAGTCTTGCCCGCCAATGCCTCACTTCATGCTTGTCATCTCCAAACCTCGATAATTCCAATGCTCACTTAGCCAGCTTCCCATCCTCTAGCTCATCCAAAACTCTGCTATCCTTGTCCTATCTCACACCAGGTCCTGTTCACCCATCACTCCTGTCCCTCAATGTCCAATGCCTCAAATTTTAAATTTCATCTTTATGTTTAAATTCCTCCACTGCCTCATCATCCCTATCGCTATAACCTCCTCCAGCCCTCTAAACCCTCCCAGATGTCTCCATTTCTCTGACTCTGGTCTCTTGTACAAACCCCACAACTCACCATCAGTAGCCATGCCGTCAGCCTCCTCGACTCCACACTCTGTAATTCTCTCCCTTAACCTCTCAATCTCTCCACTGCTGCTCCTCCTTTAAGACTTTCTTAAACCCCACCTCTTTGACCAAGCTTTTGGACAGTCCTCCTAATATCTCCTTTGGCTCGGCATCCATTTCCTTATGCCTCTATGAAGCACCTTGGGGTTTTCTACATTAAAGGCAGTATACAGTTGCAAATTGTTGTTATAGAGAGAACCAAATGATATTCATATAGCATTGGTGGTACAGTATTTCACTTCAATTTCTCCTAGAATGTAATTTTGCAAGGCAAAGAAAGAGATTTTGTTTTTAGCAAAGGAGTCCCTTCCTGTCTGTGCTGAATTTAAGCTGTTACTGCTGATTTTATATCGTTTTAATATTCTTAAAAAATAACCCTTTTGAGTGCCGTAATCAATCTAACATTAATCATCACTTGTGGCAAAGTATTCCATATTCTGATTACTCTGAAAAAGTTTCTTTCAATGTTTATTTTTCTGTATCATACTTACATTAATTCTCTTTAATTTATGCACCAATGTAAATAATCCATGTTTATCCTGTTTATTCTTATCATTTTTGAACTCCTCTATTAAATCCTCCCTCAATCATCACAGTCTGAGAGAACACAGCCCTAGTTGCACTAACCTTTATTTCTAACTCCTGATATCATCCTGGTAAATATTCACTGCACCTTCTCTGGGGCTGTTCTATCCCTCCTGTAGCGAGGAACCTAAAATTGCATACAGTACTAAAGATGTGGCCTAACTATCAGTTTAGACGTAGTCATGATGACATCTTTACTTTTGTGCTCAATCCTTCTCGATATAAATTCCCAAATCTCAATTGCCTTCTTAATGATATATTTTTTAATCTTACTACTCATTTTTATGATTGTGTGTATTTGTCTACATCCTTTTGTTGCTTCAAAATACTGAGAAATTTAGTATTCAAGTTATAATTCTATACTTTATTCTCGTTCTCAAAATGCAATACCTCACGTTTTTCCATATTAAACAGTGTCTGCCATTTATCTGTCCATTCTCCTAACCTAATGACGTTCTTTGTAATATTCTTCTTGGCATTTCACTACTGCTCTCACTTTGGTATCCGCAAACTTTGACGTTCAACCTTTTATTTCTAACCAAAGATCATATAATAATTCTGCACACACCTAAAAAAAGTCCCTGGGTCAGCGAGACACTCCTTTTGTCAGTTTTTCCGCCATCTCTCCATCCCTACATCCACCTTCTTCTTTTGGCCAATAGGGCTTAATTTTCTCAACCAATTCCTTATGCATTTTATCAAATGTTCGCCAAAGTCTCCATAAACTACATCTAACATATCTCCTAATCCATACATTTCATTAATCTCTCAAAAATTCTATAATGGTAGTTAAACATGATCCATATTGACTAACTCTAATCAGTATATGCACCCTTATTTTATCCCCAATGATGGTTTCCAGTAAACGACACAAGGCTAACCAGTTGATGGTTGCATGGCTTATTTCTTTCCCCTTTTTGAACAGATGTGCAATATTTACCATCCTCCAGTCTTTGAGCACAGCTGCAGTCTCCAAAGAATATTGGTTGTGGTCCACTACTTTCTCACTAACTTGGGTTGCATATCACCTAGTCCTTAATATTCAACAATTTTAACATTCAACATCTTAAGAACCGTTTCCTTATTAATGCATATGCTCTTGGTTGCCTTTCTACTTACTGGCATCAAGGGGAATCCCCCTATCTGAAATGCTTGGAAAAAAAACGATGACCAACGATGGGATACCAGATAGCTCAGACTGGGTGAGAGATGCTCTTTGTCCAACCAGCAGTTGCCACACACCTGCATCTGTAGACAGAGAACTTACCTTGCATTGGCAGGAGATTAGTGCATGCTGAGGCACCAGCTCATAAGGCAAATTGTGACAGGGCTAATGGCACAGATGTGTGTGAAGGCCTGACTAACTATTATGCTGGATGATTCTTCAGAAACACATCAACCATAATATCGAAAGAGACATTTTATAGAATTAGATAAGTACTTGAAAGAAAACAATTTGCAGGGCTACAGAGAAAGGGTGGGGAATTGGGACCAGCATGGGCTCGACAGGCCAAATGACATCCTACTATGCTGTTATGATTCTATGCCCTCAGGATATCTCAAAGCGCTTTACAGTAAATGAAGCATGTTTGCAGTGTAGTCGTTGTTGTACTATAGGTGACGGAGGTTCTGCGAATGTTTGCTGCAGAGAGAGATTGTGGCGGAGGTACGGCGAGTGTTTTTGTGGCGGAATAGCGGTGAAGGATCGTAGCGGAGGAGCGGCGAATGTTTGTGGCGGAGGAGCGGCAAGAGATCGTGGCGGAAGTGCAGTGAATAAGGGTGCGGGGTCCAGAAGAGCCGAGGGCTCAGGGGCAGCACGGGCCAGCCCACACTGCCATATGTGTGCACACGAGGTCCGTGCAGCAGAGCAGGTCTCCAGTCGTCCTGGTTAACCCTTGCCACTGGATAAAGGCCTAGCTCTGTCAAGCCTGTATGGTGGCTGGTGTGCAATGGTCACCACATGTTAAAAAAAATCCACGCATAGGCATCTTCCACCCCCTCAATTGGAGTTCAGGACTGAAACATCGGGTCCTTCATTGAAACATCTGTGAACTCATGTGGAAGCAAGTCATCCTCGTTCGAGGGACCGCCTATGATAATGGCTTCCTCAATCTGACAGCTGTGGCTCAGTGGGTAGCACTCTCGCCACCGAATCAGAAGGTTGTGGGTTCAAGTCCCGCTCCAGAGACTGAAGAACAAAAACTTTAAGCTGACACTCCAGTGCAGTACTGAGGGAGTGCTGCACTGCCGTCTTTTGTATGAGGCATTAAACCGAGGCCCTGCCTGCTCTCTAAGATGGATGTAAAAGATCCCATGGCACGATTTTGAAGAAGGTTCTCCCCAGTGTCCTGGCCAATATTTATCCTTAAATCAACATCACAAAAACAGATTATCTGGTCATTATCACAATGCTGTTTGTGGGAGTTTGCTGTGTGCAAATTGGTTGCTGCGTTTCCTACATTACAACAGTGACTACACTTCAAAAAGTATTTCATTGGCTGTAAAGTGTTTTAGGACGTCTTGAGGTTGTAAAAGACACTATATAAATGCAAGTCTTTCTTCCTTTTTCATCTACAAGCCTTTGCAGATATCTTTCACTCTCCTCTGTAAATATCAAAGAAATGTTTTCATTAATCTACTCTGCCATTTCCATATCTCGATGAAAGACCTTGCACTTACGTGGCCCGTTTCATGTTTTCAGCACATCACAAGCTAATAATTACTTTTGAAGTGTAGTCCACATTGGGATAGAGGCAAACACAGCAGCAGGTCTCACAAACAACAATGAGTTGACCAGATAATCTGTTTTAGCTGGTTGAGGGATAAATGTTGGCCAGGACACTGGGAAAACTTCACTAATCGCTGCCTTTCTTCAAATAGTGTCATGGACTCTTTTATGTCCACCTGAGCAGGCAAATGGACATTGCAGCACTCCCTCAGCATTGTATGAAATGTCTATCTAGAAAATGGGCTCAAGTTTTTAGTGTTGGGCAATAACCTATATTCTGATGCAGTCTGAACCAATACAACATTTCTTCTGGCATTGTACAAAGTTACAATGGCAATTAAGTCCTGATATTTTACATTTTTGTTAAACTTTTTGCATCTTAATGTTAATGAAAATGGAATAGATAATCAAGTTTCCTATTGCAGGACAGAGTGGAGAGCACCAGTTCAAACAATTTTATTATTTAACTAAGGGCAGAGGGGTATACTAAAAACTTGAATTAATTAATCTAATAACTAGAGGAATGACAGGGCAGCTCAGTCCCGTGGAGTGCACATCCTGTGTCATGTGGGAAGTCCTGGATGCTTCGCGTAGCCGGGACAACCACATGTGCAGGAAGTATCGCCAGCTACAGCAACTCGAGCTCCGGATTTCAGAGCTCAAGAGGCAGCTGGAGTCACTGCGGTGCATCCGCGAGGCTGAGAGCTACTTGGACAGTAGGTTTCCAGAGGTGGTCACCCTGCAGCTTAAGAGTATGCAGGCAGAGAGGGAATGGGTGACCACCAGACAGAAGAGGAGGACTAGGCAGATAGTGCAGGAGTACCCCGAGTGCATCACGCCTGCCAACCAGTATTCTGTTCTGACTACTGGTGGGGGCAATGGTTCCTCTGGAGGGTGCATCCAGAGCCAAGTCCATGGCACCACAGGTGGCTCAGCTGCACCGGGGGGGGGGGGGGGGGGCTGAGGAAAAGAAGCGTGAAAGAGCAATAACAGTAGGGGATTCGATAGTCAGAGAAGCAGACAGACATTTCTGCGGCCGCAAACGTGACTCAGGGATGATATCCTGCCTCCCTGGTGCCAGGGTCAAGGATGTCACCAAGCGGCTGCAGGGAATTCTGGGAGGTGAGGGTGAACAGCCAGAGGTCGTGGTCCATATCAATACCAATGACCTAGGTAGAAAGAGGGATGAGGTCCCGCAGGAAGATTTAGGGAGCTAGGAGAGAGATTAAAAAACAGGACCTCAAAGGTAGTAATCTCCAGATTACTCCCAGTGCCACGTGCTAGTAAGTACTGAAATAGGAGGATAGGACAGATGAATGAGTGGCTGGAAGGATGGTGCAGGGGGGAGGGCTTCAGATTCCTGAGGCATTGGGACCATTTCTGGGGGAATGGGAACTTACAAGCCGGACGGGTTGCACCTCGCGGGGGGGGATTTGCTGGTGCTGTTGGGGTGGTTCTAAACTAGCTTGGCAGGGGGATGGGAACCTGAGAAAGATTCAGAAGAGAGAGAATCAAAACTGAAATTGAAAAGCAGAAAAGTAAAAACTGAATTTGGAAGACAGAGGAAACAAAGGCTAGAAAATAGACAAGGGAGTTTCGGCAGTGCTAAATGGTGTACACTTCAATGAAAGGAGTATAGGGAATAAGGCAGATGAGCTGAGAGCACAGATAGACACGGGAGTATATTGTAGCTATTACTGAGACATGGCTGAAAGGAGGGCAGGTATGGCTGTTCAACATTCCTGGTTACAGGGTTTTCAGGATAGAGAGGAAGGTAAAGAAGGAGGGGAGGTCGCTGTATTGATTAAAGAAACAATTACAGCTGTGAGGAGGGATGATATGTTAGATGGATCATCAAATGAGGCCATATGGGTTGAATTGAAGAACAAAAAGGGGCGATCACACTGCTGGGAGTGTACTATAGACCCCCAAATTGTCAGAGGGAGATAAAAGAGCAAATATGTCGGCACATTTCTCAGAAGTGCAAAAACTATAGCGCAGTAATAGTAGGGGATTTCAACTACTGGGATAAAATTAGTGTGAAAGGTATAGAGAGTGCGGAATTCGTAAAATGCATTCAGGAGAACTTTTTTTAGCCAGTATGTAACAAGCCCAACAAGGGAGTGGGTGGTTCCGGACTTAATTTTAGGGAATGAATCTGGGCAGGTGGAAGGGGAAGGGAGAGCATTTTGGTGCCAGTGATCATAATTCAGTTAGATTTAGGATAGTTATGGAAAAGGACAAAGATAGATCAGGAATAAAAGTTCTCAATTGGGAAAAAGCCAATTTTGCTAAGCTGAAATGAGATTTAGCCAAATTGAACTGGAAACAACTATTTGAAGGTAAATAAGTGTCAGAGCAGTGGGAGGCATTCAAGGAAGAAATCCTGAGGGCTCAGAGCAAGTATGTTCCCTTAAAGAAAAAGGGTGGGACTAATAAATCTAGAGCCCCCTGGATGTCAAGGGGCATACAGGGTAGGATAAAGGAAAAAAGGAAGGCTTATAACAGATACTGAGGGCTCAATGCTGCAGAAACTGTAGGAGTATAGAAAGTGTAGGGGTGCAATTAAAAAGGAAATTAGGAAAGCAAAGAGAGAGCATGAAAACATTTTGGCAAGTAAAATGAAGGAAGACCCAAAGATGTTTTATAAATACATTAACAGCAAGAGGATAACTAAAGAAAGAGTAGGGCCTATTGAGACCATAAAGGTAATGTGTGTGTGGAGGCGGAAGACGTGGGTATGGTTCTTAATGAATACTTTGCGTCTGTTTTCACAAAAGAGAGGAGCGATTCAGACATTGCAATCAGGGAGAAGGAATGTGAAATATTAGATGAAGTAAACATAGTGAGAGAGGAAGTATTAAGGGGCATAGCAGCTTTTAAAGTGGATAAATCCCCAGGCCCGGATTAAATGTTGAGAGAAGCAAAACTGGAAATAGCAGTGTGTTTGACCATTATTTTCAAAACCTCTCTGGCTACAGGTGTGGTGCCGGAGGGCTGAAGGACTGCTAACGTTGTACCTTTGTTTAAAAAGGGAGAAAGGAATAGACCGAGTAATTACAGGTCAGTCAGCCTAACCTCGGTGGTGGGAAAATTATTGGAGAAAATTCTGAGGGACAGGATAAATCTTCATTTAGAAAGACATGGATTAATCAAGGACAGTCAACATAGATTTGTTGAGGGAAGGTCGTATCTGACTAATTTGATTTAATTTTTTGAGGAGATAACAAGGAGATTCGATGAGGGTAGTGCTTTTGATGTAGTGTATATGGATTTCTGCAAGGCTTTTGATAAGGACCCACATGGCAGACTGGTCACAAAAGTAAAAACCCATGGGATCCAAGGCAAAGTGGCAAGTTGGATCCAAAATTGGTTCAGAGGCAGGAAGCAAAGGGTAATGGTTGATGGGTGTTTTTGTGACTGGAAGGCTGTTTCCAGTAGGGTTCCACAGGGCTCAGTACTAGGTCCATTGCTTTTTGTGGTATATATCCTTGATTTAGACTTGAATGTAGGGGGTATGATTAAGTTTGCAGATGATACTAAAATCAGCTGTGTGGTTGACAATGAAAAAGAAAGCTGTTGACTGCAGGAAGATATCAATGAACTGGTCAGGTGGGCAGAAAAATGGCAAATGGAATTCAATCCAGAGAAGTGTGAGGTAATGCATTTGGGTAGAGGCAACAAGGTAAGGGCATACACATTAAGTGATAACACACTGAGAAATGTAGAGAAAAAAAGAAAGAGAGATCTTGAAGTGCATGACTATAGATCCCTGAAGGTAGCAGACCAGGTAGATAAGAAGGCATATGGAATACTTGTATTCTATGCCTCCGCTAATAAAGGCAAGAGCAGGGAGATTATGTTTGAACTGTATAAAACATTGGTTAGGCCATAGCTAAAATACTGCGTGCAGTTCTGGTCACCACATTACAGGAAAGATGTGATTGCACTAGAGAGGGTACAGAGGAGATTTACGAGGATGTTGCCTGCACTGGAGAATTTGTGTTATAGGGAAAGATTAGATAGGCTGGCTATGTTTTCCTTGGAACAGAGGAGGTTGAGGGGAGATCTTATTGAGGTGTATAAAATGATGAGGAGCCTAGATAGAGTGGATAGGAAGGACTTATTTCCCTTAGCAGAGGGGTCAACAACCAGGGGGCATAGATTTAAAGTAATTGGTCGGAGGTTTAGAAGATTTGAGGGGATATTTTTCCCCACCCCAGAGGGTGGTGGGGGTCTGGAACTCATGGCCTGAGTTGGTGGTAGAAGTAGAAACCCTCGCCACATGTAAAAAGCACTTGAATGTACACTTGAAGTGCCGTAATCTACAGAGCTATGGACCAAGAGTTGGAAAGTGGAATTAGGCTAGATAGCTCTTTGTCGGCCGGCGCGGACACAATGGGCCGAAATGGTCTCTTCCATGCTGTAAATTTCTATGATTCTAGGATTGCTTTTACCTGTTGGGTATGATGTGTGTCTTCTGTATCTAGAGAGTGTCTGTCACTGACTATACCATGAAACTTGTAGAATGTTAGCTGTAACCACTCGATTTTATTGAAACTGGTTGGTAGTTTAATGTCCCATTGTAAAAGTCACTGTCCTGATGACAACCCACCAGCTTCTGACTCCGCGGGACCTTGCTGTGCACAAATTGGCAGCACTGGCTGCTGTGGGGACAGGTTTTAAAGTTACTTTCCTCAAGTTCATTCCTAATGATTGTCATCAACAGTTGATTCCATTATTTTGCCAGAATAATTTACTGAGTTTATTGTGTCACAAAAAAAACCAGGCCAATTTATTTCCAAATTAATGGGGGCCCTCCTATATTCGCACACTCCCTCGTAATGACTCTCAGCGCTTTGTAGCATTTGTTTTAATCTCACTCAGCACACTCTCCTGTATACACCACCTGTTCCTCGGGACTTAAAAGAGTTTGGAGCCCTGGGACCACTAGAAGAACTTCAAGTACCACGATGGAATGACCTGTCCAAACTAAAAACTTTCAGGCAGTGAAAGCTGTTAAATTGCAATTTGAAAAATCTTGCAGTAACGTCAACGTCGTTTAACTGCAGAAACCCTGATGGTGGGCGACAAGGTTTGTGTGGCGAATACTGGAGGAAGTAATCATTTATATCGATAAACTGGTGCCAAGATTAAGAAATCTGAAGCGTACCAGATTCAGCCTGGTACTCCGAGCAGATTTCCGTTTTCAATGTATTCGAAACATCCACCGCTCTCTTCAGCAGGTACATGGCTCTCTTGCGCGACGTGTTCTCCGTCTGCACCAGTCCCGTCTGCAGCACTTTCCAAAACTGGGGGCAAGTTCGCAGGTCCAGGGTGCCGGGGGGTGAGCGGCCTCCGGGGCAGAGAAACAGATGAGGAGAAAGCGAGCTCAAAAGCAGCAGGACTCTGGAGACGTCGCCCCAATGTTTCACTCGGCCCCAGATATCTTGGACGGTGACGCACTTTTGGTCGGAAGCGGCCGGCTGCAGAAGAGCCGGGATGAGCCCGGTGACCACCCTGGCCGCCACGCTGTCCTCTGCCACCTTCGCCGCCGTCAGCGCGGCCGCCACCAGCTCGGGTGTCCCCGCCCAGCGCTCCACAAGCAGCGGCGCCACCTTCGCCAGCACCTCGATGGCGACGTGAATGTCCGAGTACGCTGGCGGCTCGCAGCTCCCGGCCGAGCCGGCCCGGCCCCGCTCCTCGGCGTAGTTCCGCAGGTCCCGCAGCGAAGGGCCGGCGACCTCCTGCAGCAGGCCGGGCGGGGCCTGCCGGCAACAGGCGCGGAGCAGGGCGCACACAGCGTGCACCAGCCGGCGGCCCGGCTCCTGACACCGGGGCCCCGGCCCCGGCCTTTCCAAGCGCACCCTCTCCAGCAGCGGCAGGCAGCGGCCCAGCGCCACGTCCCGCAGGGCGCCGGCCTGGGCCTCCCGCTCCCAGCCGCCGGCCTGAGCCGCCTCCCCCAGCCACCCCGGGCCCAGCTGCTCGACGAACAGCCGCAGAGTCTCCACCCGTTCGGCGTCGGGTGGATCCTCGGCCTCTCCCTCCCAGCACCAGCGGCACAACTCCCGCAAGATGCGGCCCGAAGGCGTGCCGTGAGCGATGCGCAGCAGCAAGTCTGTCACCAGCAGCGGCTCCATTCTCCCGGCCGGCCGGCACCAAGCGCCGGGCGGACCACTTCCACTGGGTGAGAGTCACACACTCAACCGTCCCCGCAGAAACACTTGCACGTTGGAAAAAAAATCATTCATGCATGTCGGGCCGAAATAGCTCAGTTGGGAGAGCGTTAGACCGAAGATCTAAAGATCCCTGGTTCAATCCCGGGTTATACGCTCGCGGCCTTCCGCGAGAGGTGGGCACCGGAGGGACTGGAGTGCATCATCATGCCCGGCAACCAAATTTTAATTTGATTTTACGTTTTAAAGTTTAATTTGTTTTAATTGCCGGTGCTTTTAGTGTCCCCCTCTCCTTTTATAGGGGGCACTGGAAAAAGGAAAAATTTGATTTTAGTGCCCCAAAAAAAAAAACACAAAAAATAAATAAAAAAGGGGCCTTGTAAATGTCTTGTGTGTGTCATCCAGGTCGGGTGGCACGGATACATGTTTTATGTTTTTGCAGGTGAACTCCAAAAAGAGTTTCATTGCATGTGGACATCTCCTCTATCTGGGAGTCTACCTTAGCCCCGACGAGGGAGCCTGGCCGGCGGCCTGGCCGGCGAACTGGCAGGAGCTGGAGGCCAAGGTCGCCGCTCGCCTAGGGCGCTGGACAGGACTGCTCCGAGTGCTGTCCTACAGGGGTCGAGCGCTAGTCATAAACCAGCTGGTGGCCGCAATGCTGTGGTACCGGCTGGTCACTTTGACCCCTCCCCCTGCGTTTGTCGCCAAGATACAGAAGAAGCTGGTGGACTTCTTCTGGAACAACAGGAAGCACTGGGTCTCTGCCGCGGTCTTGAGTCTCCCGCTTGAGGAGGGCGGTCAGTCGTTGGTGTGCGTCAGCGCCCAGCTCGCGACTTTCCGTCTTCAGACCCTGCAGAGATACCTTTACGTCGAGCCCCCTCCTAGGTGGTGCGCTCTGGCGAGGTATTTCTTCCGCCAGCAGCTCAACCTCAATTATGACACGCAGCTCCTGTTTGTGAACTTGGGGGGTGCCAGGACCGCCCTCCGGGAGCTGCCTGTCTTTTACAGGGAACTCATCAGGGTCTGGAACAAAGTCTCCACCAAGCGCAGCTCTCCGCCGGCTGGAGTGGCGGCCGTCCTGCAGGAACCGCTGCTCGGGAATCCGTACCTCCACGGCCGAGGTTTTATGTGGCGGTCGGAAGAGAGGGCTGTGGCTGGTGAGGTGACCAGGGTCAGGGACCTGCTCGATGGCGGAGGAGCGGGCTGGATGGCGCCAGACACGCTGGCGCGGCGCCTAAATTCTGCCAACGTCCGCCACGCGGCCGATGCCATCGAGTCGCTAAAAACAGCTCTGGGCCCTGACTCCGTTAGGTGCATCGAGGAGGCTCAAGCACGTGGGGAGATCCCGTCCGAACTGACCCCCGTCCGGACGGAATTCCTCATCGGCGCCAAACCCCGGAACCTCCCTCGGGGGCCGGCGCCTCACAACTTGAGCCGCCTCGGGGAAATCCCCTCCGTGCCTTTCAGTTCCGCGCGGAGGGGTTTCCTGTATGGGCTGCTTCTGCACACCCTCAACTTTGCCATCCTCGCCGGCCGTCCGGACACGCCATGGCGTACCATCTTGCCGTCCGGAGGAGGCGGGGGTCCCCGATGGAGGGCCCTCTACGCAGGGGTCCTCCCACTATTCATCGGGGACTTGGCCTGGAGGGTGGTGCACGGAGCAGTGCCGTGCAACAAATTTTTAAGCCGGTTCACGGACTCCCAGGCCGCCTGCAATTTCTGCGGTCTGGAAGAGTCCGTGTTCCATGTTTTTATGGAATGCACAAGGTTGCAGCCCCTGTTTTATTATTTGAAGGGGCTGCTCCTGAAATTCTGGCTGCACTTCAGTCCCACTCTCCTGATCTTTGGGCACCCTGTGCGGAGGGGAGCGGGTAGGTCCGAAGGCCTCCTCGTAGGACTGCTCCTGGGCACGGCCAAGGGTGCCATCAGCCGGTCCAGGCAGCGGGCGGTCGAGGGGGTCGTTCAACCTGACTGCCTGCCTCTCTTCCGCTCTTACATCCGGTCCAGGGTGTCCTTGGAGATGGAGCAAGCGGTGTCCACCGGTACGCTCGCGGCCTTCCGCGAGAGGTGGGCACCGGAGGGACTGGAGTGCATCATCACGCCCGGCAACCAAATTTTAATTTGATTTTACGTTTTTAAGTTTAATTTGTTTTAATTGCCGGTGCTTTTAGTGTCCCCCTTCCCTTTTATAGGGGGCACTGGAAAAATTTGATTTTAGCGCCCCAAAAAAAAAACCAAAAACCAAAAAAAAAAAAGGGGGCCTTGAAAATGTCTGCTGTGTCACCCAGGTCGGGTGGCATGGTTTTAATGTTTTATGTTTTTGCAGGTTAACTCAAAAGAGTTTCATTGCATGTGGACATCTCCTCTATCTGGGAGTCTACCTTAGCCCCGACGAGGGAGCCTGGCCGGCGAACTGGCAGGCGCTGGAGGCTAAGGTCGCCGCTCGCCTAGGGCGCTGGACAGGACTGCTCCGAGTGCTGTCCTACAGGTGTCGAGCGCTAGTCATAAACCAGCTGGTGGCCGCAATGTTGTGGTACCGGCTGGTCACTTTGACCCCTCCCCCTGCGTTTGTCGGCAAGATACAGAAGAAGCTGGTGGACTTCTTCTGGAACAACAGGAAGCACTGGGTCTCTGCCGCGGTCTTGAGTCTCCCGCTTGAGGAGGGCGGTCAGTCGTTGGTGTGCGTCAGCGCCCAGCTCGCGACTTTCCGTCTTCAGACCCTGCAGAGATACCTTTACGTCGAGCCCCCTCCTAGGTGGTGTGCTCTGGCGAGGTATTTCTTCCGCCAGCAGCGCGACCTCAATTATGACACGCAGCTCCTGTTTGTGAACTTGGGGGGTGCTAGGACCGCCCTCCGGGAGCTGCCTGTCTTTTACAGGGAACTCATCAGGGTCTGGAACAAAGTCTCCACCAAGCGCAGCTCTCCGCCGGCTGGAGTGGCGGCCGTCCTGCAGGAGCCGCTGCTCGGGAATCCGTACCTCCACGACCGAGGTTTTATGTGGCGGTCGGAAGAGAGGGCTGTGGCTGGTGAGGTGACCAGGGTCAGGGACCTGCTCGATGGCGGAGGAGCAGGCTGGATGGTGCCAGACACGCTGGCGCGGCGCCTAAATTCTGCCAACGTCCGCCACGCGGCCGATGCCATCGAGTCGCTAAAAACAGCTCTGGGCCCTGACTCTCTTAGGTGCATCGAGGAGGCTCAAGCACGTGGGGAGATCCCGTCCGAACTGACCCCCGTCCGGACGGAATTCCTCATCGGCGCCAAACCCCGGAACCTCCCTCGAGGGCCGGCGCCTCACAACTTGAGCCGCCTCGGGGAAATCCCCTCCGTGCCTTTCAGTTCCGCGCGGAGGGGTTTCTTGTACGGGCTGCTCCTGCACACTCTCAACTTTGCCATCCTCGCCTGCCGTCCGGACACGCCATGGCGTACCATCTTGCCGTCCGGAGGAGGCGGGGGTCCCCAATGGAGGGCACTCTACGCAGGGGTCCTCCCACTATTCGTCGGGGACTTGGCCTGGAGGGTGGTGCACGGAGCAGTGCCGTGCAACAAATTTTTAAGCCGGTTCACGGACTCCCAGGCCGCCTGCAATTTCTGCGGTCTGGAGGAGTCCGTGTTCCATGTTTTTATTGAGTGCACAAGGTTGCAGCCCCTGTTCCATTATTTGAAGGGGCTGCTCCTGAAATTCTGGCTGCACTTCAGTCCCACTCTCCTGATCTTTGGGCACCCTGTGCGGAGGGGAGCGGGTAGGTCCGAAGGCCTCCTCGTAGGACTGCTCCTGGGCACGGCCAAGGGTGCCATCAGCCGGTCCAGGCAGCGGGCGGTCGAGGGGGTCGTTCAACCTGACTGCCTGCCTCTCTTCCGCTCTTACATCCGGTCCAGGGTGTCCTTGGAAATAGAGCACGCGGTGTCCACCGGTACGCTCGCGGCCTTCCGCGAGAGGTGGGCACCGGAGGGACTGGAGTGCATCATCACGCCCGGCAACCAAATTTTAATTTGATTTTACGTTTTAAAGTTTAATTTGTTTTAATTGCTGGTGTTTTTAGTGTCCCCTTCCCTTTTATAGGGGGCACTGGGGAAAAATTGTGATTTTAGTGCCCAAAAAAAAAGGCCTTGTAAATGTCTGGTGTGTCACCCAGGTCGGGTGGCACGGTTTAATGTGTTTTGTTTTGCAGATAAACTCCAAAAAGAGTTTCATTGCATGTGGAAAGAGGGCCTTGTAAATGTCTGGTGTGTCATCCAGGTCGGGTGGCACCGATTAATGTTTTTGTTTTGCAGATAAACTCCAAAAAAAAGAGTTTCATTGCATGTGGACATCGCTGCCACACGTGGACCAGCGTTTATTGTAGGCAACTACCTCATACAGAAGTGCCTGGTCTCCAGTCGTCTTGGACCCCCTTGCCACTGGACCAAGACCTTGTTCTGCTAAGCCCGTGTGGTAGCCGTTGTGCAACGGCCACCCCACGTTAAAAGAAATCATGCACAGACATCTTCCACTCCTTCAAAATGAAGTTCGGGACCTGGAACGTCAGGACCCTCATGGATAACTCCAACAGCGACAGACCTGAATGCCGCACCGCCTTAGTTGCCCAGGAACTTAGACGCTTCGATGTCGACATCGCCACCCTAAGTGAGACCCAGTGTGCAGGGGAAGGCCAGCTCAAGGAACAAAATGGAGGCTACATCTGGAAAGGAAAACGAGAGGAAGAACACCGCCTCCACGGAGTTGGTTTCACGATCAAGAACGAGCTGGTCGACCGCCTCAGAGACTCCCCCTGCGGGATTAGCGAGCGTCTCATGACTCTCCAACTCCCCCCCCTATCCCGGAACCAGTGCGCCACAGTTATCAGTGCGTACGCCCCAACACTAGACACAACAGATGAGGCCAAAGAGGGATTTTACTCCAGCCTCGAACAATTCCTGTCCTGCGTTCCTATGGATGACAAACTGATCCTCCTCGACGACTTCAACGCCAGGGTCGGTAAGGACACCGACCTCTGCGGAGAAGTGATTGGCAGAAAGGGGGTAGGGAAAACCAACACCAACGGTACCCTGCTCCTGACAAAATGCCTAGAACACGACTTTGTCATCACCAACATCTTGTTCCGCCAGAGGGGCAAGTACAAGACATCGTGGCAACGCCCTCGCTCCAAACGTTGGCATGTACTCGACTACGTCATCGTTCGAGCCAGGGGTCGCAAGGATGGGCACATCACCCGCATCATGACAGGAGCTGACGACTGCTGGACGGACCACCGCCTAATCTGTTCCATCATCATTCTCTAGAGTTTAGAAGAATGAGAGGTGATCTCCTTGAATCATACAAAATTCTTACACAACTTGACAGGGTAGATGCGGGAAGGATGTTTACCCTGGCTGGGAAGTCGAGAACCAGGGGTCACAGTCTCGGAATAAGGGATCGGCCATTTAAGACTGAGATGAGGAGAAACGTCTTCAATCAGAGGGTGGTGAATCTTTGGAATTCTCTACCCCAAAGAGCTGTGGAGGCTCAGTCTTTGAGTATATTAAAGACGGTGATCGATAGATTTTTGAATATTAAGGGAATCAATGGATATGAGGACAGTGCAGGAAAGTGGAGTTGAGGTAGAAGATCAGCCATGATCTTATTGAATGGCGGAGCAGGCTCAAGGGGCCGAATGGCCAACTCCTGCTCCTAATTCTTATGTTCTTGTGTTCTTGAACTGTTGCAGCCCTTGTGGTGGAGATTTTCCCACAGTGCCGTGAGGAAATTCCAGGATTTTGACCCAGCGGCGATGAAGGAACGGTGATATATTTCCAAGTCAGGATGGTGTGTAAGTTACGTAAGAAAATAAGAAACAGGACCAGGAGTACAGCCCCTCGAGCCTGCTCCGTCATCTAATACGATCATGGCTGATCCGATCATGGACTCGGCTCCACTTCCCTGCCCACTCCCCGTAACCCCTTACTCCCTTATCATTTAAGAAACTGTCTTTTTCTGTCTTAAATTTATTCAATGTCCCAGCTTCCACAGCTCTCGGGTGGCAGTGAATTCCACAGATTTACAACCCTCAGAGAAGAAATTTCTCCTCATCTCAGTTTTAAATGGGTGGCCCCTTATTCTAAGATTATGCCCTCTAGTTCTAGTTCTAGTCTCCCCTATCAGTGGAAACATCCTCTCTGCATCTACCTCGTCAAGCCCCCCCATAATGTTACACGTTTCGATACGATCACCTCTCATTCTTCTGAATTCCAATGAGTATAGTCCCAACCTGCTCAGCCTTTCCTCATATGACAACCCCTTCATCTCCAGAATCAACCTAGTGAACCTTCTCTGAACTGCTTCCAAAGCAAGTAGATGCTCGTGAACTTGCTAAAGAGTTAGAGGTGTCAACAGACTTTGAACCAGAACCAGTATTTGAAGAAAGAGGAAGCAGTTTATATATGAAGCAGAAGATGAACCAGTTCATGACCCAAAACAAAAATTCAAAGTAAGCTTCTATTTTGCTGTCCTTGATACTGCAATACGGTCAGTTGAAGAATGATTTGAGCAGATACATAAACTTAATACTGTGTTTGGTTTCCTCTACGATATCCATAGTTTACAAAATAACACATCAAAACAGATAATGGAACATTGCGTGAAACTAGAGTCAGCTTTGCAACATGGAAATTCCAAAGATAACGATGCTGGAGATTTGTGCAGTGAATTGCAGGCTATTGCACAGTGATTACCAAAAGCGTCTTATACCTCAAGATGTATTGAAATTAGTTTGTGAATATAAACTGACAGACTGTGTTTCCAACATTTTCATTGCTCTCCCCATTCTTTTGATTCTTCCAGTTTCTTTTGCCAGTGGGGAGCGTAGCTTTTCACAGCTGAAATTGATCAAAACATACCTTTGTTCTTCAATGCTGAGGCATGTTGGACTGGCCACTCTGTCAATAGAACAGGAAACTGCAGAAAAACTTGAGCTTAAAGAACTTGTTTCTAAATTTGCAAAACTGAAAGCACGAAAGTAATGTTCTAATTTTTGACACAATTGTTGCGAGAAAAATGTCATTTTGAGCAGCCCAGCCCTTCCGTCTTACTCTTTACACATCAATAATTTGGAAATTATTAAAGGAGGTATGTTGCTTTGAGGGTGTCCTTGAAACATTTCCTCTGCCCACCTGGGGCTTGCTTGCTGTGTAGCAGTTCCAAGTAGAGCGCTTGCTTTGGGAGACTTGTGTCAGGCATGCGATCAATGTGGCGCGATCAATGTGGCCCGCCCAATGGAGCTGGTCGAGTGTGGTCAGTGCTTCGATGCTGGGGATGTTGGCCTGATCGAGGATGCTAACGTTGGTGCGTCTGTCCTCCCAGGGGATTTGCAGGATCTTGCGGAGACATTGTTGGTGGTATTTCTCCATCGATTTGAGGTGTCTACTGTATATGGTCCACGTCTGAGTCATACAGGAGGGCGGGTATGACTACAGCCCTGTAGACCATGAGCTTGGTGCCGGATTTGAGGGCCTGCTCTTCGAACACTCTCTTTCTCAGACGGCCGAAGGCTGCGCTGGCGCACTGGAGGCGGTGTCTGCCCTTGCTGATAATAGGTTCCCGAGGTATGGGAAATGGTCCACGTTGTCGAGGGCCGCACCGTGGATTTTGATGACTGGGGGGCAGTGCTGTGTGGCAGGGTCAGGTTGGTGGAGGACCTTTGTCTTACGGATGTTCAGTGTAAGGCCAATGCTCTCGTACGCCTCAGTGAGGGTGTTGACTATGTCTTGGAGTTCAGTCTCTGAATGTGCCAGATGCAAGCACCCTTGCGGCGGCTCTGCATTATGTTATGCATTTAAAGTCTTCTAGTTCAAAAAAAATGAAGAGGTGTGAACAGATCAATCGTCCAGTTCCTGCCAGCTCACGCGGGTGTTATTTAGATTCTTTTTAAAAGAGACTAGCGCATGGGCCCACGTCTCCATGGTTACCACCAGCCGCCGCTGCTCGGATTGCGTGATGACGCAATGAAGAAGGGGGCGGTGACGTTCGACGCCTCGCTCGAGCCCGACGGTCAGTCGGAGGGAAAATTAAATGGTGACGACTGAAGGAAAGCGGCCATCCACCCAGAACGTCCCCGCGGGGCTTGAAGCTGAAACCTCGATCGCCGAGTCAGGCTCCGGCTCCGGCTCCGGCTCCGGCTCCGGCTCCATCACCAGCACGACTGTGGACACGGCCAGCGCTCGACAGGAGGCGGCGGAAGTGAGCAAGCGGAGAGGCAGCGGCAGGCCGACGTTGTCGTCGGACACCAGGAAGAAGCGACGTCTGGAGCACACCCGCCACACCAACCGGAGCAAGGTGTACCTGGGCCAGGCGTTCGGCCGCTGGGACCAGCTGCGCCTGCTGCTCCGGTTCAGCCACGCCAAGCTGGCCAACCTCCTCATGAACGTTTACCAGAACTGCAGCTGCGGGGCGGCCAGCTTGAGCGTCGGTGGCAGGGAATTCCCCACCGGCGGAGAGAGAAAGCGGGCAAGTGGGAGGCGGGGACCCGGACTTTTCCACTGCTGGCGATGCGCACAGCCTGCAGTAAGTAAGCAAACCCCACACGCACCGCTCATACTTCGCAGTGGTGATCTGTTCTCGCTCAGACTTGGCGTTAGAAAAGGAAGAAAATAAACACTTGCATTTATATAGCGTCTTTCACAACCTCCGAACTTCCCAAAGCTCTTTACAGCCAATTAAATACTTTCGAAGTGTAGTCGCTGTTGCCAATTTGCGCACAGCAAGCGCCCAAAAATAGTAATGTGATAATGACCAGATCATCTATTTTAGTGATGTTGATTTCTCCCCTGAAGGTGCTGTGATTAAAAACAACATACATTTATAGAGCATCTTTAGCGTAGTAAAACGTCCCAGGCTGTTTCACAGGCACAGTAGCTTGCATACTGTTCATGCGTTGCCAAATCATTTGCCATCCCTATTTTTTTTTTAAACTTATAGAACTTATTTTATAGAACTCCTTTCAGTACCGCGGGACCTCCAAAAGTGCTTTACAGCCGATGAAGTACTTTTTGAGGTGTAGTCACCGTTGTAATGTAATGAACACAGCAGCCAATTTGCACTCAGTAAGCTCCCACAAATTGCAATGTAATGATGACCAGATACTTCAACCACCGTCTGCTCCAGCTGTGACACACTGTAGGTCCTACATCGGACTCATCAGCCACCTGAGAGCTCATTTTTAGTGTGAGAGCAAGTCATCCTCGACTCTGAGGGACTGCTTAAGAGAAGAAATATTAGACAAGAAAAAGAAAAATTGACATTCCTGTCACCTCTCTGAAACGTGCATTCACACTATATAACTTATTAACTCGTCATTCATCCCATTGCTGACTATTGCAGATACAGCAGGAGCGGCGAGGTCGGGGCAAAGGAGCAGCAAGAGACTGCAGAGGGACGTGATCGGGCCCCAGGAGAGGCACAAGTTCGGGGCCCAGGGGCAGCATTGACCAGCCCATGCTGCAATACGGGTGTGCACTAGGTCCGTGCAGCAGAGCTGGTCTCCAGTTGTCTTGGGTAATCCTTGCTACTGGACCAAGATCTAGCTCTGTCAAGCCCGTGTGGTGGCTGGTGTGTAACGGTCACCACACGTTAAAAAAAATCACGCATAGGCATCTTCCACCTTTTCAGGATTTAGTTTGGGTCCTCCCCACCCCTGCCTTCTCTCCATACCCCCTGATCCCTTTAGCTGTAAGGGCCACATCTAACTCCCAATTTGAATATGTCCATGAACTACACTCAACAACTTTCTGTGGCAGAGAATTTCACAGGTCACAACTCTCTGGGTGAAAATGTTTATCCTCATCTCGGTCATATATGGCTTACCCCTTATCTTTAGACTGTGACCCCTGGTTCTGGACTTCTCCAACATCAGGAACATTCTTCCTGCATCTAACCTGTCTAGTCCCGTCAGAATTTTATAAGTTTCTAATGAGATCCCCTCTCATTATTCTAAATTCCAGTGAGTATAAGCCTAGCCTATCCAGTCTCTCCTCATATGTCAGTCCTGCCATCCCGGAAATCAGTCTAGTGAACCTTTGCTGCACTCCCTCAATAGCAAGCATGTCCTTCCTCAGATTAGGAGACCAAAACTGCGCACAATACGCAAGGTGTGGTCTCACCAAGGCCCTGTACAACTGCAGTAAGACCTCCCTGCTCCTATACTCAAATCCCCTCGCTATGAAGGCCAGCATACCATTTGCTTTCTTTACTGCCTGCTGTACCTGCATGCCTACCTTCAATGACTGATGTACCATGACACCCAGGTCTCGTTGCACCTCCCCTTTTACTAATCTGTCACCATTCAGATAATCTGCTTACCTGTTTTTTCCACCAAAGTGGATAACCTCACATTTATCCACATTGTACTGAATCTGCCATGCATTTGCCCACTCACCTAACCTGTCCAAGTCCTCCTGCAGCCTCTTAGCATCCTCCTCGCAGCTCGCACTGCCACTCAGCTTAGTGTCATCTGCAAACTTGGAGATATTACATTCAATTCCTTCGTCTAAATCACTAATGTATATTGTAAATAGCTGGGGTCCCAGCACTGAACCCTGCGGCACCCCACTAGTCACTGCCTGCCATTCTGAAAAGGACCCGTTTATTCCCACTCTTTGCTTCCTGTCTGCCACCCAGTTCTCTATCCACATCAATACATTACCCCAATACCATGTGCCTTAATTTTACACACTAATCTCTTCTCTGGGACCTTGTCAAAAGCCTTTTGAAAGTCCAAATACACCATATCCACTGGTTCTCCCCTGTACACTCTACTAGTTGCATCCTCAAAAAAACTAGCAAATTTGTCAAGCATGATTTCTCTTTCATAAATCCATGCTGACTTGGACCGATCCTGTCACTGCTTTCCAAATGCGCCGCTATTACATCTTTAATAATTGACTCCAGCATTTTCCACACCACTGATGTCAGGCTAACCGATCTATAATTCCCTGTTTTCTCTCTCCCTTCCTTTTTTAAAAAGTGGGGTTACATTAGCTACCCTCCAATCCATCGGAACTGAATCAGAGTCCATGGAATGTTGGAAAATGACCGCCAATGCATCTATTATTTCTAGGGCCACTTCCTTAAGTACTCTGGGATGCATTCCAATCAGGCCCTGGGGATTTATCGGCCTTCGGTCCCTTCAATTTCCCTAACACCATTTCCTGACTAATAAGGATTTCCTCAGTTCCCCCTTCTCGCTAGACACCCCTAGTATTTTCAGGAAGTTATTCTTGTCTTAGAAGCATAGAAAAATAGGTGCAGGAGTAGGCGATTCGGCCCTTCGAGCCTGCACCGCCATTCAATAAGATCATGGCTGATCATTCCTTCAGTACCCCTTTCCTGCTTTCTCTCCATACCCCTTGAACCCCTTAACCGCCATATCTAACTTCCTCTTTAATATATCCAGTGAACTGGCATCAACAACTCTCTGCAGTAGGGAATTCCACAGGTCAACAACTGTCTGGGTGAAGTTTCTCCTCATCTCGGTCCTAAATGGCCTACCCCTTATCCTAAGACGATGTCCCCTGGTTCTGGACTTCCCCAACATCGGGAACTTTCTCCCCGCATCTAACCTGTCCAGTCTCGTCAGAATCTTATATGTTTCTATGAGATCCCCTCTCATCCTTCTAAATTCCAGTGAATAAAGGCCCAGTTGATCCAGTCTCTCCTCATATGACAGTCCAGCCAACCCTGGAATCAGTCTGGTGAACCTTCGCTGCACTCCCTCAATAGCAAGAACGTCCTTCCTCAGACTAGGAGACCAAAACTGAACACAATATTCCAGGTGAGGCCTCACTAAGGCCCTGTACAACTTCAGTAAGACCTCCCTGCTTCTATATTCAAATTCCCTAGCTATGAAGGCCAACATACCATTTGTTGTCTTTATCGTCTGTTGTACCTGCATGCCCACTTTCAGTGACTGATGAACCTTGACACCCAGGTCTCGTTGCACCTCCCCTTTTCCTAGTCTGCCACCATTCAGATAATATTCTGCCTTCGTGTTTTTGCCCCCAAAATGGATAACCTCACATTTATCTACATTATACTGCATCTGCCATGCATTTGCCCACTCACCTAACCTGCAGCCTCTTAGCGTCCTCCTCACAGCTCATACCGCCACCCAGTTTAGTGTCATCTGCAAACTTGGAGATATTACACTCTATTCCTTCATCCAAATCGTTAATCTATATTGTAAAGAGCTTGGGGTCCCAGCACTGAGCCCTGCGGCACTCCACTAGCCACTGCCTACCATTCTGAAAAGGACCCGTTTATCCTGACTCTGCTTCCTGTCTGTCAACCAGTTCCCTATCCCTTACCCCCAATACCATGTGCTTTGATTTTGCACAACAATCTCTTGTGCGAGACCTTGTCAAAAGCCTTCTGAAAGTCCAAATACACCACATCCACTGGTTCTCCCTTGTCCACTCTGCTAGTTACACCCTCAAAAAATTTCAGAAGATTCGTCAAGCATGATTTCGCTTTCATAAATCCATACTGACTTGATCCGATCCTGTCACCGCTTTCCAAATGCGCTGCTATTTCATCCTTCATGATCGATTCCAACATTTTCCCCACTACTGATATCAAGCTAACCGGTCTATAATTACCCGTTTTCTCTCCCTCCTTTTTTAAAAAATTATATTACATTAGCTACCCTCCAGTCCATGGGAACTGATCCAGAGTCAATAGACTGTTGGAAAATGATCACCAATGCATCCACTATTTCTGGGGCCATTTCCTTGAGCACTCTGGGATGCAGAATATCAGGCCCCGGGGATTTGTCGGCCTTCAATCCCATCAATTTCCCTAACACAATTTCCCGCCTAATAAGGATATCCTTCAGTTCCTCCTTCTCACTTGACCCACTGTCCCCTAGTACCTTCGGAAGGTTATTTGTATCTTCCTTAGTGAAGACAGAACCAAAGTATTTGTTCAATTGGTCTGCCATTTCCTTGTTCCCTATTATGAATTCACCTGATTCTGACTGCAAGGGACCTATGTTTGTCTTTACTAATCTTTTTCTCTTCACATAATTATAGAAGCTTTTGCAGTCAGTTTTTATATTCCCTGCAAGCTTCCTCTCATAGTCTATTTTCTCCCTCCTAATTAAACCCTTAGTCCTCTGCTGAATTCTAAATTTCTCCCAGGTTTGCTGTTTTTTCTGGCTAATTTATATGCCTCTTCCTTGGATTTAACACTTTCCCTAATTTTCCTTGTTAGCCATGGTTGAGCCACCTTCCCGTTTTTATTCTTGCGCTACACAGGGATGTACTATTGTTGTAGTTCATCCATGTGATTTTTAAATGTCTGCCATTGCCTATCTACAGGCAACCCTTTAAGTATCATTCTCCAGTCTATCCTAGCCAATTCACGTCTCATACTGTCGAAGTTTCCTTTTTTTAAGTTCAGGACCCTAGTCTCTGAATTAACTGTTGTCACTCTCCATCTTAATGAAGAATTCTACCATATTATGGTCACTCTTCCCCAAGGGGCTCCGCACGACCAGATTGCTAATTAATCCTCTCTCGTTACACAAGACCCAGTCTAGGATGGCCTGCTCTCTAGTTGGTTCCTCGACGTATTGGTCGAGAAAACCATCCCTTAAACACTCCAGGAAATCCTCCTCCACAGTATTGCTACCAGTTTGGTTAGCCCAATCAATATGTCGATTAAAGTCACCCATGATAACTGCTGTACCCTTATTGCACGCGTCGCTAATTTCCTGTTTGATGCCATCCCCAACCTCTCTACTACTGTTTGGTGGTCTGTACACAACTCCCACGAACATTTTCTGCCCTTTGGTGTTTCGCAGCTCTACCCATATAGATTCCACATCATCCACGCTAATATCCTTTCTTACTATTGCGTTAATCTCTTTAACCAGTAACGCTACCCCACCTCCTTTTCCTTCTTGTCTATCCTTCCTGAATATTGAATACCCCTGGATGTTGAGTTCCCAGCCTTGGTTACCTTGGAGCCATGTCTCCATAATCCCAATTACATCATATCCATTAACAGCTATCTGCTCAGTCAATTCATCCACCTTATTACGAATGCTCCTCGCATTGACACTCAGAGCCTTCAGACTTGTTTTTTTAAACACTCTTTGTCCTTTTAGAATTATATTGTAATGTGGCACTTTTTGATTTTTGCCCTTGATTTCTCTGCCCTCCACCCTTGCTTCTCTCCTTCCCACCTTTTGCTTCTGCCCCCTTTTTACTTCCCTCTGCCTCCCTGCATAGATTTCCCATCCCCCTGCCATTTTAGTTTAAATCCTCCCCAACAGCACTAGCAAACACTCCGCCTAGGACATCGGTTCCAGTCCTGCTCAGGTGCAGACCGTCCGGTTTGTACTGGTCTCACCTCCCCCAGAACCGGTTCCAATGTCCCAGGAATTTGAATCCCTCCCCCTTGCACCATTCCTCAAGCCACGTATTCATCTGAGCTATCCTGCAATTCCTACTCTTGACTAGTGTGTGGCACTGGTAGCAATCCTGAGATTACTAGCTGTGAGGTCCTACTTTTTAATTTAACTCCTAGCTCCTTAAATTCAGCTAGGGACCTCATCCCATTTTTTTACCTATATCGTTTATACCTATATGTACCACGAAAGCCGCGTGTTCACCCTCCCCCTCCAGAATGCGCTACAACCATTCTGAGACATCCTTGACCCTTGCACCAGGGAGGCAACATACCATCCTGAAGTCTCGTTTGCGGCCGCAGAAACGCCTATCTATTCCCCTTGCAATAGAATCCCCTATCACTATAGCTCTCCCACTCTTTTTCCTGCCTTCCTGTGCAGCAGAGCCACACATGGTGCCATGGACTTGACTGCTGCTGCCTTCCCCTGATGAGCCATCTCCCCCAACAGTATCCAAAACGGTATATCTGTTTTGAAGGGAGGTGACCGCAGGGGACCTGCCTTCTCTTGCTCTTCCTGATGGTCACCCATTCCCTATCTGACTGTAACCTTTACCTGCGGTGTGACCAACTCACTAAACGTGCTATTCACGACATCCTCAGCATGGCGGATGCTCCACAGTGAATCCATCCACAGCTCCAGTGCCACAATGCGGTCTGTCAGGAGCTGCAGCTGGATACACTTCCTGCACAAGTAGTTGTCAGAGTCACTGGAAGTGTCCCCGATTTCCCACATAGCTCAGGAGGAGCATGACATGGGTCTGGGCTCTCCTGCCATGAACTAACCCTTAAATTAACCTAATTGGTAACTATGCCAAAGGTTTCTTACTCCTGTGAACTCGTCTTTTTTTTTTGATGTGGAAGCAAGTCATCCTCGTTTCGAGGGACTGCCTATGATGACTATGGGAACTTGCCACAATGAGTTTAAAAAGTAACTCATTGGCTGTGGAACACTTTGGGAGATTCAAAGGATGTGAAAGTTGTACACAATGCTATTTAATGGTAGCAAAGCAGTTTTGTTTTGCATCAAGAGTGCGATTGAAGTATGAATGCAGCCTGAATCTGATGTCATGGTCCCAACTTGACAGTGGAACAAAGTAGAGTTTGACTACCTGTTCTGGGGGATTGTAGCCTGATGACTGATCTTCCTAAAAAGCCATGGCTAGGAATGGTCCTAACTGTCTCCCTACCTACATTTACTCAACCTATCCTTCCTAGATTCCCAGAAAAAGCGAACAACTGCCCCAAAGTACTTCTATGCATACAGTCTGGAAAACTCAGAATAACCTTGTTGGTTTAAAGCCTGGAGAGGTGAGGGTGTGAAGGGATTTAAACATGAGAATAATAATTTTAAGTTTGAGGCATTGGGGGAATAGGAGCCAATGTAGGACAGGAGTGATGGAAGATCAAGAGTTGATGTGGGATAGAATAATGGCAGCAACATTTTAGGATGAACTGAAGTTCAGAGGGTGGAGGAATGGAGGGTACCTGGAAGAGTCTAGAGATGACAAAGGCAAGGATGAGGTGTTTCGGTAGCAATTCGGTCAAAATAGGGTGGCGACAGACAGTGTCATGGAAGTGGAAATTGGTAGTCTTTGTAATGCTCTGGACAGAAACTGGATTTAATGTTCATATTCATGTTCATGTGAAACCAGTCCCTGACCAGGTGTAGATTTAAGACTCTTGTATGAGAATAGGGCTATCCGAAGCAAGAGCCTTTTCTAAGTAATGAGTTGCAACTTAAAAGCCACCCAAAATTTTTGATGTTTTGGAGAATGTTGATATTAGTGAATATATGTCATGCTAAATTGTATTCAATCTTTCAGGCTGTCTGGTTTGTTGTAATGTAATCAGGTTTTTGCTATGGCAAAGATGGGAGGGGTGAGAATTTAAAGCCATTAAGGAAAAGGGGAGGTGCAACGAGACCTGGGTGTCATGGTTCATCAATCATTGAAAGTTGGCATACAGGTACAGCAGGCGGTGAAGAAGGCTAATGGTATGTTGGCCTTCATAGCTAGGGGATTTGAGTATAGGAGCAGGGAGGTCTTATTGAAGTTGTACAGGGCCTTGGTGAGGCCTCACCTGGAATATTGTGTTCAGTTTTGGTCTCCTAATCTGAGGAAGGACGTTCTTGCTATTGAGGGAGTGCAGCGAAGCTTCACCAGACTGATTCCTGGGATGACAGGACTGACATATTAGGAGAGACTGGATCAACTGGACCTTTATACATTGGAGTTTAGAAGGATGAGAGGGGATCTCATAGAAGCATACAAGATTCTGACGGGACGGGACAGGTAGAATGCTCCCGATGTTGGGGAAGTCCAGAACCAGGGGGGATAGTCTTCGGATAAGGGGTAGGCCATTTAGGACTGAAATGAGGAGAAACTTCTTCACTCAAAGAGTTGTTAACCTGTGGAATTCCCTACCACAGAGAGTTGCTGATGCCAGTTCATTGGGTATATTCAAGAGGGAGTTAGATATGGCCCTTACGGCTAAGGGGATCAATGGGTATGGAGAGAAAGCAGGAAAGGGGTACTGAGGGAATGATCAGCCATGATCTTGTTGAATGGTGGTGCAGGCTCGAAGGGCCGGATGGCCTACTCCTGCACCTATTTTCTATGTTTCTATACTGAGGATGCACAAATTGAGCATCTGGTTATGATTAATTGGTTTTATAATAAATGATACTTGCATTTTTACTTCAAAACTGTGGCAAGGAAAGAATTGGCTTTGAAGGGTTGTGAATTATCATCCCTACAGTAAAGCTACTTCACTTCATTGTATTGGGTGGGAGATGATTCCCAGCTTGTATATTAAAAATGTGGAATGGGGAGCCTATTAAGAATACTAAGAATACAAACATGAGGGGATTCTATTGACACTTAACGAGTTTTTAGCAACGTGATTGTATTGGAATATGCAAATGTACTTTTCAGATCATTTTTCTTCCTTTGCTGCATGTTGATACCATAGAGCCAGTTTGATGGATGCGTATTAAAGATGGGGAGTCAATTGTATATCAGGAGGTTGCGGGCTTGCTGCTGAATATGGTCATTCCTAAAATCAGACCCAATATACGTACTTGACTGTTAGTATTAATATTAATTGCTTGGTTGTTTAATCATTTCTTTTGGTTGGCATGCAGCCCTGAAGGAACTTCAGAAAATCGGATAACTTCCCAAACCAACATGGCTGCCAGGTAGACTCCCAAGTATGTTTTCTTTCCCTTTCCCTATCTATAGATCATACTGTGATGGTGTCTGAAGTAAACTTGTTGCATGTAAATGTGTGCAGAGGGGAATTATTAAAAAAAGAAAAACCTTGCCTGTTATCCGGCCTGTTGATGGTATCCAAGTTTGAATCCTGATTGGGACTTTTGTGTATCAGCAGTCAGTTTTTGTAATTGCTGCTAATTGAACAGAATAGGGAGTGGGGGCATATTTGAATTTTGGAAACTAATTGAATCATTAGAATTGGGTATTTAAAAGAAATTGTATGGTATTGCAGTTACAAAAACAATTACATTTATATGGCATCTTTAACGTAGTAAAATGTCCCAATACGCTTCACAGGAGCGTTATTTAACACAAACAATTTGACACAGCCAAATATAAAGAGATGTTAGGGCAGATGACCAAAAGCTTGGTCAAAGAGGTAGGTTTTAAGGAGCGTCTTAAAGGAGGAAAGAGGGGTAGTGAGGTGGAGAGGTTTAGGAAGGGAATTCCAGAGCTTGGGATCTAGGCAGTTGAAGGCACAGCCACCAATGGTGGAGTGATTAAAATAGGGGATGTTCAAGAGGCCAGAATTGGCAGATGCAGAGATCTCCTAGCATTATTATGTTGGAGGAGATTAGAGATGGGGAGGGGCGAAGTTGTGGAGGGATTTGAAAACGAGGATGGGAATTTTAAAATCGAGGCGTTACTTAACTGGGAGCCAGTGTAGGTCAGCGAGCACAGGGGAGATGGGTGAGTGAGACTTGGTGTGAGTTAGGACGGGGGTGGCAGAGATTTGGATGACATCAAGTTTATGGAGGATAGAACTGGGGAGACTGGCCAGGGATGTGTTGGAATAGTCAAGTCTAGAGGTAACAAAGGCATGGATGAGGATTTCACCAGCTTCGGTCTTCCTGATATTTAATTGGAGGAAATTTCTGCTCATCCAGTAGATGTTGGTCAAGTAATCTGGCAGTATCGAGACAAGGGAGGGTTCTGGAGCGGTAGAGCTGGGTGTCATCAGCATACATGTGAAAACTCACGCTGTGTCATTGGATGATGTCACTAAGGGGCAGCATATAGATGAGAAATGCGATGGGGTTCGGGATAGATCCATGGGTGATACCAGAGGTAATGGTGCAGGAGTGGGTAGAGAAGTCATTGCAGGTGATTCTGTGACTATGGCTGGAAAGATAGGAATGGAACCAGGCGAGTGGAGTCCCATTCAGCTGGATGACGGAGAGTTGGAGCGTCATTTTATGGTCAGCCGTGTCAAAGGCTGCAGACAGATCAAGAAGAACAGGGGGTTTACATTTGTCACAGTCAATTAGGATGTCATTTGTGATCTTGGTAAGAGCCATTTCGGTACTGTGGCGGGGGCGGAAACCTCATTTGTAGGGATTCAAACAGAGAGTTTCGGGAAAGGTGGGCACAGATTTGGGAGACAACAACACATTCAAGGACTTTGAAGAAAGGGAAGTTGGAGATGGAGCGATAGTTTGCGAGGATGGAGGGATTATAGGTTGTTTTTTTTGCGGAGAGGGGTGATGATGCAGATTTGAAGGAGAGTGGGACCAGTACCTGAGGAGAGAGATCCATTATCAGCTAATATGGGAGCCAGGAAGGAAAGTTGGGTGGTCAGCAGTTTAGTCGGAATTGGGTCGAAAGAGCAGGAGATCAGTCTCATTGAAATGATGAGCTATTAGAGGGCATGAGTGGAGATTGGAAATAAACTAGAGAAATATGAAAATTCAGGGTTAGGGCAGGGGATGGTGGGGGACTGAGAGGAAGTTAGGCTAGGGGAAGGGAGGGAAGTAGCAGAGGCAATTGAAGGATGTTCTCGACCTTTTTAAGAAAAAAGTCCATTGGCCCCTCTCATTTATTGTTGAAGAGAGGAGGATGGTTTGAAAAGACGCTTTGTGGTGAAGAGAAGCCGGGTGTTAACTTTGCCTTCCTGGATGATCTTTGATTCGTGGGCTGTTTTAGTGATGGAGAGTAGGACTCAATCATGCTTTATATGATCCAGCATATAGGGTGATGGATGGTTAAACCAGTTGTCCGCTAAAGACGTTCAAGTCTGTGTTCCTTGTACTTAAGGGAGTGGAGATGAGGGGTATACCAGGGGAATGATTAGGGTGAGAGTGCACTGGTTTTAGTGGAGACAAGGGCATTAAAGGTGGTGAGAGAGGGTGTGATTTAGAAAATCAGTAGCTGCCGAAATGTCATGAATCGTGGGCCAAAGGCTACATAGTTGGGATTTGAAAGTGCACTAGTAAGGGACTTGAGGGAGAGTATTTTCCAAGGGTGGACACAGAAAGAAGTGGGGTTGGAAAGGGGAATATGGGTAGAAAGCGATATAAGGAAATGGTCTGAGATTGCCTTTATCAGTGATAGTTACGGTGGGAGTAACAAGGCCACGTGAGATGACAAGATCGAGAGGGTGAGTAGGAGAGTTTATTTGGAGGGGGAGCTTGAGGGAGGAAAGATGGGCAGTGAACTCAGCAGAGAGAACAAGGAGAGTTGAGGTGGAGGCTGAGGATGAAAAGTCACTCTGTGCACAAGGAGGGAAGAAATTGGTGTGATACTTGGGTAGGTGATGCAGAACAATGATTTTAAAAGAGACGTGAGGGATGGAACAAGGTGAGATGCTCAAAGGAGAAGTTGCCAGAGGAGTAGGGAGACAAACCAAGATGAGGTTTAGAGATGAGGGCTGCACAGCCACCATGGCAGTATGGGCAGGGTAAATGGTAGAAAGCATAGCCAGGTGGGGAAGCTTCATGAGGGGAAAGGTGTCATCACCCCATAACCATAGAAACATAGAAAATAGGAGCAGTAGTAGGCCATTCGGCCATTCGAGTCTGCAACGCCATTCAATATGATCATGGCTGATCCTCTATCTCAACACCATATTCCTGCTTTTTTCCCATACCCCTTGATGCCTTTTGTTTCTAGAAATCTATCTATCTCCCTCTTAAATATATTCAGTGACGACCTCCACAACCTTCTGTGGTAGAGAATTCCACAGGTTCACCACCCTCGGAGTGAAAGAATTTCTCCTCATCTCGGTCCTAAGTATCCCGAGACTGTGACCCCTTGTTCTAAACTTCCCAGCCAGGTGAAACATTCTCCCCGCATCCATTCTATCCAACCCAGTCAGAATTTTATACGTTTCAATGAGATCCCCCCTCATTCTTCTAAACTCTAGTGAACGCAGGCCTAGTCGACCCAATTTCTCCTCATACGACAGTCCTGCCATCTCAGGAATCAGTCTGGTGAACCTTTGCTGCACTCCCTCTATGGCAAGTATATCCTTTCTTAGGTAAGGAGACCAAAACTGCACATAATACTCCAGGTGTGGTCTCACCAAGGCCCTGTATAACTGTAATAAGACATCCTTGCTCCTGTACTCATCCTCTTGCAATGAAGGCCAACATACCATTTGCCTTCCTAACTGCTTGCTGCACTTGCATGTTTGCTTTCAATGGCTAGTTACAAGGATACCCAGGTCCTTTTGTACATCGACACTTCCTAAGCCATCACCATTTAAATAATACTTTGTCCTTATGTTTTTCCTACTAAGTGGATAACTTCACATTTATCTACATTATACTGCATCTGCCATGTGTTTGCCCATTCACTCAACCTATCTAAATTGCCTTGCAGCATCTTTGCATCCTCCTCACAACTCACAATCCCACCTAGTTTTGTGTCGTCAGCAAACTTGGAAATATTACATTTGGTTCCCTCATCCAAATCATTTATATATATATTGTGAATAGCTGGGGCCCAAGCACTGATCCCTGTGGTACCCCACTAGTCACTGCCCGCCATCCCGAAAAAGACCCGTTTATTCCTACTCTCTGTTTCCTGTCAGTTAACCAATTTTCAATCCATGCCAATATATTATCCCCAATCCTATGTGCTTTAATTTTGCACACTAACCTCTTATGTGGGACCTTATCAAAGGTCTTCTGAAAATCCAAATACACTACATCCACTGGTTCTCCCTTATCTATCTATCAAAAAACTCCAGTAGGTTTGTCAAACATGATTTTCCTTTCATAAATCCATGTTGACTTTGTTTAATCCCGTTATTATCCAAGTGTGCCGTTATCACATCCTTTATAATAACTATATCTTCATCAAGGCCATGATGTCATTGTGATTGTCCACAATAAGCTTATGGATGGTAAAGTTTTTATTTACAAATAAATGTACATTTTGAAGGGAAATGCGGAGAGGGGCGATGATGCCCAATTTACTGGCACAGTCCGAAGGGACAGAGCAGGGAGGGACCAGAAGGAGATTGGCAAGATTAGCCTGGAGCAATCGCGTAGGGTGGGGAGCAATGTTTCCTTTAAGCTGCGCAGCTGTCTGGACCTCCCAAGTAGCCAGCTCACCGGCTTTTAAATGCAAAAAACGCACGTGTGGATTTTTGAATGGGTCATGCAGCCCCTTAAAGGGGCCACATGGGCCCCCCAAAAAATTAAGTGGGTACATTGCGGGGAGATAATGGGATGAGGGCAATTGGGGTTGCTACTTGTTCGGAGGCAGCGACGAGTGTGTCCACAATTTGGATCACGGGTCACACATAGATTATCCAAAGGGTCTTAGGAGTCAGGTCATTACCCAAAAGTATCTTGAGAGTCATGTCATTTTATTAAGGAGCAGTAGTTCAAATATAATCAAATACAACACACAATCCGGATAGACATAGTAGACACGACATTGACAAGCGGCTGGTATCAGTCCCGATTGGACAGACAGATGGCTGGTGTGCGTGAACAGCTTTTCTCTCCACTGTCTGTGCTAACCGCTCTTTAGATATCTCTTTTTAGGGGTGGGCCTGAGGTAGAATATGGGCAGGACTATCTAACCTGTAAGGGCTCTTCCCATACCAATGGTATGTCGAGTTCATAGTCTCAAATTTCAGGTGAAAACCTCCCCTTGATTATGTCTTGTTTGGACCTCTGGTTACCTTCTCTTGGACAGTTTGTTTATCATGAGTCTGCTCGCTTGACCCCCTTGAAGGCCTATTTCTGCATTCTACCCCTGTAACTGAGCTCTCTGTGGAAAATCTTTATCTGACATGATTAGAATTGTTCTGTCATCAGTTCATTCTGGCTGCCTGAGCTAGGCAAACCCATTCCTTTTTTATAAAACCACTTTCTTTTACAATTCACAATTTCTTCAAATTCACGATTTCTTACATCTGAGCCTTTCGGAGGATGCCAAGGGAGGCACATGGGAGTCAAGTCTAGGGTGGCAGTAGAATAGGAAAGACAGTGAGCACTGAAGAATTGTGGTTTGTGATGGGAGAGTACCCAAGGGTGGACAAAAGAAAGGAGGCATGACGGTGGGGAAGGAGAAAAGAGAGGAAATAGAGATGATGGATGGCAGCCAAAATTCAAATGTAAATGGACACTGGGAAACAAGGTTACGCAGACCCGGCTACGTGCTAATTCAAGAACAGTGGGGGAACCACACGTTAGAAAAAACAGATTTAAAGTCAGAAGTCTGATTGATGATGATGATTGGGTGAATCAGCGATGAAATGATTTCCAGATGCTGAGGCAAGTGAGTGAGATCAGGGGAATTTTGAAGGGGAAAGCATTGAGGTGTGAATTTTCAGTCGTTTAAAAGTTTCTTGTGCCAATTTTAGAACCCAACTTTTCCAAATGGCGATAAATCGGTCTCTGGTGCCTGTGGATGGATCTCCAAAGAATCACTGATTGATGAATATAAAAGTTGCTGTGATGAAACTTCAATTTCAATTGTCAAAATCGGGGCTGAGGAACTAGCAATTGAATCAATAATTTCATCAGATCGCTGCTACATTTGAACCACTCGTTACCGCAACTATTTTCAAACTAACATTGCATTGCAAAACCCTGGTGTGTTAGAGAATGTTGCATTTCTAATCTTCCATTGCATTGCCTATGCACCTACCTGTAAAGTCCCAGCCGAGAGTTGGTCATAGATTAAGGTCTTTCATTGTCCTTATTCTTGAAAGGAAAGTCAGGGGAGAGATGTACACTCTGCATTCAAAGAATTCTCTCAATGTCTATGCAAAAAATAGTTGTAAAAATAAGTATTCCTTATTTATTTAAACTCCAATTTCTTACCATGCCATTTTGGGTCTCCTTGCCTCCAGGTCACTCCAGTGATGTCACTGACAGGAAGGAGCCGCCTGTGTCCCAGAGCGGCTTCATTTATCTTAAATGGGCCTGCAATTTTGGAGCAGCATGGGAGCTGATCTGGAGTCACCCAAACCCAGGAAAACCGTACCAATAAAGAATACAGCTAAAAGTATACTGCAAAAGGATATAGACAGGCTAAGTGAGTGGGCAAAAATTTGGCAGATAGAGTATAATGTTGGAAAGTGCGAGGTCATGCACTTTGGCAGAAAAAAAATCAAAGAGCAAGTTATTATTTAAATGGAGAAAGATTGAAAAGTGCCGCAGTACAGTGGGACCTCTGGGTACTTGTGCATGAAACACAAAATGATAGTATTGTGTACCGAACACCGATGAGGCTGCACACAGAGAGGTTAAAGTAACAGTGACCTCAGTCTTCAATAAGACACTCCAGAGTGAGGAACAGGCCTTAGGGGTCGGCTTAAATATATAGTGCTCCCAAGGGTTGCTGGGATCCCTTGGGACTTCAGGGGATGAGCTCCCTGGTGGCAGCACATGGGAGTGCATGCTTTACAGATACACAACATCACTCCCCCTCCCCGCCCCAGCCCCAAAGTCAAAATGAAAGCTATTTACAAGGTGAGACGGTCGGGAGCCTTTCTTTTCCCTCGTGGACCGCCTCGGTACAAATGTCTGTTCTGGTGTGTTGGCTGTGCCGTCGCTGGGCTGGCGTGTTGTCGGCCCTGCTGGTTGAGCCTGGCCTTGCTGGGCTGTTGGGTGTGATGGGTTCGATTTCCTGGTCAAGCGTGGTGTCGTTGATCCTTTGGGTGTGTGTTGTGGGCTCGAAAAAGGTGGTGTCTGCTGTGGGTTGTTCAGGGCAGTCTGTGAACCGCAGCCTCGTTTGGTCCAGGTGCTTTCTGCAAATTTGTACATTGTCTAGTTTGACTACAAACACCCTATTCCCTTCTTTGGCTATCACCGCGATCCACTTGGGACCATGTCCATAGTTTAGCACATACGCAGGGTCATTCAGATCAATTTCCCGTGACACAGTGGCGCGACCATCGTTTACATTTTGTTGCTGCCGCCTGATCTCTACCTGATCATGCAGGTTGGGGTGAACCAGCGAGAGTCTGGTTTTAAGTGTCCTTTTCATGAGTAGCTCAGCCGGGGACACCCCTGTGAGTAAGTGGGGTCTCGTGCGGTAGCTGAGCAGTACTCTGGAGAGGCGGGTTTGGAGTGAGCCTTCTGTGACTCGTTTAAGGCTCTGTTTGATTGTTTGTACTGCCCTCTCTGCCTGCCCATTGGAGGCTGGTTTAAACGGGGCCGAGGTGACATGTTTGATCCCATTGCAGGTCATGAATTCTTTAAATTCGGCACTGGTGAAACATGGCTCATTGTTCGGACCAGTATGTCAGGCAGGCCGTGGGTGGCAAACATGGCCCTCAGGCTTTCAATGGTGGCGGTGGCGGTGCTTCCCGACATTATTTCACATTCAATCCATTTTGAAAAAGCATCCACCACCACCAGGAACATTTTACCGAGAAACAGGCTCGCATAGTCGACATGGATCCTCGATCATGGTCTGGAGGCCAGGACCACAAAGTTAGTGGTGCCTCTCTGGGCGTGTTGCTCAACTGAGCACATACGCTGCATTGCCGTACACAGGACTCTTAAGTCAGAGTCGATACCGGGCCACCACACGTGGGATCTAGCTATCGCTTTCATCATTACTATACCCAGGTGTGTGCTGTGGAGATCCGAGATTAACGTCTCCCTGCCCTTTTTTGGGTAGCACTACGCGGTTACCCCACAACAAGCAGTCTGCCTGAATGGACAGCTCGTCCTTTCGGTGCTGGAACGGCTTGATTGGCTCTTGCATTTCAACGGGGATGCTGGCCCAGCTCCCAGGCAGTACACAGTTTTTTTTACTAGGGACAGCAGAGGATCTTGGCTGGTCCAAGTCCTAATCTGGCGGGTCGTGATAGGTGATTTATCATTTTCAAACGCTTCCATGACCATCAACAAGTCTGCGGGCTGCGCCACCATCAACAAGTTTTCAGGCTGCGCCATTTCCACCCCCGTGGTGGGCAATGGTAGCCGACTGAGAGCACCCGCACAGTTCTCGGTGCCTGGCCTGTGGCGGATGGTATAGTTTTACGCTGATAGCGCGAGTGCCCACCTTTGTATGCGGGCTGAGGCATTAGTATTTATCCCCTTGTTTTCAGCGAACAGGGATGTGAGGGGCTTGTGATAGGTTTCCAGCTCAAATTTGAGGGCAACAGGTACTGATGCATTTTCTTTACCCCGAACACACACGCTAATGCCTCTTTCTCAATCATGCTGTAGGCCCTCTCGGCCTTGGACAAGTTCCTGGAGGTATAGGCGACTGGTTGCAACTTCCCCGCAACATTAGCTTGTTGGAATACACACCCGACTCCATACGACAACGCGTCACATGCTAGCACAAGTCTTTTACACGGGTTATACAATACAAGCAGCTTGTTGGAGCATAAAATGTTTCTGGCTTTCTCAAAAGCAATTACTTGTTTTTTTTTCCCCATACCCAATTCTCACCTTTGCGCAATAACACATGTAGGAGCTCTAAAAGGGTGCTAACCCTGGTAGGAAGTTACCAAAATAGTTGAGTCCCAGGAATGACCGCAGCCCCGTGACGTTTTGTGGCCTGGGCGCGTTCCTGATAGCTTCTGTCTTGGCGTCTGTGGGCCGAATACCGTCCGCCGCGATTTTTCTCCCCAAAAACTCCACTCCTGTTGCCATGAAGACACTTTTCGACCTCTTCAGCTGCAGCCCTACACGATCCAGTCACTGGAGGACTTCCTCCACATTTTGTGGTGCTCAGCGGTGTCCCGACCCGTGACCAATATGTTGTCCTGAAAGACCGCCATATGTGATGCCGACTTGAGTAGGCTCTCCATGTTTCTCTGGAAGATCGCTGCAGCCGACCGAATTCCAAAGGGGCATCTGTTGTAGATGAACAGTCCCTTGTGTGTGTTGATGCAGGTGAGGCCCTTCGAAGACTCCTCCAGCTCCTGCGTCATGTAGGCCGAAGTCAGGTCGAGCTTGGTGAATGTCTTGCCTCCTGCCAGCTTCGCAAATAGGTCGTCTGCCTTAGGTAGCGGGTATTGGTCCTATAGCGAGAAACGATTAATAGTTACTTTATAATCGCCGCAAATCCTGACCGTGCCATCACTTTTGAGTACTGGAACAATCGGGCTGGCCCACTCGCTGAATTCCACTGGGGAAATGATGCCCTCGTGTTGCAGCCTGTCCAGCTCGATTTCCACTCATCATCATGTGAGGTACCGCTCGCGCCTTGTGGTGAATGGGTCGTGCCTCTGGGACCAAGTGGATCCGCACTTTTGCCCCGGAATAATTTCCAATGCCTGGCTCAAAAAGGGAAGGAAATTTGTTCACAACCTGGGTACATGAGAGAGTGCTCAAATGTCATCCAGTTCCAGTGGAATTTGCCCAGCCAGCTCCTTCCAAGCAGTGTGAGGCCATCGTCCAGGACAATCCAGAGTGGCAGTTCGTGCACCATGCCCTTTAGGTGACCTTGACCATGGCGCTGCCCAGGACAGTGATGAGCTCTTTGGTGTACGTTCTCAGTTTCGTGTGGATGGGGCTCAGGGCTGGTCTGAATGCCTTGTTGCACCACAGTCTCTCAAACATCTTTTTACTCATGGTGGATTGGCTAGCGCCAGTGTCCAGTTCCATGGCTACGGGTAAGCCATTCAATTTTACGTTTAGCATTATAGGTGGACATTTTGTCGAAAATGTGTGCACCCCATGTAGTTCAGCATCTGCCTCCTCTCTCTGAGGCTCGAAATTGCTTTGATCCACCATGGACCGATCTTCCTTTGCCACGTGGTGGTTAGCAGGTTTTGCAGAGCTTGCAGCTCGTTTGCAAGCTCGTTGGAGGTGCCCCATTGTTCCACAGCTCTTGCAAACATACCTTTTGAAGCGGCATGAATAGGCTGAATGGAAGCCTCCACAAGGCCAACAAGGTGTGAATTGCCTTGTATTCATCCTTTGTTGGCGACTCCGAGTCATCTGGGTCACCTGAGGCCTGCTGGCAGTTGCAGACTCGTGGGTTCTGCCCTGTACATTTCTGCTCGCAAACACAGTTCCAGTTAATTTATGAACATTGCTAGCACTTATGTGCTGAGAGATTTGTTTGGTGTTATCACTGGTGAACATAAATGCCTGTGCTATCATAATGGTCTTTCTGAGGGTCGGTGTCTCTAAGACAAAGGTTTTCGTAGGGTAGTCTCGTGGCCAATGCCCAGTACAAAAAAGTCTCTGAGTATTTGCTCCAGGTAGCCATCAAACTCACATTGTCCTGCAAGTCGCCTTAGCTCGGCGACGTAGCTCGCCACTTCCTGACCTTCAGATCGCTGGCACATGTAGAACCGATACCTCGCCATCAGCACGCTCTCCCTCAGGTTAAGATGCTCCCGGACCAGTGTACACAGCTCCTCATAAGACTTATCTGGGTTTCACCGGAGCCAGAAGATTCTTCATGAGGCTGTAGGTTGGTGCCCTGCAGACTGTGAGGAGGACCGCTCTCCTTTTTGCAGCACTTCCTTCTCCGTCCAGCTCGTTGGCTACAAAGTACTGGTCTAGCCATAGGCTTCCCAGTCCTCACCCTCCGAGAACTTCTCCAGGAATGCCCACAGTTTGCTGTATCTTTGCGTTGGATTCGTATTCTCGTCGCCAGTTATTGTGTTCCTAACACAGATGAGGCTGCACACAGGGAGGTTAAAGTAACAGTGACCTCAGTCTTTAATAAGACACTCCAGAGTGAGGAACAGGCCTTAGGGGTCGGCTTATATACAGTGCTCTCAACGGATGCTGGGATCCCTTATGACTTCAGGGGATGAATTCTCTGGTGGCGGAACATGGGAGTGCATGCTTTACAGATACACAACGGATAGTATGCAGGTACAGCAAGTGATCAGGAAGGCCAATGGTATCTTGGAATACTGGAACACCTGGAATACTGCGTGCAGTTTTGGTTTCCATCTTTACGAAAGGATATCCTTGCTTTGGAGGCAGTTCAGAGAAGGTTCACTAGGTTGATTCTGGTAATGAGGGGGTTTACTTGTGAGGAAAGGCTGAGTAGGTTGGGCCTCTACTCATTGGAATTCAGAAGAATGAGAGGTGATCTTATTGAAACGTGTAAGATTATGAGGGGGCTTGACAAGCTGGATGCAGAGAGGATGTTTCTACTGATGGGGGAGACTAGAACTAGAGAGCATGATCTTAGAATAAGGGGCCGCCCATTTAAAACAGAGATTAGGAGAAATTTCTTCTCTGAGAGTTGTTAATCTGTGGAATTTGCTGCCTCAGAGAGCTGTGGAAGCTGGGACATTGAATAAATTTAAGAGTAGGAGTAAACAGGTCTTTTTCTGAATGGCAGGCAGTGACTAGTGGGGTACCACAAGGTTCAGTGCTGGGACCCCAGCTATTTACAATATACATTAATGATTTAGACGAAGGAACTGAATGTAATATCTCCAAGTTTGCAGATGACACTAAGCTGGGTGGCAGTGTGAGCTGTGAGGAGGATGCTAAGAGACTGCAGGGTGACTTGGACAGGTTAGGTGAGTGGGAAAATGCATGGCAGATGCAGTATAATGTAGATAAATGTGAGGGCAAAAACAGGAAGGCAGAACATTATTTGAATGGTGACAGATTAGGAAAAAGGGAGGTGCAACAAGACCTGGGTGTCATGGTACATCAGTCATTGAAAGTTGGCATCCAGGCACAGCAGGCGGTGAAGAAGGCAAATGGCATGTTGGCTTTCATAGCGAGAGGATTTGAGTATAGGAGCAGGGTGGTCTTACTGCAGTTGTACAGGGCCTTGGTGAGGCCACACCTTGAATATTGTCTACAGTTTTGGTCTCCTAATCTGAGGAAAGACATTCTTGCTGTTGAGGGTGTGTAGCGAAGGTTCACCAGACTGATTCCCGGGATGGCAGGACTGACATATGAAGAGAGACTGGATCAACTAGGCTTATATTCACTGGAATTTAGAAGAATGAGAGTGGATCTCATAGAAACATATAAAATTCTGACGGGATTGGACAGGTTAGATGCAGGAAGAATATTCCCGATGTTGGGGAAGTCCAGACCAGGGTCACAGTCTAAGGATAAGGGGTAAGCCATTTAGGATTGAGATGAGGAGAAACTTCTTCACTCAGAATTGTGAACCTGTGGAATTCTCTACCACAGAAAGTTGTTGAGACCAGTTCGTTAGATATATTCAAAAGGGAGTTGAATGTGGCCCATACAGCTAAAGGGATCAAGGGGTGTGGAGCGAAAGCAGGAATGGGGTACTGAAGTTGCAAGATCAGCCATGATATTGAATGGTAGTGCAGGCTCGAAGGGCCAAATGGCCCACTCCTGCACCTATTTTCTATGTTTCTAAGACAGAAATAGACAGTTTCTTAAACAATAAGGGGTTATGGGGAGCAAGCCGAGTCCATGATCAGATCAGCCATGATCTTATTAAATGGCGGAGCAGGCTCGAGGGGCCGTATGGCCTATCCCTGCTCCTATTTCTTATGTTCTTATTGGGTAAACCCATCACTAAACATAGGTTTGCAAATGATGTGTTTCCTTGGCTAACCAGGAGCCACAAGGTAAAGTTAGTAGTTTCTGCCCCTGCTGTAACAAGTTTGTGGCCCAACAAGTGGAGGGTTTTGCTCAACACTGCCTGTGGGACAGCTACTGGAACAACTAAAATATTTTCATTTATAATTTTTGTCTTAATTTGCCCAGAATAAGTGATTCAAGCTAAGCTACTTATTTAGGTCCCGAGGTTCCTATCTAGGTTCTGCAATGCTTTGGTATATTTCTATTTATAAGACATTGAGTGAATGATGAACCATGTCAGATTACCTACCTGAGGTGTTTTCTTTCTCATTCCAAAAATCTCCGATCTTTCATGTTCCTCAGTTCATTTTGGATGCAATACTGCATGGCCATATTTAATTCTAAAACATCAGCTGAACAATAATTAGTAGTGCAGTTCACAATGGTGTTTCATACTGGAATGGAGCACATTATACAAGTGTGGAAAAGCTTTTGAAGGGTCACTGTCTTTAGTGTTTCTTTCCTCCTATCTCCTTAGGATGTCTGAAATTTCCTGTTTGTATGTGGCATTGAACTGCATTTAAAGAATGAGGAAGATCACCATGTCTATGGTGAGCTATTTAACAGTACAAGTATTGCTTAAAATTATGATAAAAAGCAATTTGAGTTACTAACCATGTTAGTGATTGGCCTCCATTTTAATTACACCAAAATGCTTATGAACACATAAGAACATAAGAAATAGGAGCAGGAGTAGGCCATTTGGCCCCTTGAGCCTGCTCCGCCATTCAATAAGATCGTGGCTGATCTGATCATGGACTCAGTTCCACTTCCCTCCTCATCTCAGTTTTAAATGGGCGGCCCCTTATTCTGAGACTGTGCCCACTAGTTCTTGTTTCCCCTAATGAGTGGAAATATCATCTCTGCATCCACCTTCGCTGATACCACATCGGTACAGAAAACAGAAACGCACATGTAAGTGTTTCAACATACATAATGCACAGCAAGATGTTTGATCGTTATGGAGACATCTTCACTGGCAATAGTATGCAAAATAGATTCTGTTCCAGAAGTCAACAGAGGAAAAAGTCAGACCTTTGCTGCACGGCTCTTTATATAGTGTGGCTTATTGAGCCCTCTCATTATCTTATATGTTTCGATAAGGTCACCTCTCATTCTTCTGAGCTCCAATGTGTATGTAGGCCCAACCTACTCAACCTATCTTCATAAGTCAATCTCCTCATCTCCAGAATCGACTTAGTGAACCTTCTCTGAACAGCCTCCAATGCAAGTATATCCTTCCTTAAATACAGAGACCAAAACTGTATGCAGTACTCTAGGTGTGGCCTCAACAATACCCTGTACAGTTGTAGCAGGACTTCTCTGCTTTTATACTCAATCCCCCTTGCAATAAAGGCCAACATTCCATTTGCCTTCCTGATTACTTGCTGTACCTGCATACTAACTTTTTGTGTTTCATGCACAAGGACCCCCAGGTCCCTCTGTACTGCAGCACTTCGCAATTTTTCTCCATTTAAATTATAATTTGCTTTTCTATTTTTTTCTGCCAAAGTGGATAACCTCACATTTTCCCACATTATACTCCATCTGCCAAATTTTTGCCCACTCAATTAGCCTCTCTATATCCCTTTGCATTCTTACATTCTTAATAACCATTGCATATTTATGAAGTATGTATAAGAATTAAACAACTGTTTACACATGATGACACTGCAACATTTTTCATTAGTTTAGATATAAATGAATGATTTGTGCATGGTTTACATGCAGTAATGCATGATTTGTCTCTCAGTTATGTCTACAGTGATGAGTACTCCTCCGAAACATCAGACAATCGATGATACCACATCGGTCCAGAAAACAGAAACGCACATGTAAGTGTTTCAACATACATAATGCACAGCAAGATGTTTGATCGTTATTTAGACATCTTCACTGGCAATAGTATGTAAAATAGATTCTGTTCCAGAAGTCAACAGAGGAAAACGTCAGACCTTTGCTGCATGGCTCTTTTTATATAGCGTGACTTGTTAATTCAAATCCACTGCACTTTCAGCGCCAAGATTATCCAGCAACTCTGCACATATCTGTAGGCTGAATACACTGGCCTTTGAGTAAAATATTTGTTGGAGATTCTTTGAAAATGAATTAATTTGTTGTAAGTTCTATAAAAACTATTGAGAAAACTATCTGTGTCTGGCAGAAGACTTGAAATGTACTTTTTTGTTGTTAGCCTTATCTAGAGCTTTCTTTTTGAGGTGTAAAAGCAATGAAACGCTAATGGTGACAGAGGAATGTCACATTGAAGCGTCTTCATCAAGGGCATCTTCTGTGGCAAGCGAAGAGGATGATTTTGAAGATGAAACTATGAGGTATCTTTATTCTTCTAATAAGTTAATGCTTTTGAAGATGATTTATTGACCTATATGGTTACACTTTATGCAATTATAGCAGCCATGATTGCAAATATTTAGGAGCAGGTTCAAAATGGGTTAGTTTCTCACTTAAAATTACTTTTATATATAAAAAAAATAATAATTTGTCATTCATTTATTTTAGAACATAACATAAGAATTAGGAACAGGAGTAGGCCATCTAGCCCCTCGAGCCTGCTCCGCCATTCAACAAGATCATGGCTGATCTGGCCGTGGACTCAGCTCCACTTACCCGCCCGCTCCCTGTAACCCTTAATTCCCTTATTGGTTAAATATCTATCTATCCGTGACTTGAATACATTCAATGAGCTAGCCTCAACTGCTTCCTTGGGCAGAGAATTCCACAGATTCACAACCCTCTGGAAGAAGAAATTCCTTCTCAACTCGGTTTTAAATTGGGCCCCCCCCCTGTATTTTGAGGCTGTGCCCCCTAGTTCTAGTCTCCCCGACCAGTGGAAACAACCTCTCTGCCTCTATCTTGTCTATCCCTTTCATTATTTTAAATGTTTCTATAAGATCACCCCTCATCCTTCTGAACTCCAACAAGTAAAGACCCAGTCTACTCAATCTATTTTATTCTTCCCAATTCCTCCAGTTTTCTATTCTGTTTTTTTTTATCTACTTTTTCTTCATTCTTTGTTTTATGGATGTGCTTATTTGAGCTACAAAAATGGCCACCATGCTCCACCCTTTGTCTATGATTGGTCACCTTGGAGGATAAGCCACACCCTGAAGTTTCACAAGAATGTGTAACTGGAACCACCCATCCCAAGGTCTCACTGACTTTGTAAATTGTAAATTCGATCCACTTTGACTTCCTGAAGTGACAGAGGACAGAGCTCCCCAGAAGACAGCACGTGCCTTACCTCTGTCCAAGTCCGTGTCTTGCCCCAATCCAAGTGCTTCCATCCCCCCCCCCCCCCGCAACACCACCACCATAGAAACATAGAAAACGGGTGTTGGAGTAGGCCATCCGGCCCTTCGAGCCTGCACCACCATTCAATAAGATCATGGCTCATCATTCCTTCAGTACCCCGTTCCTGCTTTCTCTCCATACCCCTTATCCCTTTAGCTGCAAGGGCCATATCTAACTCTCTCTTGAATATATCCAATGAACTGGCATCAACAATTCTCTGCGGTAGGGAATTCCATAAGTTAACAACTTTCTGAATGAAGAAGTTCCTCCTCATCTCAGTCCTAAATGGCTTACCCCTTATCCTTAGATTATGTCCCCTGGTTCTGGACTTCCCAAACATCGGGAACATTCTTCCTGCATCTAACCTGTCCAGTCCTGTCAGAATTTTATATGTTTCTATGAGATCCCCTCTCATCCTTCTAAACTCCAGTGAATACAGGCCCAGTCGATCCAGTCTCTCCTCATATGTCAGTCCTGCCATCCCAGGAATCAGTCTGGTGAACCTTCGCTGCTCTCCCTCAATAGCAAGAACGTAACGTCCTTCCTCAGATTAGGAGACCAAAACTGAACACAATATTCCAGGTGGGGCCTCACCAAGGCCCTGTACAACTGCAGTAAGACTTCCCTGCTCCTATATTCGAATCCCCTTGCTATGAAGGCCAACATACCATTTGTCTTCTTCACCACCTGCTGTACCTGCATGCCAACCTTCAATGACTGATGAATCATGACACCCAGGTCTCGCTGCATCTCCCCTTTTCCTAATCTGCCGCCATTCAGATAATATTCTGCCTTCATGTTTTTGCCCCCAAAGTGGATAACCTCACATTTATCCACATTATACTGCATCTGCCATGTATTTGCCCACTCGTCTAACCTGTCCAAGTCACCCTGCAGCCTCTTAGCGTCCTCCTCACTGCTCACACCGCCACCCAGTTTAGTGTCATCTGCAAACTTGGAGATATTACACTCCATTCCATCATCCAAATCATTAATATATATTGTAAAGAGCTGGGGTCCCAGCACTGAGCACTGAGCCCTGCAGCACTCCACTAGTCACTGCCTGCCATTCTGAAAAGGACCTGTTAATCCCGACTCTCTGCTTCCTATCTGCCAACCAGTTCTCTATCCACGTCAGTACATTACCCCCAATACCATGTGCTTTGATTTTGCACACCAATCTCTTGTGTGGGACCTTCTCAAAAGCCTTTTGAAAGTCCAAATACACTACATCCACTGGTTCTCCCCTGTCCACTCTACTAATTACTTCCTCAAAAAATTCCAAAAGATTTGTCAAGCATCATTTCCCCTTCATCATAAATCCATGTTGACTTGGACCAATCCTATCACTGCTTTCCAAATGTGCTGCTATATCATCCTTAATGATTGATTCCAACTACTGATGTCAGGCTAACTGGTCTATAATTACCCGTTTTCTCTCTCCCTCCTTTTTTAAAAAGTGGTGTTACATTAGCAACCCTCCAGTCCATAGGAACTGATCCTGAGTCGATAGACTGTTGGAAAATTATCACCAATGCATCCACTATTTCTAGGAGCACTTCCTTAAGTACTCTGGGATGTAGACTATCAGGCCCTGGGGATTTATCAGCCTTCAATCCCGTCAATTTCCCTAACACAATTTCCCGCCTAATAAGGATATCCTTCAGTTCCTCCTTCTCACTAGACCTTCGGACCCCTAGTACATCCGGAAGGTTATTTGTGTCTTCCTTTATGAAGACAGAACCGAAGTACTTGTTCAATTGTTCTTCCATTTCTTTGTTCCCCATTATAAATTCACCCGAATCCCACTGCAAGGGACCTATGTTTGTCTTCATAGATGGGGCAGGCATTGTGTACAGATTGTCAATGGGTTTATTGGGTATGAACTGAACAGTGATAGTGTGGGTATGAAGTGAATAGTGACAGTGTCGTCACGTCTGGATATTGTAGGGGGTTGGAAGAACGTGATCCGTCTTTCCTGAGTTCCCTCCGATTTCTCCCCCTGTTCCTCCTCCTCCTCCTACCCCCCCCCCCCCCCCCCGTGTGTGTGTGTGTGTCTCGCGCGCTCTCTCGTCATTTTTTCTCTCTCTCGTCATTTTTTTGATATTTGTAAGATTCCTAGGATCGGAGTCATCTAGAATGCCATTTGTATTAGGAACCTAAAGCGATTTGGGTGTTAAAAATGTTCTTCATCCTTCCCAATAGGAAAGTGATTGACATTTGCTCAGTACATCCTCCTGCTGGAACAACCAGCATCAGGTGTATGTGTGAGAAATTGTGACCTGTCACTTTTTTGAGGTGCAATGTCTGATAGCTTTCTTGTGTCCCATGCTTCATTTAATACAGGAATTAACTTGGCATATTCATAGAACCTATATTTGTTTGGTTATTTCCCACATTACAACAGTGCCTACAAATCGAAATACGTCATTGGCTGTAAAGCGCTTTGAGACATCCAGTGGCTGGAAGGCGCTATATAAATCCAAATCTTTTATTTATGCAAATTCTGTTTTTCATGCCAAATTGACTTAAACTCAAGTCATCTTGGGTTGGTTTCATGCTGGAATGAATTTGGAGTTACTAGAAAGAAAAAAAGAAAGACTTGCATTTATACAGCGCCTTTCATGAGTACTTTTGGAGTGTAGTTACTAAACTATGTCCTTTTAACATTATTCATTTTGATCTCATTCTGTTGCAAAGCACATGTCCCCTTCAAGATCTTTCCGAAGAAATAATCATGTTGCTCTTTATAATTTTGCTTTACAATAGCTTTTTGACTGCATAGACATTCTTGTGTCAACACATTGAGGATTTTAGCCAAAATTGCTAATCTTAAGCTGTTCTTTTGTTTGTTTTTTTTCAGATTTCTAGCATCTGTAGTCTTTTGCTTGAGTCTTTTAATTATGTAAAACATTATGGTAGCCTGATAACTTAAAAGTGACTCCTTTTTATAAAGATATCATGACTTTTGTTCTTCATTTGACATCCTTTTCTTGGCAGTAATATCACAGCAGAGGATGAAGTCTTCTGTGCAGACCTCAGTGATAATGTGACAGAAGAAAGTAATGAAGAAGAAAGCATCAAGATTGAGGATTCTGCAGTACCAGGAACAGAAGTACTTAAAAGGAAAAAATGTATTGCAGATATTGATATCATAATGGATCTTCTAAAAATAATTCATGGAAATGACTGCAAGTCAAAAGGATGTACCAAAAAGATTGCCGTATGATGGGAGCTGCCCTTGTGGCTTACTGGATTTGTCGAAATCACCACCTAGGGGGCAGATTTTGTACAGTTCCATGCTTCAAGGGTTGTATTTCCACTAATCTGCAGCTAGCTGCTTCAATTTTAATATCTGGCAACAATTATCGTAAGATTGATCTACTCAAATTCATGGGGTTGGGCTGCATCTCATCCAGTGAGTTTTATAAGGTTCAGCGACTGTATGCAGCTCCAGCAATAGTGCAGCACTGGAAATCTATGCAGGATAAACTATTCAAAAAGTGTGATGGTGAACATGTTATCCTGTGTGGTGATGGCCGAAAGGATTCTGCAGGCCATTCTGCTCAATACTGTATATACACATTCAGCCATCACACAAGAAAACACATTCTGAATATTGATGCTGTGGACGTGAATGAAGTTAGTGGTAAGAGTCCCAATGTAGAGAAATTAGGATTTCAGAGCTCACTCGACTGCTTAAGAACAAAATTGAATATAATTGAAGTGACAACAAACAGTAACTCACAAATTGACATGTTAATGAGTAAATACATAACATGTTTTGTAAATCCTATATAATTAATGAAACATAGACTGCCAAATATTTATGTTCAAGAAAAATGCTGTTGTATACTCAAGCTAGCATTTTATAACAATTACTTAGAAAATACGTCTGTGGGTAGTGATTTTGACTCATTTTTGTCCATGTTGTGTTGGCATGTACTCTATAGAAAAAGGAAAGTATTCAGCCATCTTCCACTCGCATGACATCTGGCATGGTGGAAAAAGCATTCAGAACAAGGTGATGAAGGTACATGTTTGTACTTTGTTACTGATTAATATTCTGTTTTCATGGTGTATGACTCTAATCAAAGAAAAGGCTTCAACAACTCCACTGACTGCAACCGCATTTCCAAAATACCGGCCATTCAAAGACCGCTGCAACTACAGTGGATGCTTTTGAGTCATAGAATAAGTATAATGCCTGTTTTGTTGAGAGCTATGGTGTATTTTGACCAATTTTGTAAAGGGTGGTTCTGTTTGGAGGTGTTGTTGAAGCTATTTCAGTCTTCCTCTGGGTTGTAGCGTAGTTTCCTCAGTCTGTGTTCTGCAGCAAAAAAAAACGTTTTATATATTAGTGATCCGTAGTTCCTTGCCCCAAGGAATTTTGTTGGAGCTCCCTACTTCAAGGGCTGCTGGACCAACCAGTAGTTTTTTTTTAAACCAGAGGTAATTGGCCAAAGAACCAGATGCGACATGAGGAATTTTAATTTTGCGTAGCGAGTTGTTAAGATTTGGAATGCACTGCCTGAAAAGGAGGTGGAAGCAGATTCAATAACTTTCAAAAGGGAATTGGATAAATACTTGAAAGGGGAAATTTGCAAGGATATGGGGAAAGGTAAGGGCAGTGGGACTAATTGGATAGCACTACCAAAGAGCCGGCACAGGCACGATGGGCCGAATGGCGGCCTCCTGTGCTGTATGATTCTATGCCCAAGTTCTAAATGCCTTTAAATGTATTGCTTGATCTTGCGATCTTGCACATCAATTATTGAGTTAGACTTTTGAATGTGGAAAGCTATTCTTGGGTACTGATTAAGAATACCTTGATGTGGAGGTAGATATCAAGCTGTTTGTTTTTTTTTTCCTTTTCTTAAAATTTAGGGGTGGTGGGGTGGGGGAGAAGAATTCATGCATACTTCAGGGTGAGGAATATCTTCTCCAAATTCCTTTTACACAGGATCCTTCCAGGTGACCAAGATGAGACTTTCATGCATCATTCTGAACTAATTTCAATCTTGGCTTCCACACAAAAGGATAGTATGGACAATAAGCCAAGTTCAGATTTTTTTTGCTACAGTGGAGCAGCAAATGTGTAGACTTTTGATGTGCTACAGAATATTTAGATGCAAGTTCGTAACTGCAGTTTACCACACACAAGAACTCTTAGTGCCTTATACAGAAACCTGAGAGCAGGTTGTATTCTGTGTGTCAGTTGGTGAAACAGGAATTAGGGCCCCAAGTTTCCACACGCGGCGAAAAAGGCGCACCTCAGAGCTGGGCGCCTGTTGTTCGCGCCGAAAACAAACTGCGGTATTCTCTCGATGTCTGCTTGGCATGGCGCACAGGGGTCGGAGCCTACCACTCATGCCGATTTTGTAAGTAGGAGGGGGCGGGTACAATTGAAATGAGGCTTCTTGGTGCCGGCAACCCTGCGCGTGCGCGTTGGAGCGTTCGCGCACGCGCAGTCTGAAGTAAACATTGGCACTCGGCCATTTTTAAAAGTGCTGCAGAAAAAGTGAAGATTTGTTTCTTGGACCCCTGCAAAGGCTTGTATTTTAATTTTCTTGATATTTCTGTGTGTGAGGGAGTGCTTTTAGCAGCACTGCTGAATAAATCACCTGCTGAAATCAGTGAGTTCAGCTTACCAAAGCAGAATACCAAAGGGCAAAAAACGTTAGTGGGAGTTGTGTACAGATCTCCAAACAGCAGTAGTGATGTTGGGGAGGGCATCAAACATGAAATTAGGGGTGCGTGCAATAAAGGTGCAGCAGTTATAATGGGTGACTTTAATATGCACATAGATTGGGTTAACCAAACTGGAAGCAATACGGTAGAGGAGGATTTCCTGGAGTGCATAAGGGATGGTTTTTTAGACCAATATGTCGAGGAACCAACTAGGGGGGAGGCCATCTTAGACTGGGTGTTGTGTAATGAGAGAGGATTAATTAGCAATCTTGTTGTGCGAGGCCCCTTGGGGAAGAGTGACCATAATATGGTGGAATTCTGCATTAGGATGGAGAATGAAACAGTTAATTCAGAGACCATGGTCCAGAACTTAAAGAAGGGTAACTTTGAAGGTATGAGGCGTGAATTGGCTAGGATAGATTGGCGAATGATACTGAAGGGGTTGACTGTGGATGGGCAATGGCAGACATTTAGAGACCGCATGGATGAACTACAACAATTGTACATTCCTGTCTGTCGTAAAAATAAAAAAGGGAAGGTGGCTCAACCGTGGCTATCAAGGGAAATCAGGGATAGCATTAAAGCCAAGGAAGTGGCATACAAATTGGCCAGAAATAGCAGCGAACCCGGGGACTGGGAGAAATTTAGAACTCAGCAGAGGAAGACAAAGGGTTTGATTAGGGCAGGGAAAATGGAGTACGAGAAGAAGCTTGCAGGGAACATTAAGACGGATTGCAAAAGTTTCTATAGATATGTAAAGAGAAAAAGGTTAGTAAAGACAAACGTAGGTCCCCTGCAGTCAGAATCAGGGGAAGTCATAACGGGGAACAAAGAAATGGCGGACCAATTGAACAAGTACTTTGGTTCGGTATTCACTGAGGAGGACACAAACAACCTTCCGGATATAAAAGGGGTCGGAGGGTCTAGTAAGGAGGAGGAACTGAGGGAAATCCTTATTAGTCGGGAAATTGTGTTGGGGAAATTGATGGGATTGAAGGCCGATAAATCCCCAGGGCCTGATGGACTGCATCCCAGAGTACTTAAGGAGGTGGCCTTGGAAATAGTGGATGCATTGACAGTCATTTTCCAACATTCCATTGACTCTGGATCAGTTCCTATGGAGTGGAGGGTAGCCAATGTAACCCCACTTTTTAAAAAAGGAGGGAGAGAGAAAACAGGGAATTACAGACCGGTCAGCCTGACATCGGTAGTGGGTAAAATGATGGAATCAATTATTAAGGATGTCATAGCAGTGCAATTGGAAAGAGGTAATATGATGGGTCCAAGTCAGCATGGATTTGTGAAAGGGAAATCATGCTTGACAAATCTTCTGGAATTTTTTGAGGATGTTTCCAGTAGAGTGGACAAGGGAGAACCAGTTGATGTGATATATTTGGACTTTCAGAAGGCTTTCGACAAGGTCCCACACAAGAGATTAATGTGCAAAGTTAAAGCACATGGGATTGGGGGTAGTGTGCTGACATGGATTGAGAACTGGTTGTCAGACAGGAAGCAAAGAGTAGGAGTAAATGGGGACTTTTCAGAATGGCAGGCAGTGACTAGTGGGGTACCGCAAGGTTCTGTGCTGGGGCCCCAGCTGTTTACACTGTACATTAATGATTTAGACGAGGGGATTAAATGTAGTATCTCCAAATTTGCAGATGACACTAAGTTGGGTGGTAGTGTGAGCTGCGAGGAGGATTCTATGAGGCTGCAGAGCGACTTGGATAGGTTAGGTGAGTGGGCAAATGCATGGCAGATGAAGTATAATGTGGATAAATGTGAGGTTATCCACTTTGGTGGTAAAAACAGAGAGACAGACTATTATCTGAATGGTGACAGATTAGGAAAAGGGGAGGTGCAAAGAGACCTGGGTGTCATGGTACATCAGTCATTGAAGGTTGGCATGCAGGTACAGCAGGCGGTTAAGAAAGCAAATGGCATGTTGGCCTTCGTAGCGAGGGGATTTGAGTACAGGGGCAGGGAGGTGTTGCTACAATTGTACAGGGCCTTGGTGAGGCCACACCTGGAGTATTGTGTACAGTTTTGGTCTCCTAACCTGAGGAAGGACATTCTTGCTATTGAGGGAGTGCAGCGAAGGTTCACCAGACTGATTCCCGGGATGGCGGGACTGACCTATCAAGAAAGACTGGATCAACTGGGCTTGTATTCACTGGAGTTCAGAAGAATGAGAGGGGACCTCATAGAAACGTTTAAAATTCTGACGGGGTTAGACAGGTTAGATGCAGGAAGAATGTTCCCAATGTTGGGGAAGTCCAGAACCAGGGGACACAGTCTAAGGATAAGGGGGAAGCCATTTAGGACCGAGATGAGGAGGAATTTCTTCACCCAGAGAGTGGTGAACCTGTGGAATTCTCTACCACAGAAAGTTGTTGAGGCCAATTCACTAAATATATTCAAAAAGGAGTTAGATGAGGTCCTTACTACTAGGGGAATCAAGGGGTATGGTGAGAAAGCAGGAATGGGGTACTGAAGTTGCATGTTCAGCCATGAACTCATTGAATGGCGGTGCAGGCTCGAAGGGCCGATTGGCCTACTCCTGCACCTATTTTCTATGTTTCTATGTTTCACTGCTAAACTTGCAGAACCGGTGCCTGCAAATTAAGGACTTTTTTTTTGGAGAAATAAAAGTGCCAATTCAACTTTGCAATGGATCAACTTCCACCAAGAACAAAGAATTTCTTGCATGAGGAAGCAAACCATTGCATAATATGTGGTGCACCCATTCTGCAAATTTAAATATAAAGATGTCGATGTGACTGCCTCTCCCTGTCCAAATGGCCTCAGTCAGTCCACCTCACAGCTCGAAGGCTGCTGCTGTTCTTTCTTCGGCTCCCGACCAGCCACTGACGCCGCTGCAATCCCATGGCCAAATGGCCTCACGTCCGCTCCTGATTCTTCGGCTGCCTTCAAGCCACTGACGCCGCCCCATAAGCGTGGCCGAACGGCCTAAAGAATTTTAAATCTGCAGCTGCGTGTGTCCTGTGTTCATTCTTCGGCTCTCGACCAGCCATTGACGCCGCTGCAATACCATGGCCGAATGGCCTCAAGTCCGCCCGGGTGCTGCATCTTCGCGGGGAATGAAGGCCTGCCTCAAGCACCGCAGCTCAGCTCGAAGGCTGCTTGCTGCCTGCCCCTGCCGTCGAGAGACACTGACGCCACACCCCTGCCTCAAGCACTGCAGCTCAGCTCGAAGGCTGCTTGCTGCCCGCCCCTGCCGTCGAGACACTGACGCCACACCGCTGCCTGAAAGGCCTGCCTGAAGCACTTTCACACAGGTAGGAACATGGTTTATTTAATCTTTTCTTTGCTTATAAATTTTTATTCAGGTTGGATTTATTTGTATAATATTTGTATAAGTATAAATAAGGATTTATTGTAGAATTTAATGACTTCCCTTCCCCCCCCCTCCTCCCCACCTCGTTCCTGACGCCTAATTTGTAACCTGCGCCTGAATTTTTAAAGTGTAGACAAGGTTTTTTCAAGCGTACAAAAATCTTCACTTACTCCATTCTAAGTTAGTTTGGAGTACGTTTTCACTGTGGAAACTTTGGCCCCAAGTTTCCACCTGATTTGCTCCTGATTTTTAGGAGCAACTGGTGGAGAACGGAGTATCTTAAATGTGGAGAATTCCGATTTCTAAATTTTCTGCAGTTCTAGTCAGGTAGAACAGTTTCACTTTTGAACAGAATTTTTTTTTCAAAAGGGGGCGTGTCCGGCCACTGACGTCTGATTTGAAAGTTTCCACAGTGAAAACGTACTCCAAACTAACTTGGAATGGAGCAAGTGAAGATTTTTGTAGGCTTGAAAAAACCTTGTCTACACATTAAAAAATCAAGCGCAGGTTACAAATTAGGCGTCGGGAACGAGGGGGGGGGAAGGAAAGTCATTAAATTCTACAATAAATCCTTAGTTATACTTATACAAATATTATACAAATAAATCCAACCTGAATAAAAATTTATAAGCAAAGAAAAGATTAAATAAACCATGTTCCTACCTGTGTGAAAGTGCTTCAGGCAGGCCTTTCAGGCAGGGGTTTGCCGTCGGGACCGACCGACAGCAGGGGGAGAAAGCTGGAAGAAGCCTCAGTGCTGATCATGGAAGGGCAATGTGGTTTTATTAAAAAATGTTAAAAATTGAACAGCTACAAAGAATTTGAATAGTCTCAAACAAGTGCATGTGTCCCGTTTATCACAGTCTATCTTTAATTACAGAATGCACTCCCTCACACACCGAAATATCAAGAAAATTAAAATGCAAGCCTTTGCAAGGGTTTAATAAACAAATTTTCACTTTTTCTGCAGCACTTTTTAAAATGGCCGAGTGCCAATGTTTACTTCAGACTGCGCGTGCGCGAACGCTCCAACGCGCACGCGCAGGGTTGCCGGCACCAAGAAGCCTCATTTCAATTGTACCCGCCCCCTTCTACTTACAAAATCGGCATGAGTGGTAGGCTCCGCCCCCTGTGCGCCGCGCCAACTAGACATCGAGCTGCAAGGCGCTCGAGAATACCGCATTTTTTTTCAGGCGCCGTTTTCGGTGCGAAAAACGGGCGCCCAGCTCGGAGGAGCACCTGTTTTGCCGCGTGTGGAAACTTGGGGCCTTTGAAATCAGGCGTCAGTGGCCGGACGCGCCCCCTTTTGGAAAAAAAAATTCAGTTCCAAAGTGAAACTGTTCTACCTGACTAGAACTGCAGAAAACTAAATGTGGAGAATTCCGATTTCTAAGATACTCCGTTCTACACCAGTTGCTCCTAAAAATCAGGAGCAAATCATGTGGAAACTTGGGGCCTAGATGTGGGAAATTAATAAAGGGGAGAGACCTTGCAAAATATGATTTTATTAATTTTCTTTCCAGTGCCCATCTAGTGAACTTGCATTCCACAATTATAATTGTCTAAAATGCATTATTTTGTATTTAATATGTTATCCTTTTGCATTGCTTTAGGATCATCTGGCACTTGCGTTTTTTTTCAGGCAGCACAAAAAAAGGGAATGACGTTCTAATGGCGTGGTCTGAACCAATACGAAATCACTTCTGATATTGTGCAAAGAATTGCAATGGCAATGAAGTCCTGTTAGCGGTAATTTTTGTTAAGTCTTTTGCATTTTAGTTGTGTATCAATCAACATGGGAAAAGATCATTACGTTTCCTGATTGCTTTGTAGCACAAAAGTTTGTAGAAATCCATTTGTCGTCTGTTTCTGACTATACCACAGAAATTGTTGAATGTTGGCTATATCCACTTATTGAAACTGTTTGATATAGTTTACTGAGTTCCGTTGTGAAAATCACTGCTCTGCTGAGCAGACTAATTTGCAACGGTGAAGAAGTTTCTCATTCTAAATGATGGAGAAACTCCGAGAAGAGAAATATTTCCAGGTTCTGTAATGCACACTTGCTTTAGAGAAAAATTGATCACAAGTCCTCTCTAAAGCGCACTATTTTTCTCTCTTTTAAAGAAAGGAAATTGAGCATTATAAATTGAACTTGCAAGTGTGAAAGATGAGCTGTTTGTTAGACTACAGACAAGAACTGCCAAATCTCTCCATATCTATTACTCAATATTGTTTCTCTGACTTGGTCCCAACTGAGTTGCCTCCTAACACTTTGACTTTACACACACTATAGGGTTAAAGCAGTCATTCAGCTCAGTATAAGCACACACATCATCAGAAGTCTCTTGGATGTGATGTGTAGCATTTTTTCTAGAATGTGTTCATCTCTCACCTGATCAGCTAAATTGTTGAATGTTGCTGCAACTTTTGTAGTAATTAAACAGTCATCCTTGGCTTGTTTTCTGGGGAGAGGGGCTGGTTTTGTGTGCATAATATGTTTTCATGGGTGTAAAGTCAAACTGCCTACATGGTAGAAGTCCCTTTTGAAAGAATTATGCATTCCTTGGCCATTTTGTTCATCTCAGTATATTGTTTTTAAAAAAAAAACAATACTTTTATCATTTTGTTGCTGGGAAAATGGTGACAACTGGATCCTCACATGATCAGGTCATGTGTGCTTCTCATATTTACAATTGTCATTGCACTTTTTTGGTAGTCTGCAGGTGCTGTGATTTAGTGGTTCTTTACATGGCTATGATGGAAGTTTTGGGTATTTTAAAGCACTTTTCATAGAATCATAGAAGTTTACAGCATGGAAGGAGGCCATTCGATCCATCACATCTGTGCTGGCCAACAAAGAGCTATCCAGTCTAATCTCACTTTCCACTCTTGGCGTGCAGTCTTGTAGGTTACAACACTTAAAGTGCACATGCAAGTACTTTTTTAATGAGGTGAGGATTTCTGCCTCTACCACCCTTTCAGGTGGTGAGTTCCAGACCCCACCACCCACTGGGTAGAAAAAAGTTCTCCTCAACTCCTTCAAATCCTTCTACCAATTACTTTAAACCTATGCCCCCTGGTTGTTGCCCCTCTGCTAAGGTCCTTCCAATCCACTCTAACTAGGCCCCTCATAATTTTATACACCTCAATAAGATCTCCCCTCAGCCTCTATTCCAGCGAAAACAACCACAACCTCTCCAGTTTACTCCATAACTAATATTCCCTTGCCTTGTTAGCCCTCCCAAATGTATTACCTCACACTTCTCAGGATTGAATTCTATTTGCCACTGTTCTGCCCACCTGACCAGTCCATTGATATCTTCCTGCAGTCGACGGCTTTCTTCCTCACTATCAACCACATGGAAATTTTTGTACTTGCTGTGCTCCTTGCACACAAACCTTGCTTTCCCCTCTTCCCTTCCCCTCTCCATTATTCATAAGCTGCATTCTCAGAATTTTGTCACTGCAGTGATCATGTGACCTTGAGTTCATCACAGCCTATTGCTTCATTCATAGTTGATATGAATGACTGGAAGTAGCAAAGCACCACTCACCGCCTCATCTCTACTCCAAATTGAGTAACTAGATTTGTTGCTGAAATGGTAATAAGTAGAAGCACATCCTAAATAGCACAAAGGAAGATGGTTGTGGTGGTTGGAGATCAATCATCACATCTCCAGGACATAACTAGGAGTTCCTTAGGGCAGTGTCCTAGGCCCAACCATCTTCAGCTGGTCCACCATAAGGTCAGAAGTGGGGATGTTCACTGATGATTGCACAGTGTTCAGTGCCATTCGCAACTCCTCAAATAATGGAGCAGTCTATGCCCGTATGCAGCAAGAACTGGATGACATTCAGGCTTAGGCTGATAAGTGGCAAGTAACATTCGTGCCACACAAGTGCCAGGCAATGACTATCTCCAACAAGCGAGAGTCTAACCACCGCCCCTTGACATTCAATGGCATTACTATCGCCGAATCCCCCGCCATCAACATTCTGGGGGTCACCATTGACCAGAAACTTAACTGGACCAACCACATTAATATTGTGGCAACAAGGGCAGGTCAGAAGTTGGGTATTCTGCGGCGAATGTCTCAACTCCTGACTCCCCAAAGCCTTTCCACCATCTACAAGGCACAAGTCAGGAGTGTGTGGATGAGTGCAGCTCCAACAATACGAAGCTCGACACCATCCAGGACAAAGCAGCCCGCTTGATTGGCAGCCCATCCAGCACCTTAAACATTCACTCCCTCCACCACTGAAGTACCGTGACTGCAGTGTGTAGCATCTACAAGATGCACTGTAGCAACTCGCCAAGGCTTCTTCGGCAGCACCTCCCAAACCCGCGATCTCTACCACCTCGAAGGACAAGGGCAGCAGGCGCATGGGAACACCACCACCTCCACATTCACCTCCAAGTCGCACACCATCCTGACTTGGAAGTATATCGCCGTTCCTTCATTGTCGCTGGGCCAAAATCCTGGAACTCCTTCCCTAACAGTACTGTGGGACTATCTTCACCACACGCACTGCAGCGGTTCAAGAAGGCGGCTCACTACCATCTTCTCGAGGGCAATTAGGGATGGGCAATAAATGCTGGCCTTGCCAGCGACGCCCACATCCCATGAATGAATAAAAATAAATTGCACAATAACTGATCACTAAACTCCCATGCCTTCTGTGGATATGTTCTGCTTATTAAGCAGGGAATGTATGAACTCTCCTTGACCCCTCCCTCCAGTTCTTGAGCGTGCCTTGTATCATGTACCACTTCCTCCTTCTCTTCCTCCTTTTAGGTTCCCACACCAGAGATTAAATTTCATAATTTGTCTTTTGATATGCCTGGAGATCAAAGCTTAATTCAATGTAGGATTGTCTCCCAATGGTTTTTTAACTCTCCTTTCTCCAACTATCTGTTTTAAAGTGAATTGGATTCAAAATGGTGTCATCCACTGCAACAGCAAAATAATGCCTCCAGAATGTGGTATTCCTGCCTCAATTAACATATCAAACCAGTCTGAATGTCCAGAGTGCAGCAGCATCATCATCATCATAGGCGATCCCTCGAACGAGGCTGACTTGCTTCTACAAGAGTTCACAGATGTTTCAATGAAGGACCTGATATTCCAGTCCTGAACTCCAATTGAGGGGGTGGAAGATGCCTGTGCATGGATTTTTTTTAACGTGTGGTGATCGTTGCACATCAGCCACCACACGAGCTCAACAGAGCTAGGCCTTTATCCAGTGGCAAGGGTTGAACCAGGACGACTGGAGACCTGCTCTGCTGCACGGACTGAGTGCGCGCACACAAGAGTGCAGCACCAGTGTGGTCCTGACTCCTGACTTAGGCCACTTGGCAGCTATGTTATTTGGCCAGGGACAAAACCTGCCATGCACATTTACTGAGAACATGAAAATGTATGAGACTAGACTTGCTCCCATCTAAATTTATACAGCGAAGTGACCACTGGCCCCCTCACAGCAAATACTGATTTATCTAAATTTGGTTGTTACTATAATTACAAAGTTTTCCTTTTCGTTATAATGTAGGAAAGGTGGGCCAGCCTTTTACATCATGTTGTAAATGAACATGAATGGATTGTCTGAAGTAAAAATAAAACGGGGAAGGTGGCTCAACCGTGGCTAATGAGGGAAATTAAGGATAGTGTTAAATCCAAGGAAGAGGCATACAAATTAGCCAGAAAAAGCAGCAAACCGGAGGACTGGGAGAAATTTAGAATTCAGCAGAGGAGGACAAAGGGTTTAATTAAGAAGGGGAAAATAGAGTAGAAAGGAAGCTTACCGGAAACGTAAAAACTGACTGCAAAAGCTTCTATAGATATGTGAAGAGAAAAAGATTAGTGAAGACAAATGTAGGTCCCTTGCAGTCAGATTCAGGAGAATTTATAATGAGGAACAAATAAATGGCAGACCAATTGAACAAGTACTTCGGTTCTGTCTTCACAAAGGAAGACACAAATAACCTTCCAGATGTACTAGGGGACTGAGGGTCGAGTGAGAAGGAGGAACTGAAGGATATCCTTATTAGGCAGGAAATTGTGTTCAGGAAATTGACGGGACTGAAGGCCGATAAATCCCCAGGGCCTGATAGTGTACATCCCAGAGTACTTAAGGAAGTGGCCCTAGAAATAGTAGATGCATTGGTGATCATTTTCCAGCAGTCTATCGACACAGGATCAGTTCCTATGGACTGGAAGGTTGCTAATGTAACACCACTTTTTGAAAAAGGAGGGAGAGAGAAAACGGGTAACTATAGACCGACATCAGTAGTGGGGAAAATGTTGGAATCAATCATTAAGGATGAAATAGTAGCACATTTGGAAAGCAGTGACAGGATCGGTCCAAGTCAGCATGGATTTATGAAAGAACAATCATGCTTGACAAATCTTCTGGAATTTTTTGAGGATGTAACTAGTAGAAAGAACAAGGGAGAACCAGTGGGTGTGGTGTATTTGGACTTTCAAAAGGCTTTTGACAAGGCCCCACACAAGAAATTGGTGTGCAAAATCAAAGCACATGGTATTGGGGTTAATGTACTCACGTGGATAGAGAACTGGTTGGCAGATAGGAAGCAGAGAGTCGGGATAAACGGCAGGCAGTGACTAGTGGAGTGCCGCAGGGCTCAGTGCTGGGACCCCAGCTCTTTACAATATACATTAACGATTTAGATGATGGAATTGAGTGTAATATCTCCAAGTTTGCTGATGACACTAAGCTGGGTGGCAGTGTGAGCTGTGAGGAGGATGCTAAGAGGCTGCAGGGTGACTTGGACAGGTTAGGCAAGTGAGCAAATACATGGCAGATGCAGTATAATGTGGATAAATGTGAGGTTATCCACTTTGGGGGCAAAAACACGAAGGCAGAATATTATCTGAATGGTGGCAGATTAGGAAAAGGGGAGGTGCAACGAGACCTGGGTGTTGTGATTCATCAGTCGCTGAAAGTGGGCATGCAGGTACAGCAGGTGGTGAAGAAGGCCTTCATAGCTAGGGGATTTGAATACAGGAGCAGGGAGGTCTTACTGCAGTTGTACAGGGCTTTAGTGAGGTCTCACCTGGAATATTGGGCCCAAGTTTCCACATGATTTGTGCCTGATTTTTAGGAGCAACTGGTGGAGAACCGACTATCTTAGAAATCGCAATTCTCCACATTTTTTTTCTCCAGTTCTAGTCAGGTAGAACAGTTCTACTTTGGAACAGAATTTTTTTCTTCAAAAGGGGGCGTGTCCGGCCACTGACGCCTGATTTCAAAGTTTCCACAGTGAAAACGTACTCCAAACTAAAGTAGAATGGAGCAAGTGAAGATTTTTGTAGAACTGAAAAAACCTGTTCTACACATTAAAAAATCAGGCGCAGGTTACAAATTAGGCGTCCAGAACGAGGTGGGGGGGGGGGGGGGGGGAAGGGAACTCATTAAATTCTACAATAAATCCTTATTTATACTTCTACAAATATTATACAAATAAATCCAACCTGAATAAACATTTATAAGCAAAGAAAAGATTAAATAAACCATCTTCCTACCTGTGTGAAAGTGCTTCAGGCACGGAGAATTCTGCAGGTGTTTGTTCCCGCGGAAGGGAGGGGAGGGGGGGGAATTAAACAGCCGTTTTGTTCCCGCAGGGGAGGGGGGGAAGGAGACAGTGAGAAGGCTGCAAGTGCTAATGTGCTTTTATTAAAAAAAAATTCAAAAATTAAACAGCTACAAAGAACTACAAAAATGGCCGAGTGCCAATGTTTTTTTCACACTGAGCATGCGCGAACGCTCCAACGCGCACGCGCAACGTTGCCGGCAGGAAAAAAAACTAATTTAAATAGTACCCGCCCCATCCCACTTACAAAATCGGCGCGAGTGTAGGCTCTGCCCCCCTGGGCGCCGCGCCAGGCAGACAAGGAGCTGCAGAACGCTCCAGAATTGCGAGTTTTTTTTTAGGCGCCGTTTTAGGCGCGACAAACGGGCGCCCAGCTCGGAGGGGGGCCCGTTTTTTATCGTGTGGAATCTTGGGCCCAAAGTGTTCAGTTTTGGTCTCCTAATCTGAGGAAGGACGTTCTTGCTATTGAGGGAGTGCAGCGAAGGTTCACCAGACTGATTCCAGGGATGGCTGGACTGTCATATGAGGTGAGACTGGATCAACTGGGCCTTTATTCACTGGAGTTTAGAAGAATGAGGGGGAATCTCATAGAAACGTATAAGACTCTGACGGGATTGGACAGGTTAGATGCGGGAAGAATGTTCCCGATGTTGGGGAAGTCCAGAACCAGGGGACATAGTCTCAGGATAAGGGGTAGGCCATTTAGGACTGAGTTGAGGAGAAACTTGTTCACTCAGAGTTGTTAACCTATGGAATTCCCTGCTGCAGAGAGTTGATGCCAGTTCATTGGATATAGTCAAAAGAGAGTTGGATATGGCCCTTACGGCTAAGGGGATCAAGGGGTATGGAGAGAAAGCAGGAAAGGGGTACTGAGGGAATGATCAGCCATGATCTTATTGAATGGCGATGCAGGCTAGAAGGGCCAAATGGCCTACTCCTGCACCTATTTTCTATTTTTCTATAAGTGCAGGAGAGACATCGTGTAACCATGAATCAATAAAAGATCACGAGCGCAGCAGGCCATGGTTACAACGCAGTAGTCCTCCATTGATGTTCCTCTGTCAGATTATCTTGGATAGAAATTTCCTTCGAAACATTAGTTGATTTAAGTACTTCAAGTAAGAATAACCTGCTTTGATTGTTACTATTGGCAGAGCTAAAGCTTGATTCGGTATTTGTGCTATATGCTGAAACTGATATTCTAGTTACAGTATGTTATATTCCTATAGGGACATTGTGTGGAGTCGCAATTAATCTCTGCAGGAAGTTTTTTTGTTTTTAAGTGATGATGGTTCAACTGACTTGCTAATAGTTTTATATTTAAAATAATTTTGGGTTGGCCATCGTGGGAAGGGAGTGGCAATGCACTTAAGTTCTGTTCCTCAAGGTTTGAATTTACAATCTTCGCAGTGCTGTTGTCGGAATAGATTTGGTACTGGCTAATAATCCCTCAACCAACATTACTTGGAGAACAAAAATTATCTGGTCATTATCACTTTGCTGCTTGTGGGGGCTTGCTGTGTGTAAATTGGCTGCTGTGCTTCCTATATTACAATAGTGATTCAAAAAATACTTAACTAGCTGTAAAGTGCTTTGGGAAATCCTGAGATTGCGAAAGGTGCTATGTAATGCACATCTAACTAGCAGAAAACAGAGAGTCGGGATAAATGGGGCATTTTCTGCTTGGCAAACAGTAACTAGTGGGGTGCCGCAGGGATCGGTGCTGGGGCCTCAACAATTTACAATCTATGTTAACAACTTGGATGAAACATAGAAAATAGGTGCAGGAGTAGGCCATTCGGCCCTTTGAGCCTGCACCACCATTCAAAATGATCATGGCTGATCATGCAACTTCAGTACCCCATTCCTGCTTTCTCTCCATACCTCTTGATCCCTTTAGCCGTAAGGGCCACGTCTAACTCCCTTTTGAATATATCTAACGAACTGGCCTCAACAACTTTGTGGTAGAGAATTCCATCGGTTCACAATTCTCTGAGTGAAGAAGTTTCTCCTCATCTCGGTCCTAAATGGCTTATCCCTTATCCTTAGACTGTGACCGCTGTTTCTGGACTTCCCCAACATTGGGAACATTCTTCCTGCATCTAACATGTCCAATCCCGTCAAAATGTTATGTTTCTATGAGAACCCCTCTCAATTCTTCTAAATTCCAGTGAATAAAGGCCTAGTTGATCCAGTCTTTCTTCATATGTCACCTGCCATCCTGGGAATCAGTCTGGTGAACCTTCGCTGCACTCCCTCAATAGCAAGAACGTCCTTCCTCAGATTAGGAGACCAAAACTGTACACGATATTCAAGGTGTGGCCTCACCTAGACCCTGTACACCTGCAGTAAGACCTCCCTGCTCCTATACTCAAATCATCTTGCTATGAAGGCCTTAATGCCATTTGCCTTCTTCACTACCTCATGCCAACTTTCAATGACTGATGTACCATGACACCCAGGTCTCGTTGCACCTCCCCTTTTCCTAGTCATCCTGCAGCCTCTTAATATCCTCCTCACAGCTCACACTGCCACCCAGCTTAGTGTCATCTGCAAATTTGGAGATATTACATTCAACTTCTTTGTCTAAATCATTGATGTATATTGTAAATAGCTGGGGTCCCAGCACTGAACCTTGCGGTACCCCACTAGTCACTGCCTGCCATTCTGAAAAGGACCCGTTTATTCCTACTCTTTGCTTCCTGTCTGCCAATAGTTCTCTATCCACGTCAATACATTACCCCCAATACCATTTTGCACACCAATCTCTTGTGTAGGACCTTGTCAAAAGCCTTTTGAAAGTCCAAATACACCACATCCACTAGTTCTCCCTTGTCCACTCTACTAGTTACATCCTCAAAAAATTCTAGAAGATTTGTCAAGCATGATTTCCCTTTCATAAATTCATGCTGACTTGGACCGATCCTGTCACTGCTTTCCAGGATGAAGGGACTGAGTGTAATGTAGCCAAGTTTACTGATGATACAAAGGAGAGTATAATGTGGGAAAATATGAGGTTATCCACTTTGGCAGAAAAAATAGAAAAGCAAATTATAATTTAAATGGAGAAAAATTGCAAAGTGCTGCAGTACAGAGGGACCTGGGGACCTTGTGCACATAGAAACATAGAAACATAGAAAATAGGTGCAGGAGCAGGCCATTCAGCCCTTCTAGCCTGCACCGCCATTCAATGAGTTCATGGCTGAACATGAAACTTCAGTACCCACTTCCTGCTTTCACGCCATACCCCTTGATCCCCCGAGTAGTAAGGACTTCATCTAACTCCCTTTTGAATATATTTAGTGAATTGGCCTCAACTACTTCCTGTGGTAGAGAATTCCACAGGTTCACCACTCTCTGGGTGAAGAAGTTTCTCCTTATCTCGGTCCTAAATGGCTTACCCCTTATCCTTAGACTGTGACCCCTGGTTCTGGACTTCCCCAACATTGGGAACATTCTTCCTGCATCCAACCTGTCCAAACCCGTCAGAATTTTAAACGTTTCTATGAGGTCCCCTCTCACTTCTGAACTCCAGTGAATACAAGCCCAGTTGATCCAGTCTTTCTTGATAGGTCAGTCCCACCATCCCGGGAATCAGTCTGGTGAATCTTCGCTGCACTCCCTCAATAGCAAGTATGTCCTTCCTCAAGTTAGGAGACCAAAACTGTACACAATACTCCAGGTGTGGCCTCACCAAGGCCCTGTACAACTGTAGCAACACCTCCCTGCCCCTGTACTCAAATCCCCTCGCTATGAAGGCCAACATGCCATTTGCTTTCTTAACCGCCTGCTGTACCTGCATGCTAACCTTCAATGACTGATGTACCATGACACCCAGGTCTCGTTGCACCTTCCCTTTTCCTAATCTGTCACCATTCAGATAATCGTTTGTCTCTCTGTTTTTACCACCAAAATGGATAACCTCACATTTATCCACATTATACTTCATCTGCCACGCATTGGCCCACTCACCTAACCTATCCAAGTCACTCTGTAGCCTCATAGCATCCTCCTCGCAGCTCACACTGCCACCCAACTTAGTGCACGAAACACAAAAAGTGAGTATGCAGGTACAGCAAGTAATCAGGAAGGCAAATGGAATGTTGACCTTTATTGCAAGGGGAATAGAGTATAAAAGCATAGAAGTTCTGCTACAACTGTACAGGGTATTGGCGAGGCCACACCTAGAGTACTGCGAACAATTTTGGTCTCCATATTTAAGGAAGGAAATACTTGGATTGGAGGCTGTTCAGAGAAGTTTCACTAGGTTGATTCCGGAGATGAGGGAGTTGACTTACGAAGATAGGTTGAGTAGGTTGGGTCTATACTCATTGGAGTTTAGAAGTATGAGAAGTGATCTTATCGAAACATATGAGGTAATGAGGGGTCTCGACAAGTTGGATGCAGAGAGGATACTTCCACTCATAGGGGAAACTAAAACGAGGGGACATAGTCTTAGAATATGGGTCCACCCATTTAAAACTGGGATGAGGAGGAATTTCTTCTCAGAGGGTAGTAAATCCGTGGAATTCTCTGCCAGAGAGCTGTGGAGGCTGGGTCATTAAATATATTTAAGGCAGAGATAGACAGATTTGTGAGCGATAAGGGAGTAAAGGGTGAAGTGGAGCAGAGTCCATGGTCAGATCAGCCATGATCTTATTAAATGGTGGAGCAGGCTCGAGGGGTCAGGTGGCCTATTCCTGCTCCTATTTCTTATGTTATGTTATGTTCTTTCTTTACCTCTAAATCTGGAGGTGTGGTGAAGGAGGAAAGTAATCAGCCTTGTGACTACAAAGGAGGGAGGCATAACACCAATTAAAGTTATTAGATTTAAAATTGAGCAGTTCATTGGAATGATGACTTTCTGCACAAAATAGCATTTGAATACAAAAATATTTCTGTTGTTTCAGACATAAGTCATATGGAGTCCTTTCACAATTATTTACTGATGTATGCATCGAAACGACATAGCTATAAGTATAACCTAAATTGTGCATTATTGTAATTGTATTATGATGCTATTATAGGGAGTTCATGAATACTTAATGAATCCTTGTCATCTTTGACGCCTCCATGGTGTTTGACAATCCTCCACCACCACTCCTTAGTAGAAAATGAGGCATCTAAATGAATATAATTAGCAGGCTGAGACACTGATAAACATAAGGAGCGGGAAATAATGCAAAAGATTCGTGGCTGTATTTTGTAGACCTGACTGAATACTTAACGGGGGAAAGTGCACATACGTAGATCAGTGAAGACTAAGAAAAAAATGTCATAGTGGGATATTCTAACTTGGGATCTTTAGATTGAGAGATAAGTAGTAGCACAAGTAGTAAATGGAATATGTTTATTGAATGCTTCAAAATAAAGCAAAGCGTCTTGAGCCAATAAGGGAGAAAGGGATTTTTGACTTTAGCAAGCAGGTCGTCAGAAAACATTTTGGTAATCGTGAATTCACTATTGGGCTTGAGCAGGAAAAAGGATCAAGAACAATGTTTTAGACTTAGAAGCTAACTTTGAAGGAATCTATTCCAAAAGGGTGGGATAAATTATTAATTGTTACTTCTACCAATTCGAGGAAAGCTTTTTGCTGCTTGTAGCAAAATTGTAATTGTGTATTTAAAAAAGCATTTATCAAACAGCAGAAATAGTCCCTTTTGGATGTTTATGCATGTTGAATTAATTCTGTTAAAGTCCCAAATGTGATTTAGTAAAAGTTCACTATACTTGAGAATTAAACTACGTTTATAACTTTTTTTTGTTTATCAGTTATCAGAGTTACAAATTAAGGAATTATCTTGCAGCTATTCATTACAACCATTACTTGGACTGATCACAAGCTAAGAATGTGGATGGCACACCAATGTAAGTATTAATGATTTTATATAATTGACATCTTCAGAAACGTAGAAATGATTCTGTTTGGTTTGGCAATCCATTTCAGTTCTAGCTGATCTCGGTTATCTTTGTTATGTTGTAGTGTACATTGTTTAAACCAAAAATGACAATAGTTAGAAGTACTTGAAGAAATTTCTCTCCATCTCAGTTGTAAATGGCTGACCTTTTATCCTAAGACTATGCCCCTAGTTCTAGACTCTCCAGCCAGGGGAAACAGCCTCTCAGCCTCTACCCTATCAAGTCCTCTCATTCTTCTAAACCCCAGAGAATATAGGCCCATCTGCTCAATCTCTCCTCATAGGACTGACCTCTCATCTCAGGAATCAATCTTTGTTGCGCCCTCTCTAAGGCAAATATATCCTTTCTTCGGTTAAGGAGACCAAAATTGTAGACCATACTTCAGGTGTAGCTTCACTAAAGCCCTATATAATTGCAGCAAGACTTCCTTACTCTTGTACTCCAAACTCCCTTGCAAAATTTATAATCTAAGCTGACAAGCCAATACAATACTGAAGTAGTACTGCATAGTCAGATGCCAGTCATTTGGAAGAGATATTGTGAAACTGGGCATCTTCAGTTTGTTCAGATGGATGTTATAGATCCCATGGCACTATTGTAAGTTAAATTGCCATGTCCAAGAACATTCCTCCTATAACTGTCCCCGCTTTTTAAAAAAAAAACATATTCGCTAGTCATTCATTGTTCTGGAACATTGTTCATAGCATTTTAAAGTAATTGTGTTTGAGGATTGAGCTGTTTTGATATAATGTGCTACATAAATATATGTAAATAAATTGTGTATGTTTGTATATTTATTGAAGCCATTTTGCAACATCGATTACTTTTATGATTGGTGTAGAACTCCGAGGCTACTAATAGCTTGTATGATTGACTGCAAAGGATCACCAAGAAAATTAGTATATTTTTAAATGTCTGTGAGTAAAATTTAAAAAGCAAGAAATTCATGTTTTGCTTTTCTCTCTCATCAGGTACCGTGCCAAGTACAGCAAGAGGACAAAGAGATGGCATACTAAGGCTGTCAAAGAAGATAAAAAATATGACTGTCCCTAAGCTCATGGAAAACATATTCTTTAATAAACTGCAAAGTGCAAGATACTTGTCACAGATCTGAAACACAATGAAGGATCAATCCTTGAAACATTGTTCATTGGAGCTAGAAACTCCAAAACTGGAGCTTTTCCAAAGTACAAACTTTTCACTGCCCGAAAACCTATTTTTTAAACCGTCAGTTAAAGACCTTGTCGAATACTACTTCAGCAGGGTAGCCAAGATGATGTAAATTTAAAAGAACTTCACTTTAAAAAAATTTGATTATAAGACTTCTGGACATGAAGAAGTTTATACAGTGCCTTTCACAGCCTTGGGACATCCCAAAATGCTATACAGCCAATGAAATACTTTTTTGAAGTGTAGTCCTGGCAGCATTCGTGTCATTCTGGTCACACATTGACCAGCATGAGAATACGTCTTGGGGACGTAGAATTCTAGAACTGGGATATAGTCATAATGACAGACCTGGCAGAAAAATTGTAACACACTTTTTTGTTAATAACAATGTTAGCAGTCGAACAGCTGGGAACAGAGGTTTTAATTATAAAGTTGTATTTGAAGCTATTAATCCAGCATTATTGGAGTTTAATTTTTATAACTTGGGAACTGTGATGTATTGATATTTTTTTCAGTATTAAGAACATAAGAAATAGGAGCAGGAGTAGGCCATTTGGCCCCTCGAGCCTGCTCCGCCATTCAATAAGATCATGGCTGATCTGATCATGGACTCAGCTCCACTTCCCTGCCTGCTCCCATAACCCTTTACTCCCTTATCGCTCAAAAATCTGTCTGTCTCTCTGCCTTGAATATACTCAATGACCCAGCCTTCATAACTCTCTGGGGCAGAGAATTCCATAGATTTACAACCCTCTGAGAAGAAGTTCCTCCTCATCTCAGTTTTAAATAGTTTCTCCTATGAGTGGAAATATCCTCTCTGCATCCACCTTGTTGAGCCCCCTCATTATCTTATGTTTCAGTAAGGTCACCTCTCATTCTTCTGAACTCCAATGTATGTAGGCTCAACCTAACCTCATAAGTCAACCCCCTCATTTCCTAAAATCAGTCTAGTGAACTTTCTCTGAACAGCCTCCAATGCAAGTATATCCTTCCTTAAATACGGAGACCAAAACTCTATGCAGTACTCCAGGTGTAGCCTCACTAATACTCTGTACAGTTGTAGCAGGACTTCTCTGCTTTTATACTCTATCCCCCTTGCAATAAAGGCCAACATTCCATTTGCCTTCCTGATTACTTGCTGTACCTGCATACTAACTTTTTGTGTTTCATGCACAAGGACCCACAGGTTTCTCTGCACTGCAGCACTTTGCAATTTTTCTGCATTTAAATTATAATTTGCTTTTCTATTATTTCTGCCAAAATGGATAACCTCACATTTTTTCACATTATACTCCATCTGACAGATTTTTGCCCACTCACTTAGCCGGTCTATATCCCTTTGCAGATTTCTTGTGTCCTCCTCACAATTTGCTCTCCCATCCACTTTTGTATCATCAGCAAACTTGGCTACCTTACACTCGGTCCCTTCATCCAAGTTGTTAATATGGATTGTAAATAGTTGAGGCCCCAGCACCGATCCCTGCGGCATCCCACTAGTCACTATTCGCCAACTGGAAAATTACCTATTTATCCTGACTCCCTTTTCTGTTTGTTAGCCAATCCTCTATCCATGCGAATATATTACCCCCAACCCCGTGAGCTTTTATCTTGTGCAGTAACCGTTTATGTGGCACCTTATCGACTGTGTTCTGGAAATCCAAATACACCACATCCACTGGTTCCCCCTTATCCACCCTGCTCGTTACATCCTCAAAGACCTCCAGCAAATTTGTCAAACATGATTTCCCTTTCATAAAACCATGCTGAGTCTGCTTAATTGAATCATGCTTTTCCAAATGTCCCGCTACTGTTTCCTTAATAATGGACTGCAGCATTTTCCTAGTGGCATATGTTAGGCTAACTGGTCTATAGTTTCCTGCTTTTTTTAAATAGGGGCGTTACATTTGCGGTTTTCCAATCTGCTGGGACCGCCCCAGAATCCAGGGAATTTTGCTAGATTACAACCAATGCATCCACTATCTCTGCAGCCACTTCTCAAGATTAGTGATCGGTGTAAAATATTTTATCAAATATAAATAAATGCCAGTACTGAAAAAGTTTGCTTCCTGCCTGGCAAGTGAAATAGTATTTTTTTAAATCCCTATTTGATTATAAGACTTATGGACATGAAGACGTTTATATAGCGCCTTTCACAACCTTGGGACATCCCAAAGTGCTATACAGCCAATGAAATACTTTTTTGAAGTGTAGTCACTGCTGTAATGTAGGGTAACACAGCAGTCAATTTGTACACAGCAACATCCTACAATGACCAGTTAATTTATTTTTTAATGATGTTGGTTGAGGACTTAATATTAACTAGGACACCGGGAAGAATTCCCCTGATCTACTTCGAGTAGTTCCATGGAATCTTTTATGTCTATCTGAGAGGGCAGATGAGGCCTCTATTTAGCATCTCACCTAAAGGACGGTACCTCCGACAGTGCAGCACTCCCTCAGTACTGCACTAACGTGTCAGCCTAGATAAGCCAAATCATCAATTCTGAATAGTTGCATGGCCACTGTACCATGGACCGTATACAGTAGACACCTCAAAGCGCTGGAGAAATACCACAAGCGCTGCCTCCGCAAGATCCTGCAAATCCACTGGGAGGTAGACGCACCGACGTCGGTGTTCTTGATCAGGCCAGCATCGAAGCACTGACCACACTCGACTAGCTCCGTTGGGCAGGCCACATTGTCTGTATGCCCCACGAGATTCCCAAAGCAAGCGCTCTACTATGAACTCCTATTCGGCAAGCGAGCCCCAGGAAATGTTTCAAGGACACCCTCAAAGCCTCCTTGATAAAGTTTAACATCCCCACCGGCACCTGGGAATCCCTGGCCCAAGACCGCCCTAAGTGGAGGAAGAGCATCTGGGAGGGCGCTGAGCACCTCGTGTCTCGTCGCTGAGAGCATGCAGAAACCAAGCACAGATAGCAGAAGGAGCGAGGAGCGTGCGGCAAACCAGACTCCCCACCCACCCTTTCCTTCAACCACTCCCACCTGTGACAAAGACTGTAATTCTCGTATTGGACTGTACAGTCACCTGAGAACTCACTTTTAGAGTGGAACCAAGTCTTCCTCGATTTCGAGGGACTGCCTATGATGATGATGTAACTCGCTCTCCTTAAAAAAAGATTAATCTATCCACCATCTACGTTATTCCTTAACCTGATGATGCATGGGGGAAAAAAATAGATTTACTCTTGAGTTCTGTGATCGCTTCAGAATAAGGCAACATTCCACAACCTAGTCTCAGTAGTTTTATCCTGGAATACATTTTTTTTGTCCTGCAGGCACAGAAAAATGTGCCCAGCTCACCCAGATAATTTGATCATATTTAGAGTGTCGTCTTTATGTCAAGAAGTCTTGTAATGAAAGTTTGTGTAACAGTCACTTTCCCAGCTTTAAATTATTGTAATTAACTACTTAAACAGTTGGTTCCAAAACCCTACTAGTACACGAAACATTTGATTTGTGGCGACTCCCTTAAAGATACACAGAATTTCCCAGCCGTCTGTGCACCTTAAACCTAGAAAATTTGTTTTTTAAAAACCAAGCGGAGTAATCCTTAGAAAAACTGTGAAATTGTTGGATTTTTTTCCATATGCTATCACTTAAATAGTTGATTACTGTAATTTAAGAAGGAATTATAATGCACACACTTTCATTCTGGAGGCCTTGACAGCAACGTCAGCAGTTTATCTCCTCTAATGTGACTGATAATGTTTTCATTATAAAGTTCACAACATCAAGTATACTGGCTCTATCCTATTTATTTTGTGTGTGTTTTATTAGAACCTGGTGTGTTCCACTCTATGGGACAATCCAAGTTGAAGTCTCAAAACTAATTGCCATTTATAGTTGGACTTCCTCCTAATGCCAGAGTTCTCTGGTCTCATCCAGTTGAACCAGAGGATTATGAATGTGTTGAAGGAATATTGGAAGATCGATCCAGGAATAACATTTGTGGAGATGACTTGGCTAAATCTTTCCTCAAGGCACATGATGGGATATAGGAAGGGGAATGCAAACGAACTACGTTAGATTGTGTGCCCTCAACAGCATAAGCAGCTATTCGCCTAGGAAGATGAACAAATCTAGAGCATTTGCATTTATAGGATTTTAGTTCTTTCTGGCAAAGGTATTGACCAGCTAATTTTTTGGTGCTTGAGTATACAACAAGCTGACAGCATGACTTGCTTATTTTAAGGTGCCAATGGAAAAACCTGCATAAGTAAGTAAATTTATATGACAGTGCCTAAATGAGTGAGTGTATTGTATTTCAACTAGCAACTGAATTCAAGAGAAATATAACCTTGAATTTTGTTTGCATGAATTGGTATGACACCCTTTAATGGAAAAAGCATATCAGTACTGTAACACTTTAATAAACAATAATACAAAAGCAAAATACTGCGGATGCTAGAATCCGAAATAAAAACAGAAAATGCTGGAAATCTCAGTGGGTCAGGCAGCATCTGTGGAGAGAAAAAGAGAGTTAATATTTCGGGTCGACGACTCTTCGTCAGACCTGGAAAAGTTCAAAAAAGCACATTCTTAAGCACTGAAAGGGGGAGGGGAAGAAAGAACTCTAATAAACAAACTTGGTACTGCCCACATTTGTTCTAACTCTCCAAAAGTGATTTAATGTTTCTGCTACATCTTAATTATTTTTCTTGTTGATAAAGCTAGTATAGAATTTTGCTGATCTGTCTGGATTTTGTGTTTTTTATTTTTATTTTTTCTTAACCATATCATTGACATCTGGAGTCTGAGAGAAGAATCATATGCTTGCAGAACAAATTCACCATCAAAAGAATTACTTTGTTCGAATGTATTGTGAATTGGCACAGTAGAAGTCATGCGCACCTTTCCTTAAAGTAATGTAGAGTAAGATGAGGGAAAATGAATAAGATTTGGTCATTGGGAGCATGTTTTAAAGGACAAGTGTATTGAACATTTTCAATTGATGTGGAAGTTTGAATTTTGTACATACGAGTATAGGGCCAGGAAGGATTCTGCAGTCCATGTGGCTGTTTCCAAAAATGAATACACTTCAATCACCCACTCGCTTTTAATAGCAGTGCAAGAATGCAGTGTAACTGAAGCCAAACCACCATTAGTTCAGATTTCCACGTGGAAGAGTAGTCTCGCCACCACATGGCTTTACACAAGCTGCAGTATAATGACACAAAAGCCTCCTTGATTAAGTGCAACATCCCTACCGGCACCTGGGAGTCCCTGGCCAAAGACCGCCCTAAGTGGAGGAAGAGCATCGGGGAGGGTGTTGAGCACCTCGAGTCTCGTTGTCGAGAGCATGCAGAATTCAAGCGCAGACAGCGGAAAGAACATGCGGCAAACCAGGCTCCCCACCCATCCCTTCCTTCAACCACTGACTGTAATTCTCATATTGGACTGTAAAGCCACCTGAGAACTCAATTTTAAAGTGGAAGCAAGTCTTCCTCGATTTTGAGGGACTGCCTATGATGATGAGTATAATTACAACCAATCGTTTTTTAAACTTCAATTTTGAAGTTCAATAAAGATCCCATTAAATTTCTAAAGCTAGTAATGATAGGAGTATCTCTTTACTGGCATTTTCATTAGCATTTGAACACCAATTAGGTTTTATGATGTAATGGGTTCCTCGTACACCACCCTACTTTGCAGGCCACAAAAAATCCAAGTCCTGTTTCTGAGCTCCACAAATTACTAGGCTCGCTAACAGCCCATGTTAGAGGTGACTCGCCTTTTTGTTATGCCAAATATTTAAAATGCATGTTGCATAAATAGTTATAATGCAATTCATTGTTTCGGTATGAATTGTTCAGTATCAAAGTGGGATGGACATTTGTGATGGATGGATGACGATATACATATTTAAACAGTACTGAGTGAAATAGAAGGTTGTTATAATTTAGAGTAAAATGCTTGAGTAGACCTATTTTTGTTAATCTTCTTAATAGTAAATTTACTAGTTTATACTTCAAGAAAATAGTGTTTGTAGCAACTTCTCAAGTGTGCAACGTCTAGAATTCAGCCTTTATAAGAAATTAAAGAAATGTTTGAACATTTATAATCAAGAGTGAGCTGCTCAATTTTCAACTTCAACTTTCTGGAAAACTGGTTACATTTTCAATCCAAAATCACATTGATATTTTTAATGAGTGACCGTTATCAATTCTGATGAAAGGACATCGACGACCTGAAACATTAACACTGTTTCTCTCTTCACAGATACTACCTGATCTGCTGAGTATTTCCAGCATTTTCTGTTTTATTGCACTTTTGGCAGTCTTGGTTGAAAGTTAGGATAGTGTTCCGTGGCACAGTCAACAGTACAGGGAGTCGCCCGCCCACAAAAGTTTGAAAACACTCTGTACAGGAAACCCATGGGTCGAGCTTGTAACAAACCATTTGATTGATGCACAACGCAAAGGATAGACTGTATAAGTTCATCCATATTATAAAGAGGAGGTGACTGTCAGAAATGTGAGTTAAATGACTTGCATTTATATAGCGCCTTTCATGTCCACCGGACTTCTCGGTGCTTTACAGCCAATGAAGTATTTTTGAAGTGCAGTCACTGTTGTAATGTCGGAAACGCAGCCGCCAAATTGCGCTCAGCAAACTCGCACAAATAGCAATGCGGTAATGACAATGTATGCACGTCCGTGCAATGATTTATGATTCTTTAATGCGGGATGATGGTGTTCACTATGTTTAAAAAACGCTTTTTAAGGAATAATAATGGAGTGGAAATATTCCCTATATGTTGTCACCTCCTGCTCTATCCGTGCAGCACAGGGGGGCGTTACCCGATGGCTGGTTCTGTACTCTGGAATCTCTTTGTCTTTCATTGACAACCCGCCCGGGGGGGGGGGGGGGAGAAACTCGCGCTCGGGTTGGTCGACTTGGGGCTCGCGATCGCGCCAGGCTGTGACGTTTGGGGGGTGGAGAGGCTGCGGCTCGCGCGCGGGTAACGGTTGAGGGTGACTAGCGAGTGACGCCTGAGCGAGGCTCCCGTGTGACAGTTGAGCCTGGCGCCCGTGCGTGAATGAATAACGGGTGATGGGAAGCTCACGCCTGCGCATGATTAAGTGACGGTTGAGGGAGGCTTGCGCATGCGCGTAAATGAGTGAATAAGCGAGCGAGCGAGCGGCGCTAAGATTCGCGCTCTTCGTCCTCATTTGCAGCGATGGCATCCGCGGCGGCGGCGGCAGCGACAGCGACGACCATCGGCAATGGGCTGGAACAGAAGAAGTTCGAGTACTTCTCCTCCATCAGCCCCATGGCCAGAAGGATTATGCTGGAGCGGCAGAAGATCCGCGAGAAGTACGGGCCGCGCTGGGAGCAGCTGGAGCCCAGCGAGCAGGAGGAGATCATCGATAACTGGATGGTGGAGCCCCAGGTCCGCGGCCGCTACCACCTGCACCGGAGCTCGCGGCAGGACACGGTCTGTTACCCGCGGCTGCAGCTACAGAGCGGCCAGAAGGTTGTGCACTTCGGAGAGGAGGTGAGGGAAGGGAGGGGGACGCTGGTATTGTCCTGTCTGTCATAACCACCATTTAAAAATAGCAAAGGAAATGAGCCCGGTCGCAAAGCCCTTTAAAAATAGGTGGCGGTTTTCCAACAAAGGGAATGCAGTTTGCAGGGTTAATCCGCTTTTACTCATTTCTCCCCCCTCCCCCCCCAATCCGCACTATGTCAGGAATGTGTCTTGGGTCTGTTGCAATGTAACCTCTGTCTATGGTTTTCTGTCTTATTTTACTCAAAGCCTTGCCTTCCGTTTTAAGAAAGTTGTTAAAAATATACAGGATAATGATGTATAGGAAACTACCAACAGGATTTGCCAGTTATGATTTAATCATTCTCACAATTTATAAACTTTTAGACAACTTTAAAATCTCTTGGCTGGTATAACCTTTTCAAATGTCAGTGGTTGGCACTTCTTGAGCCAGAAAGTTGTGTGTTTACGCCCCACTGTTAAGACTTCAGCATAGAAGGTAGGCTGGACATGGAGGTGGGTAAACAAAATACAGCGATTTTCATAACCTCAGCTCATTTGCGCACAAGCTCCTACAAACAGACTCCAGGCACTGGAGAGCAAGTTGTTACCCATGGGGGGTAGCAATAGGCGAGTGGTGATTGAGAGATTCTATAGTCGGGGGTAGATAGTTTATTTTGAGCCCCAAATAGTATGTTGCTTCCCAGATGCCAGGGTTTGGGACATCGCAGAGTTATTCTGGAACGGGAGAGCAAGCAACCAGAGGGCGCGGTTCATGTGGGATCAGTGACATAGATAGAACTGGGTTGAAGGTGCCGCAAAGGGATTTCAAGAAGTTAAATTCCAGATTAAGGAGCAGAACATCCAGGGTAATAATTTTTGGACCAGACACGAAGAGAAAGATTGTAGTTGTCAACGCGTAGCTGGAAGAGTGATGTAGAAGGGAGGATTTCAGATTCCTGGGGCCACTTTTCGAGCCAGTGAAAGCTGTAAAGACAGAATGGCCTTCAACTAAACTGGAGAAGTACCATTCATGGAATCATAGAAACATAGAAAATAGGTGCAGGAGCAGGCCATTCAGCCCTTCTAGCCTGCACCTCCATTCAATGAGTTCATGGCTGAACATGAAACTTCAGTACCCACTTCCTGCTTTCACGCCATACCCCTTGATCACAGAAGCAGGCCATTCAAAACCAGCTGGCACTTTGAAAGAGCAGTTGTACTTCCTTTCGGAAGGAGTAAATAGAGCAGTAGAGAAAGCTTTAAACTAGTTAAGCAGTGGGGAGGGGGAAGTCTGCGCTATCGTAATTAAAAAATCAGCAGGGCATTGTGCGGACAGTTACCCTAATAGGAGTTCTGTGCTCAAATGCGTGCAGCATAAGAAATAAAACAAGTGAGTTAGAAGCTCAAATTCAATTTAAAGGTGTGATTATAGTACCTGAGCATGATTGGGAGCTAAATATTCCACGTTTTAGATCTCTAGAACAGATTGGGAAAGGAGGGGGAGTAGCTGTATTGATAAGACACAATTACTGCAGTAGAAAAAAGGGACTTCAGTATGAGTAATCGGGCGGTGGAAACACTGGGCAGAGTTCAAGAATGCAAGAAGACTCTGGTAAAAATTGCTTACTAACCTCCTGGTGGGTGTGGGGGTGTATAAATCAGGGAAGCAAGTACCAAAACAGTGTAGTTATAAAGGGAGATTTTAATTTTCACAGACTGGAAGAAACAGAACAGCTTAAGTAGTAAAGGCAATTAATTTCTAGAATGTACTTGGGGTAGTTTTCTAGAACAATATGTTTTAAAACTGATAAAGTAACAGGCCCTAATGCATTTATTGATGAGCAATGGACCAGAATAAGTTAACAATCATGCGGTGAAGGAACATCTTGAAAATAGTGACAAATATGATTGAATTTGATATTAGGGAGAGTCACAAACCAAGTTGAACTGTTAATTGGTAAACCTACAGACAGTGGGAAGTATTCAAAGCAATATTTCGTAAGATACAAAATCTGTACATACCCCTAAAAGGCAAACCCTCCACTTGTGTAGTTAAGCAATCATTGTCAACAAATGAGTTAAGAGTCAGTATCATGCTAAAAGAAAAGGCTTGCATAAATGCAAGGAAAAGTGGTATTCCCCAGGAATCTACCAGACACTCAACTTTTCGTCACGTATATTAATGGCTTGGATGAAGGAATAGAGAAGTGTGTATCCAAGTTTGCAGAAGACACCAAGTTAGGAAGCACATTAAATTATGTGGACATATTGCTAGTTATTATTTAGATATCTTTTAAGCATGAGTAATTTTTGTTTTGGAGAACAATATATTTTCATCTGCAATTAAGTAGAAGTTTGCAGAATCTTGCGGAGACAGCGTTGGTGGTATTTCTCCAGCGATTTGAGGTGTCTGCTGTATATGGTACAGGTCTCTGAGCCATATATGAGGGTGGGTATCATTACAGCCCTGTAGACCATAAGCTTCGTGCCAGATTTGAGGTCTTGGTCTTCAAACACTCTCTTCCTCAGGCGACCGAAGGTTGCGCTGGTTCCCCAGGGAGGATAGACGCACCAACGTCCGTGTTCTCGATCAGGCCAACATCCCCAGCATCGAAGCACTGACCACACTCGACCAGCTCCGTTGGGCAGGCCACATCGTCCGTATGCCCGACACAAGACACCCGAAGCAAGCGCTCCACTCTGAACTCCTACATGGCAAGCGATCCCCAGGAAACGTTTCAAGGACACTATCAAAGTCTCCTTGATAAAGTGCAACATCCCCACCGACACCTGGGAATCCCTGGCCAGACTGCCCTAAGTGGAGGAAGAGCATCCAGGAGGGCGCTGAGCATCTCGTCGCTGAGAGCATGCAGAAAACAAGCGCAGGCAGCAGAAGGAGTGTGCAGCAAACCAGACTCCCCACCCACCCGTTCCTTCAATGACTGTCTGTCCCACCTATGACAGAGTCTGTAATTTCTGTATTGGACTATACAGTCACCTGAGAACTCAGAGTGGAAGCAAGTCTTTCTCAATTTCAAGAGACAGCCTATGACGATGAGTAGAGGTTTAATTGTTTTACATGCTCATCCAATTAGTATTGTAGATCTATCGTTGATTATGGGTGCCTTGTTTACAATATATTATTAACTGAGAATGCTGGAAATCTCAGCGGGTCAGGCAGCATCTGTGGAGAGAAAAACAGAGTTAATGTTTCGGGTCGATGACCCTTCGTCAGAACTGCCGAATGTTCGAAAAGATCACATTCTTAAGCACTGAAAGGGGGAGGGGAAGAAAGAACAAAAGGCAAGGTCTGTGATAGGGTGGAAGGCAGGAGAGATTAGAGAGACAAAAGGGATGATGGCTGAATTGAAATGGTAATGGCAGAAGTCAGAAAGGTGGCCCCTTTGGCTCCCTTACCCCCCATCTTTCTTCTCTCCTTTCTTTTCTTCCAGGGTATTAATTGTTGCTTTGTAGCGTATACAATCTGTTTCAGCTCCCTGTGGGAGATTTTTAGTTTTTGGCCAGTTTTGTCTGCTGACAGACACTATCCAAATGAACAACTACCCAGTGCACACCATGTCCTTGAAGTGCATGATATTTCAGTGGCAGAGGAATAATATAATGTTGAATGTTTATTGAAAAGTGATTTGCAGTTAGTTTGTGTCCACTGTACATTGGTCAGATTTATTTCATATGAAGGAATCAAAAAAACACAACGGGGAACTTACACAGAATATGAACTAATCAAACAAAAGAAAATGCAGAATCCTTTGTAGATTTTCAGCACTTTCTTACAGATGGTAAGTTAAGTAGGAATGATACCTTACAGAGCATTATTTGGCCCTGTGTGGCATGCAGTGAAGTACGACTGAGAATGCTATGGGATAAGGCATATTTCCCTTTGTTCAATCAATTTTTTCTTAAAGGTCGGGCATTAACACAAAGGCTTAAGGTATGAACTGAGGCCAATAATCTATTTTTGAGACCTGACCATGACTGAAAACACAATTCCATTTGAGATGAGTTTGTGTACAAAATATTTCTTTTGTCCTTCAAAGACCCTATTACAAAAGTAACTTTTTAAAAAAAAAGTACTTCATTGGCTGTAAAATGCTTAGGGATGTCCGGTGGTCGTGAAAGGTGCTATATAAATGCAAGTCTTTCCATGTGGGAATCAAAGGCTATTACAATGTTGAAAGGAAATACTTGGACTTTGCTTTGATACATTAAAATAATATAATAGTTGAGGACTGGTTTATTAAATCTGGTGAAATGAAGAGTAAAAAGGGCGACGGAACATGGCAGAAAATAAATTGGATAAGCAGCAAAAAGTTCCAGTACTTTCTCCACACATTACATTGGTGTCGGTCTTGGCTCAGTGTTAGCAGTCTCGCCTCCGAGTCAGGAAGTTGTGGGTTCAAATCCCATTCCAGAGACTTGAGCACATAATCTAGCCTGACACTTCAGTGCAATATTGAGGTGCTGTCTTTCACATGAAATGTTAAATCGAGGCTCTGTCTGCGCTCTCAGGTGGACTTAAAATATTCCATGACTCTATTCAAAGAAGAGCAGCGAACTTCTTCCCGGTGTCCTGGCCAATATTATCGATTATCTGGTTGTTATCCCATTATTGTTTGTGGGACCTTGCTGTATACAAATTGGTTGCTGCATTTCCTACATTTACAACAGTGACGATACTTCAAAAGTACTTCATTGGCTGTAAAGCACTTTGTGACGTCCTGAGGTTGTGAAAGGCGCTGTAATAAATGCATTTTGTTAACTTTATATTTTACCATTTTAGGATATTACATGGCAAGATGAACACTCAGCTCCATTCTCGTGGGAAACTAAGGTAAATCATGCAGTCTTTCTTTGACACAAAATTTGGTCACTTGATTTTTTGCATAAAATGTACAAAACAAAATCCAATATAAAATAAACAGCACTTTTACATACAGTATTGTTACTGCACACAAGAACAATTTGAACATTTCCTTTTGGGGGAGAAAGTTCTCCTCGATATCATGAAGTACTAAAAAATGAAAATACATGCAATATGGACATTTGGGTTGCAATATTGGAAAAAAATGTAAGTTTTTTTTTACATGACGAAATTAGAACAATTAATGAATTCAACTAACAACTCTCATGTCAATCTTATTCTGAGGCTAGAATTATTATTTACGTTCTTGCAAACCACTGATCTTTTGTGTCTGGTCACAGAGCAACGGTGATGCATTGATATCAAGTCACCACCGAGGCATTCCTGTTGTTTAGGCATGTGAGGTAGATTTCAAGATCGCATCAGGTAGAGAGAGCTTGTATTCTGTATCTCATTAACTTTTTTGTTTTTGAGATTGTTGTATGAATTGTTCAATAGGATTGCAGCTACAGTCTGGCTTCAGCTGTATATGACTACTTAACTGAAACTTATTGCAGTTTGCCAAATATGTTTCATTTTTAATCACAATACAGTTATATACTTTTATTATATTGGAAAGATTTATATGGAAAGATAATTGCAGGGCGGGTACTTTAATTCAAAGTAATTCTCCATTTTAAGGAAAATTAGCATACTTACCAGAAATCTTTTGTCCACCCTTGAATCTTGCCTTTCTCCCTGCCAGGTCACTCTGGTGATGTCATCACCGAGCACCCCTGTATCCCAAAATGGAGGAGGTTGAGGCATTGTGGTTTGAGACCTGACCTAGAGAGACAGAACTTGGGAAAGCACACTATAGGTTCAGAATGCAGAGTACCTAGCCTATAGCGTGGTTTCACATGGGACTGGGGCTCCAGGATTGTTTGGGGCTTGTGACCATAACTGGGCCGACACTCATTTTATGGAGCCACTGCAGAAAAATCTTGTAAAAACAGCAAAGAACATTTTGGTGCATACACTTTTCTTTGTAAACTTTAAACAAAAAGTACTTCTCCCGAGACTCACTTTTCCCTTTTATAAGTTCAAATAATTTATCAATTACAGAGTCAGATGGAATTCAACTTTGCCTCCACTGCTGCTTCAGAACAAGGGGTTTCTGCACCGATTGAGCACCGCCCACCAGCCAAGACATCCCAAGTAAATCAACATAAAATATCCCAGGGGGGGCAGCCAATCAAACCATTACAAAATGGAAAGACACCAAGCACAGATGGTCTTGCTCAAATCAGAAAGGAAGAGTCGTCATCCTTCTGGAAACTGAGCACGGAAAGATCCAGACTAGAGGGTGATCAGTCTGATTACCAGTGTGTAACCCCAAGTCAAATCAAGTCAATGGAGAAAGGAGAAAAGCCACTTCCCTCTTACTTAAGACAGGAGTCTTCATCAAAGGAGAAAGATGAAAATAAATCTGAGAAACCTTGGATGAAGAAGCAGGAGCGAATAATCAACACCAGTGTCTCATCTGTGTTCATCGACTTAGACAAGCCTCGAGTAAGCCAGCCTTCAGTCCGTGTCGATGATGTTTTCATTCCTGGCCATACTGAGAAATCTCCAGATAAAAAGACTATTGCAAAGGAATCTGAGGATGAAGAGAGAGATGACTCCTGTGCATCTGATACACCATTTTTCTCACAGGTAGACCATGGTTTTATGTGGGTTACTGTGAATTTGCATTGAGTATAATGGTAACATTACTTGTGCATCTTTGGAGAAAATGTCAAATTGAATGGTAGTATTAAGTAATTTAAAAACCATTTCAAATTATACATGCCCCATTTCAAATACTGATAATTGTTTGAGAGTTTTACTGATCATAACCACCATCCAGAGTGGGAAAGGATAATGAAGTGTCAGATGGAGTGTAAAAGTAGGGAAGTCCTGCTACAACTGTACAGGGTGTTGGTGAGACCACACCCTGGAGTATTGGGTACAGTTTTGGCCACCTCATTTAAGGAGGCATATACTTGCAGTGGAGGCAGTTCAGAGAAGGTTCACTAGGTTGATTCCTGAGATGAAAGGTTTGCCTTATGAAGAAAGGTTTGGCCTATACTCATTGGAGTTTAGAAGAATGAGAGGTGATCTTATTGAAACTTGTCAAGCCCCCTCAGAAGGTAGATGCAGAGGGGATGTTCACTCTCTTGTGGGGGAATCTAGAACTAGGGGGCATAGTTTCAGAATAAGGGGGGGTTGCCAATTTAAAATGGAGATGAGGAGGAATTTCTTCTGAGGGTCGTGAATCTTTGGAATTCTCTACCTCAGAGCTGTGGAAGCTGGGTCACTGAATATATTTAAGGTGGAGATAGACCGATCTTTGAATGATGAGGGAGTCGAGGGTTATGGGGAGCGGACAGGGAAGTGGAGCTGAGTCCATGATCTTATTGATGGCGGAGCAGGCGCAAGGGGCCAAGTGGCCTACTCCTGCTCTTATTTCTTATGTTATGTAATTGTAATGCAGTGGACTTAATAGGTGAAGTGATGTCACTGTACTCTGCTGTTTAAGCTGATAAATTGGCTTGCAAGACTGTTTACCAGATAATGGTGTGACTCAACCCTTGTGGGTCCTTTTGCTGAGGTGAGGGCGTGGACATAGCTTTCCTTTTTTGGAAGTTAATTTTGAAGACATCCTTTTTTCAGAACTTGATCTGGAGCCCTTGATTCATCTATTCTATACAGCAGGTGAGCCACAATTCCCTTGACCTAATCGCTCTGAATCGTTAGAACTGATGGTTGGCTGTGATATGCTGCTGAGGTTGGATGAAGAGGCTCGTGTGGAGCATAAACATCTGCATGAACCAAATGGCCTGTTAATTCTATGTAATACCAGTAATTGTGTGTGTGGGTGACTAAATTAAAAGTTGGAAGTGGTGCTGGAACATTAATTCATATCATCCTTTTCTTCCCCTTACAGATTAATACAAGCAACTCCATTCTAAAGACAGGGTTTGACTTCTTGGACAATTGGTAATACCTTCTGCTTCCTTCACAATTCCTCTCAACCAAAAAAACACCTTTTTGGCCTATGATTATGAAACTAACACTTCCATTATAAGTTCTGCAGTAGATTTTGCTCAACTGAGTCCTCCGCAGTCATCTTTCCAATTAACCGTTTAAGGAGATAACATTGCAGATTTGTACATAATTGTTGCACTTTGCAGTATGTATGAAATGTTTGTTTGCTGTATTTACATAGAAAAATAGTCCCTTAAAGATATTATAGCTGTATGGGTATACACACATTGAATGGAATCAGTTTACCCTCATGCTTCTCATGTGGGATACATATATACATTTCAAGCCACTATTCCATGCCCCTTCTGGAAATGGTATTGCCATGGATGTCTAGTGAGGATAGGATGGGTTGTCTCGGCCCACACGTGATAAATGGTAAATTTAGTAGCCAAATCTGACACTCTCAGAACCTCGCATCAGCAGGAGGGAAGAAAGGAAATAAATATGTTGTCCGGACTTTCAAGTCCAAAAGCTAATTGCAAATAAAACCCAAAGCAGTATGTAGCAGTAAAGTTGCTATCTCCTTTTAAATTCATGAATCCTAGGTCTTTCCAGCAGATGAGTTTTTATACTTGTGCATGCATACTTAATTCACCATGTCTTATAAATAAAACAACTGTTAGTTTATGGGATTCCAAAGTAAAAAAAATAGTATCCATGAAGCTGTGAAGTGGATTGGTGGCAAGATTCCTGTACCAGGAATGATTGTACCCAAGGTGTGATGATAACCGTACATTTTTTTTTACATTGAATTAGCCCCGCCTATACTGATCAACTATCAGGTGACATTTTACAGAAAGTAACATTCCAGTATTTTTGTTTGCCATTGAAAAATGGATATAAAACAAATCACATTTCTCAGTAAAAATGGGTACCATTCCCCAAAATGTGCACATAATGCTACCTTTTGAACTACTTCATCTCCGGCTCATTCAGCTGAAAATGATTGTGGGGAGTCTGTTCTCTGGTCCAAATGTAATGAGTTTTAATAGTTAAGAGTCCATATAAATTGAAAGTCAATTTAACAAAGATAGGTCCATCGCTCAAAAGGTCACATGGATACAGAAAGTAATGTTCCAGTGTATTATATCTTTGAAAAATGGATATGAAACACTAAAATCAAATTTCTCCTCATCTTACTTTGGATATTAATGAATGTCACATTCATTATAAAAATCTACACTAAAGCAATAAAATGTGTTCGAAACATTTGCTTATATGCTTTCAGTATTACATCCACTACAATTATAAAACTTTGTTCAACAATAACAGTACAGCAGATTTAAATAGCCAAGAAACAGCCAGCCACTTACTTTATTAAATACTATATCATCTTGCGTCTGACAACTAATAACCTCAATTATAAGAAAGTGATTAAAATAGAATATAAAATCATGTTCGGAGGCTGTTCTGTGTAACTAATGAATTATACTAAATTAAAGAGAACATACCTTGTTCTTGCACTTAAGTTGTAAATGCTGTAGACTAGATGTTTGTCATGTAATGTTAATTGCTTATGTCTTTCTTGTATCATAGGGTACTTGTCTTCCACACGGCTATTTTTTAAATATATTGCCTATCCAATCAGCTGTGCCAACTATTATGTAAAATTGTGTAGTTCTCAGCTGGATTAATGTTATTTTTACTGAAATGCATTATGTATGTTGCAGCTTGTGTTGCACATAAATTAACAATACCCACCATACTATGTCGTGGTTTATTCTAATGAACTACATTAATTTTCAATTCACCACTCTACACACTGCTGCAGTTATAAGCCCAGCTGTTCCACAGGCTCTCACACACCTAATCATTGCAGAGGTAACAAGTAGGCTTTGCCTGTCAAAGTTGGGTGGGGGTAGTTCATGTGGTAATCTTTTCTCTTCCCCAAACAGCCTGTACTATGAATAATCTCAAAAATGCTTACACCTGATAAAGTACCATTGCATTGGTGAAAGTTTACCTAGTTTTTTTTTCTTATTAGTAGTTACTCATTTCATTGTTTACAGTTGACCTTTACAAATTTTAGATATCATTTAGCCCATGCCCAAAAAGCAAAATGCTGTAATTCTGAAACAAAATCAGTAGCAGGTTCGACAGTATCTGTGGAAAAGGACAGACATTTTGGGTACGGAACAATGCTAAGGAAGGGATCTTGACCGGTGCTGCCTGACCTGAGTATTTCTGTTGTTTTCTATTTCAATTCAACCATGCATTATTCAGTCAAAAACTGGTTCTGGTCAATCTATTAATATCTATCTTAGTCAGCACCATTCAACTATGTATTCTATTGAATCAAACCCTCATTTAGATGTCCACTTAAAGCCAACAGAAATCTTTCAAGTACAATATGAAATGGTGTAGGCTTTAAGCATAGTCATCAAAACATGACATTGCATATCTGACCGGTGGCAAAGTCCAACTTTGCAGAATTCAACAACAATTTGTATTTTATATACCGCTTTTAACAAAGTGAAACATCCCAAGGTGCTTCACAGGAGTATTGACAAAAAATGACACCGAGCCACATAGAGAAATTAGGGTAGGTGCCCAAAAGCTTCATGAAAGAGGTAGGCTTTAATGAGGAAAGAAGTGGAGAGGGTTAAGCAGGGAAGTCCTCTAATGGTTGAGCGATTATAATCAGGGATGCTCAAGTGGGCGCCAATGTAGGTCAGCGAGCACAGGAATGATGGGGACATGGTGCGCATTAGCACATAGGCAGCCAAGTTCTGGATCACCTCTAGTTTACGTAGGATAGAATGTGGGAGACCAGCCAGATGGGTATTGGAAGTGTCAAGTCTAGAGGTAACAAAAGACATGGATGAGGGCTTCAGCAGCAGATGAGCTGAGGCTTAGTTATGCTGCGGTTTTATGGTTGAAAGCTCATTTTGGTCAAATATGACATCAAGGTTGCGAACAGTCTGGTTCAACCTCAGACAGAAGTTGGGGAAAGAGATGGAGGTGGTGGCTAGGGAACTAAGGGCTAGACTTTCCACTTCACATCGCCCAAAACGAACCTCTATCGCCCATTTTGAGCAAAAAGTGGAAACTAGGCCCAAAACATCGCCAGAAAAATAGGCCCCCCAAGTTTCCACTTTGATCGCCCACACAAGGCCCATCCCAAGTCTCGGCAGCTAGCATGCACTTCGCTGGGCCAATGCAAGGCCCAAAAGAGTGCTGAAAAATAGTTGCTTTTTCAGGGTCCAAGAGAAGGAAATGGGCACTACGGATGCCATTTTTAACTTTGGAGGAAGGGTGGAGAATTAGTTGAGTCATTTAGAGAGTAAAATTGAAGAAAATTGTACTCAAATTTGGGACAGGGAATATAAATAGGTATTATCAACTTATTTATGCTAAATAGATCTCATATTGGAATAATTTAGTAAATAGCTTTTACATAGTAAAGTTATTTAATGATATTGTTGGGGCCTATCACACTGACTGGTATATAGCTTAAAGAGTAGAGAGATTATTAAAATTAGTGAAAGTAATTATTGATAGTGATTATGGAGCCTATGCTTTCCCTGCCTTTAATTGCAACTGCTCACACACTGGTTACTGAAAGGATCAATCGAAGAGGTGGCACATTAATGCGTAGATGGAGACGAAGACAGAGGAGGAGACCTTATAGCCAACGAAGGTACTTGGAAACGCAATTCTACCTGAACTTGTCTGAAAATGCTTGTCTTAGAAGGTTGCAATTCCGGAAGGAGGTCATCGATGAGATATGTCAACTCGTCAAGGATGATCTGCAGCCTTCCAGCACCATGTCCATTGTGTAGGTTACTGCTGCCCTCGCCTTTTACGCATCGGGATCTTTTCAGGCTTCAGCTGGCGACATCTACCATATCGCTCAGCATGCTACACACTGCTGCATTCGACAGGTGACTGAAGCCCTTTACGTTCGCAGGATGGACTTCATAAGCTTCCCAATGACCAGGGAGGCACAGACTGAGAGGGCTTTGGGTTTCTCGAGAATAGCAGACTTCCCCAAGGTGCAGGGAGCAATAGACTGCACGCACATTGCCCTGAAAGCACCCTTAAAGAACGCGGCGGTGTTTCGTAACAGAAAGGGGTTCTACTCACTAAATGTGCAGCTTGTTGTCGACCACAATCAAACAGCAGCATCCACGATGTGCACATCTTACGTGAAAGTGCTATCCCTGACCTGTTTGCCAATCAGCCAGAAGGTCACGGTTGGATGCTGGGGGATAAAGGATATAGGCGTGCCAGTTGGCTCATGATCCCTCTGCGTAATCCTGTCACTGAAGCACAGAGACGATATAATGAAAGTCACATAGCGACTCGCAGCATCGTTGAAAAGACAATTGGAGTCCTAAAGCAGCGCTTCAGCTGCCTGGATCATTCCGGAGGCAGCGTCCAGTACCACCCTGATCAGGTAGCAGAGTTTATTTTGGTGTGTTGCATGCTGCAAAACCTAGCTATAAAGAGAGGATAAATAATGCCAGATCATGCTGCAGGTCCACCTCCAGAAGGAGATGAGACAGAAGATGCAGCCGGCAAAGATGAAGAGGAGGAACAGACGGGAGAGGGCGAGGACAAAGGGGAGCTTAATCAGCATAGCGACCTAGCACCGGTACCACCACACCTTTCCCGAAGACCAGTGGCAGTTACACAGCCGCTAAGCTTTTGCGTCAGCAGCTCATTAATGAACGCTTCGCATGAACTATTGTTGATATTCAAACATTCAATTTTACGCTTAATCAAAAGTTTCATTTCCGTGGGGAAACATAAAAAATATGCATGAAAAACTGTACGTTGTAAAACTTATGTAACTAAGAGAGAAGGTACAAAAGTTATAGAAAATTTTAAAAACATTTTTTTTTAAGAACTAATGAACATCCACCCCCCGCACTAACCCACCCTTCCCTCAAAATCCCCAAAACGTTAGAAGAAATTGAACATTTAAGTTTTAAAGAACAAGTGGCCATTTCAGTCATGCTAACAAGTGACCATTTCAGAAAGAATGGAAAATGAAGTTAAGTAATGATAAGTGAACATTTAAGTATTGAATACAAGTGCCCTATTTAGAAACAATAAGAAAATAATAAAGTGATAATAACAAGTGAACATTTTAGAAACAAGTGAACTATTGAGAAGCACTCCCCCCTCCCTACCTGCAACCACATTTCCCTCCAGATGCTGTCCCACCCTGTGTTCGTACCCCACCCGCCCGTTTTGATCTACGCAGACCGACACCAAGACGTTGTGCAGAGTGGGACGGCAAGACTTCCTGCCGTGGTAACGGAGCAGAAGCAGAAGCCTCAGGCTCTACTTCTGAGTCAGGAGGAACTGCGTCCTCCGTGCTTGCTTGTGTGCTTGCGTCCGCTCGCAGCGAGACCCCGACACCTTGGGGTGCAGTGCTGTGTCCAGCTAGTAACGCGTGCCATAGGGCATTTGTTGCAGCTGTCTGCTCCCTGATCGCCTCCGTCTCCCGAGCAGTCTGTGACTGCTCAGAAGACCAGCTGGAGAAGCGCGAGCAGAAATGGCTCCAATTGGCTGAGAAACCTGCGAACCCCTGGATAAGGTCGTGCCCGATCGCTACCGTCTCCCTGTTCAGGGAAAGTAAGCTCTCCATCTGGTCCTCTGTGGTAGGCGAGTGCAGCTCATGCTGACCGGACCACCATGGGGTCAGCGTCTGCAATGTCATGCACCTTGGCGTCAACACCTGCACACCGCTTGGTCCTGGTGCCTCATCTGTCTCAAAAGAGGTGGCCGCAGGTCGTTCCCCCGCCCCCCCCCCACCACAAAAAAAATCTCCTGTTCTTCCTCCTCCTCCTGCTCACGCACAGCCGCAGCAGGAGTCTGCACTGGCTCCTCCTCTGGCTCTTCCTCCCGAGAGTTTCCTGATTGGTCAGTGGACGTGTCCGTTGATTCCATCAATACTTGTTGACCTTTGAAAGACAAATGGAAGTTATAATCAACGTTTAACAATGCAAATCAATTTCTAAATTTTTCAAGAACTCAAAACATTACCATTAGCCCATATGCACAAGCGGTCACCCGGCCGAACATGACCTAATTTGAAAATCATTAGTACATCTCAATAGTATAATTCAATTATATATCATTAAAGTATCATTGCATTACCCGCGTAACAAATATTTACTATTGATTCACACATTGCACAATACACAGTTCTCATTACTCACATGACTCTAGGGTGGGTTCGGCCACACCACAGGTTGTGACCGAAGGGCTTTCTGGCCCCACCAAGGCCACTGCAAGCTCTTTGTAGGCGGTGAGCGACTGCAGCATGGCACAGTCCCCGCCCATCCTGCGTTGCTCCCGTTGGTTGATGGATATCTTCTTCTGTAATAGATAAGGTAACATTGCACGGCATAAGCAAATGGATTTGGCAATAAACATTTAGGACTGACAGATTTATATGTTCAATTTTAAGTTTACACTACATTGCATAGGAATAAGATATTTCATACTGTAACATTCAAATTTATGTTGCGGTGCATAAATGTAATCATAATTTAATCCTAATTTAGTTACTTAGTTATGCTTAAAGATTACGAGGTAACATTGCAGATTCTAATTAGATTTTCCATACAACAATAATAAATATGGATGATTTGAAATGTAAATTTCAACTTACTCTTGCAGCCACCAGTAGACTGTTCCATCTTTTGTGGCACTGGTCCGGTATCCGGGCTTCATTAGATGCCTACGGGATCTCTGCCCAAATCCTCCACTATGCACTGGGTGGAGGTTTCCCATGCCCACCCCGTGTTAGATCCTCCCACCTCGCGCTGACACTGTTCACTAGGGCCTCATTGGCCTCCTCGCTGAAGGGCTTGGCCATTCACTTTCCTGCAGCTCCCTCCATTCTTTAAATTTATCTGATTTTAGAGTTGCTCAAAATACCTGCTTCCTTTCTCTCTCTCTCTCTCTCTCTCTCCCCAGACCCACACAGAGCTTCTGAGCATGTGTGCAGACCCTTGACCTCTCAAAACGCAGGAAGGAGCAGCAACCTGAAAAAAAAATCAACCTGCACATGTGCAGTAATGTGTTGCTAGGGAAGCCTTTTTTTTTTTCCATTCACCTGTTTTCTTTGGGCGATCGTGAGATCGCCGAGAAATCACATCGCCCATTTGGCATCGCTGGGCTACGGCCGAGTGGAAAATCGCAAAAAAAAGAGCCTCGAGCCGGCGATCAGCACGGGCGATATGTCCCGCATCGCTGTAACAAGGTCCATTTTTTTCGGCCTTCGCCACCAAGTGGAAAGTCTAGCCCTATGTTTATAGCGGGGACCGAAATCAATGGCTTTGGACTTCCCAATATTCAATTGGAGAAATTTTCTGCTTATGCAGAATTGGATGTCGGACAAGCAGTCTGACAATTGAGACTCGGGAGGGGTCGAGAGAACTGGTAGGGAGTAGAGCTGGGTGTCACCAATCTACATGTGGATACAGACGCTGTGTTTTTGGATAATGTTACCAAGGGGCTATATGTAGATGAGAAATAGGAGGGGGCTAAGGATAGATCCTTAGCGGACACCAGAGGTTAGGAGGGGGCCAAGGATAGGTCCTTGGGGGACACCAGCGGTAACGATGCAGGGACAGGAAGAGAAGCCGTTGCAGGTAATTCTCTGGCTACGAGCTAGATAAGAATGGAACCAGGCAAGTGCCGACCCACCCAGCTGGATGACGGTAGAGGGATGTTGCAGGATAGTGGTCAACCGTGTCAAAGGCTGCAGACAAGTTAAGGATGAGGAGGGATAGTTTGCCTTTGTCACAGAGGATGTCATTTGTGACTTTGAGAGCCGTTTCATTACCGTGGCAGGCAAGGCAACCGGATTGGAGGGATTCAAACATGGAATTGTGGGAAAGATGGGCACGGATTTGGGAGGCAACATGTTCAAGGACTTGAGGAAAGGGAGGTTGGAGATGGGGCCGTAGTTTGCAAGGATGGAGGGGTCGAGGGTTTTTTTTGAGAGGGGTGATGACAGCAGATTTGAGGGGGACAGTACCTGAGAAGAGAGAACCATTAACAATGTCAGCTAAAAATGGGACCCAGAAAAGGAAGTTGGGTGATCAGCAATATGGTGGGAATAGGGTCAGGGGAGCAGGAAGTGGGTTTTATGGACAGAATGAGCTCGGAAAGGTCATGAGGGGAGATCGGAGAGAAACTGGAGAAAGATGTGAGGTCAGGGCTGGGGCAGGGGGGGATTCATAGAGGAAGTTTGGCCCAGGGAGGAAGGAAAGAGACAGAGGCAGCCGAATGGATGGTCTCAATCTTGAGACAAAGAAGTCCGTGAGCTCCTAACATTTATTGTCAGAGGTGAGGGTGAAGACTGAGGAGAGGGGTTTAAAAATTCAATTTGTTTCTGCAAAGAAAAAGGAAAGTACAACAGCCCCAACTCAAATGCTAATCCTGTGCACCAACCAATGTTGAAAAGTTTGTGCTACACTTTAACAGATGCAGTATCACCCCCAGTAAAATGAGGAAAACTCTAGCTTTGAGCCACGTGCCATCCATGCCTAGAGGGACATATCGATCAACCAGAGACAGAGCTTGTGTATTATCCAGAGCAATGCCAACCAGCAGCAGAACCTGAGCTCCACGCCATACTTCAAAAGTGCAATCAGGACAAATTGGTTGACTGCAGCCTTCCTGAAACCTTCTTGTAGGTGATGCACTTGACCACTGCTAATGTCTTGCAAAAACTGAAGAGACCCTCATCGTTCAGTACCAGTACCATTCATGTGAACTCACCACATCATTGTGACACTAAAACAGGTTCCCTTTGGCACCTTTACAAACTTGGGAGCCTCAATCTGGAGTTTCCTATCAAAGCTGGTCACAGTAGGCAAGAAGCAAGCTCCTCAATTAATCTTTGCCAGTTTATTATGGAGTTCGATCTTCTCCCAACTTTCACACATCATCAATGCATTGCCTACAGCTCAGGAGACACGCTCAGGTCCCTAGTACGTCACTATCTTGAAATGGTCAGGAACTCAGTGGGGCACCCTAATTTGTATGACACTAAACCAGAAGAAGAAATGACAACCCCTTGTATCAGAAACATCAGCTTCCTTAAGTTAACATTGTTCTCAGTGACAGGACTGAGTCTGCATTTACCCTGTCTTCTCCACCACAAGGGACCCTGGAAATGGCTCTTAATCCTGCTCCTGAAGTAAAGGTGCATTTCCAACAGAGAATGACTACCTAGAATATTACATCTAATATACAGCACAGAAACAGGCCATTTAGCCCAACCAGCCCACTCGAGCCACCTCCCATCCTTTTATCAGCATAACCCTCTATTCCCTTCTCCCTCATCTTATCAAGCTTCCATTTAAATGCATCTAGACTATTTGCCTCAACTGCTCCCTGTGGTAGCAAGTTCTATATTCCACATTGTCATCATTCTCAGGATAGAAAAGTTTCTTCTGAATTCCCTATTTAATTTCTTGCTATCTTATATTGATGGCCTCTAGTATTGCTCTTCCCCACATGTGGAAACACACTCTGGATCTTTAAAATTGTGAAAGATCTCTATTTGGTTACCCCTCAGCCTTCTCCTTTTCAAGAGAAAAGAGAACCAGTCTATTCATCCTTTCCTGACAGGTATGCGCATTTCTGGTATCATCCGTGCAAAATTTTTTTTACATCTTCTCCAGTGCCTCTGACAACCAGAATTCAAAAGCCCTTTTTGTTTACCTATTCAACACTAGGTTTGAACACTAGCTCCCTTCAAAAACCCTGGAATGGTTTAACAATTCGATGCGGTAGTGGTGGGGAAGGGGATATGGAGGGAGGTTGCTGAATGAGCCAGATGACCTTCCTCATCTGTATCAGTTTACTACTATATCTGTTTACAAATCGACTCCAAATTGTCAATCTCACTGGCTCTGCAATGATAGCTGGTAAGACAGAAAATTAATTGGTGCTGTAGCGATGCTCTTCTGAGAAATAGAATGTCTTCAATTTTGAAGATGATATCATGTGGCTTGAAATGCCCAACACCCCTGGGTCTCAGATCCACTCTTCTCACTAGGGAACAATCAGATTGCTTTACACAGGAAGGATCTCCACTGTTCGCTTAATAGAGGCTGAAAACCTAAAGCTTTTCCAAAATAGGTGTAATATCTTTCAAGAAATCTTTTAGCACAAGATGCCTGCAACAATACATTTTTTTTGTTAGAAGCATGTTAAGAGAAGAGTTGTAATAGAAATGTGAAATCCTACTGAGAGCATGTTTTTCTTTCCTGGTGGGAAAAATATTTGTTCTTAAAAGTAGCTGACTGTATTTGACAAACATCAATATCTTGCAATTAGTTGTGCTACCACTCCCACAGCTATTTTTCTAGAATCAGCAGCTCATTAACCACTAATCACAGTTGTTGGTCTAAATCTTTAAGAATAATATAAAAGACAACTCCAGATTGATAAGCATGTTTAATAAGACAAAATTGATTCCCTTATAAAATGTTTGATAACATGAACATTAATTTTAAGTAAAGCACATACAAAATGCCACTGAAAGTTCTACCATAATGTAGAAGAAAAGCATGTTTGTAATTAGAAGTTTCTGCAAAACACAGTTTAAAGAAAATATAGTGCAAATTTAAAACTGAATCACAGTGGCATTGTAAAAAGCACCAAGTGAGAAGTTGAGTCAATGGAAGATCAAGTGTTCTGGAAGATGGTTGAACCACGTGAAACAAATATGTTCACTTTGTTCTCGGGGGTAAGTACGGCTCCTCCCCTTTAAGCAAATAATGAGACAAAAAAAACTGAACAAAAATAATTGTATAGGCAACCAAACCAATGTCAACCAACCTGGCTTTCCAGTAAAATCAATTATTTTTTGTGGGATAATAAGTACACGCATAAAGTTCAGGATCTTACAACAATCGTTAAGCAGTAAACTTCCTATAAGACTGATGTCATTGCACTTAAATAAACATGTTCCATGTTCCAAGCAAACATGTTCCTGTTCACACAGAGTTGAAGGCTTTAACTAGGCAAATAGAAATGTGTGTTAAAGCCCACTGCTCTGCATATCTTTTCAAATATCAAAGTCTAAAAACAGCCAGGGGAGATTAAAGCATCACAGCTGGGTAGATGTAGCAGTGTGCTACAAGAGTGAGCCTCTATCTGTTTCTGTATACCCCCAACCAGGCAAAAGATTAAGAGTTTTTGTGACCCAAAATGAATTTTTTGAGTTTATGGGGATGATGGTGAATCCCTCTCGGATTAGGATGACACACAGCAGCGATAGCTTTGAAGCCCTGATAATATTTCTTATACAGCTCTTGTGCCCCCGTTTATTTACCAAACTTCTTTACTTTGAGAGCTCCTAAAGTAGATAAATTCAAAATAATTCCAGTCGCAGATCGAACAACTGCACAATGCTCCTACAATTTATGATATTCTGCTGAAGATGATCCATCAAAAAGTAATAAACCAAACCAGGAAAAGCTCCAATACTGAAATGCAGCAGCTTTTGAAATCTACAGCTGTTATTGGGATGAGCACAGTATGAAGAGTTACATGTGGAAAACACAATATTTGACACCCCTGGCAGCACTATAGATGATGTAGGAAGTAGTTAACCAATATGTATGTGTTTATAAAGACCTGATCTGAAAGTAAATTACCGTCAGCATTTTGATCACTGATAAAATTACTTGCATATCAGAGTCAGGTAGTAGTCTGTTTATAAATTATCAACCCGTTCTTTAAGTACCTCGCGATATCCTAAATGAGGAAACCCAACAAAGAGGTATCCAAGTATTAAATTAAGCAGTATCAAAAAGTACCAAAAATCAAAAGGACCTCATTCCTTTACATCTTTTTTAATTATAAAAATAACTTAATATGAAGCAAAGAAAGCCTGTACTTTGTTCAGTCTTCAGGCGCTCCTATGAGTTTTTGGGACAATGAGAAGACGAGTCTGTATTAAGCACTTCTATCATTGTTCTTTTTGTTGGAAATGTCTCCAATACAGCTGGAAGACTGGAGTACAATACTGGTAGGCTAAAGGGAAAAGGGATAAAATAAGTAACAATATTATGTATTACACCAGTCAGTTCATTCACTTTTTTTAAAACTTCAAAATTTAGAATATGCTGCTGTTTTAAAAAGCAATACTACTCAATCATAAACCGTCAGAATGAATTGAGGATGATTCATCTCCTTTGGTATTTGCAGTATTTAGTGGTACAAAGATTACATTCAATTACTTCATGCATCAGGGAAATAATTATAACCAACGATCTCCATTTCGAAGTTTCCACACTGCAACATCAACACAAACAGAGGATATATATAGTGGATACCACATTTCAACAAGTGGAACTGACCTCAGAACACAAACAACAGCAACATGTTTAAGTCTTTGTATTAAGATGATTAGTCCTTTATTTAAATGAAGACAATGAAACAGTGACAGAAGCGGTGTGGATCATAGTCATGTGCTATTGCTTGCAACATGCAAATATAATCCCATGGAAAAACATAAATGTTAATGAGATGACGTAAGTCATTCAGCACACACACACACACACACAGCATCTTGTGAAGCACAAATATAATGATGTAAAAAGGGCTGAATTTAAATCCTGTATTACAAAAATAAGCTTGTGCAATTTTAGCATTTACCCTGACTCCCTCCTCCCCCTTAATTAGGCTTAAACATGTGCTGTGTTCCAATTGACCATCAATCGGTGTGACTTGTGATTGTTCCCCTCTCCTCAACAACTTGTATTTATATAGCGCCTTTAACGTAGTGAACCATCCCAAGGCACTTCACAGGAGTATTATGCGATAAAGATTTGACACCGAGCGACATAAGTAGAAATTAGCGCAGGTGATCAAAAGCTTGGTCAAAGAGGTGTTTTAAGGAGCGTCTTGAAAGAGGAAAGAGATGTAGAGTGTTCCGGAGCTTAGGGCCGAGGCAACAGAAGGCAGATTAAGTGACTGACTGTAATCAGGGATGCTCAGGAGGGCAGAATTAGAGGAGCGCAGACATCTTGGGGGATTGTGGGGCTGGAGAAGAGTACAGAGATAGGGAGGGGCGAGGCCATGGAGAGATTTGAAAATAAGTATGAGAATTTTGAAATCGAGGTGTTGCTTAACCGGAAGACAATGTAGATCAGCGAGCACAGGGGTGATGGATGAGCGGGACTTGGTGCGAGTTAGGACACAGGCAGCCAAGTTTTGAATCACCTCTAGTTTACATAGGGTAGAATGTGGGAGGTCAGCCAGGAGTGCTTTGGAATGGTCAAGTCTAGAGGTAACAAAAGACACGGATGAGGGCTTCAGCAGCGAATGAGCTGAGGCAAGGGCGGAGACGGGCGATGTTATGGAGGTGGAAATAGGCAGTCTTAGTTATGCTGCGGATATGTGGTCAAAAGCTCATTTCAGGTTCAAATATGACACTAAGATTGTGAACGGTGTGGTTCAGCCTCAGACAGGAGTTGGGGGGGGAGGGATGGAGTCAGTGGCTAGGGAACGGAGTTTGTGGCGTAGACCAAAAACAATGGATTTGATCTTTCCAATATTCAATTGGGAGAACCTTTCTGCTCATCCAGGCAGGCACGGAAACCGGATTGGAGGGATTCAAACATGGAATTGCGGGAAAGATGCGCACGGATTTGGGAGGGGACAACACGTTCAAGGACTTTGGAGAGGAGGAGGGAGGTTGGAGATGGGGTAGTAGTTTGCAAGAACGGAGGGATCAAGGGTTGGATTTTTTGAGAGGTGATGACAGCAGATTTGAGGGAGAGGGGGACAGTATCTGAGGAGAATCTTTAACAATGTCAGCTAACATGGCAACCAGAAAAGGAAGTTGTGAGGTCAGCAGTTTGGTGGGAATAATAGGCTCAAGGGAACATGAAGTGGGTGTCGTGGACAGGATGAGCTCGGAAAGGTCAGGAGGGGAGATCGGAGAGAAACTGGAGATAGATGCTAGACTAGGACAGGGGGCTTCCTTAGAGGAAGTTTGGTCCGGTGGGCTAGCGGAAGGAAGGGAAGAGGCAGCCGAATGGATGGTCTCAATCTTAGAGACAAAAAGTCCATGAGCTCCTCACACTTATTGTCGGAGGTGAGGGGTTTAAAAAGATGGTTAGCAGTGGAGAATAGAAGCCAGGGTTTATCTTTACATTCCAGATTAATTCTGGAATAGTGAGCGATTTTGGCCGACAAGAGTAGGACCCGATAGTGTTTTATGTGGTCCAGCCAGATCTGGCGGTGAATGGCTAAACCAGTTGCCCGTCATATCCGTTCAAGTCTACGTCCCTTAAGGGAGCGAAGATCAAGGCTGTACCAGGGGAATGGCCAGGGTGAGGGAGAGTAATTGTTTTAACAGAGACTAAGGCATCAAAGGTGGTGGAGAGGGTGTGGTTGAGCAGATATGGTGAATGGAGGGCCAAAGGTTGAACAGTTGGGAGTTGATAAGTGCTGTTACAGAACCTACAAGGGAGCAAGCTATCTTAGATCTGGTCCTGTGTAATGAGACAGGAATAATAAACGATCTCCTAGTAAAAGATCCTCTCGGAATGAGTGATCACAATATGGTTGAATTTGTAATACAGATTGAGGGTGAGGAAGTAGTGTCTCAAACGAGCGTACTCTGCTTAAACAAAGGGGACTACAGTGGGATGAGGACAGAGTTGGCTAAAGTAGACTGGAAACACAGACTAAACAGTGGCACAATTGAGGAACAGTAGAGGACTTTTAAGGAGCTCTTTCATAGTGCTCAACAAAAATATATTCCAGTGAAAAAGAAGGGCGGTAAGAGAAGGGATAACCAGCCGTGGATAACCAAGGAAATAAAGGAGAGGATCAAATTAAAAACCAATGTGTATAAGGTGGCCAAGGTTAGTGGGAAAATAGAAGATTGGGAAAATAATAAATGACAGCAAAGAATGACTAAGAAAGCAATAAAGGAAAGATAGATTACGAAGGTAAACTTGCGCAAAACATAAAAACGGATAGTAAAAGCTTTTACAGATATATAAAACGGAAAAGAGTGACTAAAGTAAATGTTGGTTCCTTAGAAGATGATAAGGGGGATTTAATAATGGGAAATGTGGAAATGGCTGAGACCTTAAACAATTATTTTGCTTCGGTCTTCACAGTGGAAGACACAGAAACCATGCCAGAAATTGCTGGTCACAGGAATGTGGGAAGGGAGGACCTGGAGACAATCACTATCACTAGGGGGGTAGTGCTGGACAGGCTAATGGGACTCAAGGTAGACAAGTCCCCTGGTCCTGATGAAATGCATTCCAGGGTATTAAAAGAGACGGCGGAAGTTATAGCAGATGCATTCGTTATAATCTACCAAAATTCTCTGGACTCTGGGGAGGTACCAGCGGATTAGAAAGCAGCTAATGTAACGCCTCTGTTTAAAAAAGGCGGCAGACAAAAGGCAAGTATCTATAGGCCGGTTAGTTTAACATCTGTAGTGGGGAAAATGCTTGAAACTATCATTAAGAAGAAATAGCGGGACATCTAGATAGGAATAGTGCAATCAAGCAGATGCAGCATGGATTCATGAAGGGGAAATCATGTTTAACTAATTTACTGGAATTCTTTGAGGATATAACGAGCATGGTGGATAGAGGTGTACTGATGGATGTGGTGTATTTAGATTTTCAAAAGGCATTCAATAAGGTGCCACACAAAAGGTTACTGCAGAAGATAAAGGTACGTGGAGTCAGTGGAAATGTATTAGCATGGATAGAGAATTGGCTGGCTAACAGAAAGCAGAGAGTCGGGATAAATGGGTCCTTTTCGGGTTGGAAATAGGTGGTTAGAGGTGTGCCACAGGGATCGGTGCTAGGACCACAACTGTTTACAATATACATAGATGACCTGGAAGAGGGGACAGAGTGTAGTGTAACAAAATTTGCAGATGACAAAGATTAGTGGGAAAGCAGGTTGTGTAGAGGACACAGAGAGGCTGCAAAGAGATTTAGATAAGTTAAGCGAATGGGCTAAGGTTTGGCAGATGGAATACAATGTCAGAAAGTGTGAGGTCATCCATCTTGGGAGAAAAAACAGTTAAAGGGAATATTATTTGAATGGGGAGAAATTACAACATGCTGCGGTGCAGAGGGACCTGGGGGTCTTTGTGCATGAATCCCAAAAAGTTAGTTTGCAGGTGCAACAGGTAATCAGGAAGGCGAATGGAATGTTGGCCTTCATTGCGAGAGGGATGGAGTACAAAAGTAGGGAGGTCCTTCTGCAACTGTATAGGGTATTGGTGAGGCCGCACCTGGAGTACTGCGTGCAGTTTTGGTCACCTTACTTAAGGATATACTAGCTTTGGAGGGGGTACAGAGACGATTCACTAGGCTGATTCCGGAGATGAGGGGGTTACCTTATGATGATAGATTGAGTAGACTGGGTCTTTACTCGTTGGAGTTCAGAAGGATGAGGGGTGATCTTATAGAAACATTTAAAATAATGAAAGGGATAGACAAGATTGAGGCAGAGAGGTTGTCTCCAATGGTCGGAGAGACTAGAACTAGGGGGCACAGCCTCAAAATACGGGGGAGCCAATTTAAAACCGAGTTGAGGAGGAATTTCTTCTCCCAGAGGGTTGTGAATCTGTGGAATTCTCTGCCCAAGGAAGCAGTTGAGGCTAGCTCATTGAATGTATTCAAGTCACAGATAGATAAATTTTTAACCAATAAGGGAATTAAGGGTTATGGGGAGCGGGCGGGCAAGTGGAGCTGAGTCCACGGCCAGATCAGCCATGATCTTGTTGAATGGCGGAGCAGGCTCGAGGGGCGAGATGGCCTACTCCTGTTCCTAATTCTTATGTTCTTATGTTGTAAGAGAGTCAGGAGAGAGTTTTTGCCAGAGGCAGACACAGAAGGAGGTAAGGTTGGGGGTTGGGGATGTGGGTAGAGAGCGATACGAGGAAGTGGTCAGAGATGGCCATATCTGTGATTGACATGATGGGAGTAGCGAGGCCACAAAAGATGGCAAGGTCGAGGGGCTGGCCTTGAATATGGGGTGGGGAGTTTACATGGAGGGAGAGATTAAGGGAGGGCAGGAGGAGAGAGAGCATGGTGAATTGAGATGGAGGTTGAAATCACCGAGAATAAGAAGTCGTTCAGTGCAGAAGCAGAGGGAGGAAAGTAGTTAAGAAATATCGGTAATAAAAATGTTTATGGTACATGGGTGGGCAGTACAGAATGAGAATTTTAAATGAGAGGTGAGAGGGTGGAATAAGGTGAGATGCTCAACGGAGGAGAAAGTGCCACAGGAGTAGGTGGACGTGTGATTTGCTGATGAAAACTACACCACCACCACGGTGGTCTGAGCAGGACAAGTGGTGGAAGGTCTAGCCAGACGGGAAGGCTTCATTTAAGGGTAAGGTGTCATCGCCGCTCAACCAGGTTTCCATCAGGGCCACGATGTCGATGCCATCATCCATGATAAGCTCATGGATGGGAAGGGCCTTGTTCGCAAGTGAACGGACATTCTGAAAGGAGATGCGGAGAGGGTCGGACATGGCTGCCCCATTGCCTGCGTCCACAGGATCAGAAGCAATCTCATCCCTATAGTCAGCTCAGCCAAGAACAAGAACACACCCTGTGGAGACTTATAAAGTGATAACTTGCAACTGCACTGTGCTACCAAGATGTCCTTGGCATAGTTAGGAATGATGTGAAGGCCTTAGGAGAGGGTGCAGAAAAGATTTACAAGAATGGTTCCAGGGATGAGGGACTTCAGTTACGTGGATACACTGGAGAAGCTGGGGTTATTTCTTCTTCAAGCAGAGAAGGTTGAGAGGGGATTTGATAGAGGTGTTCAAAATCATGAGGGGTTTAGACAGAGGAGGAGGAGAGAAACTGTTTCCCTTGGCAGAAGGGTCGATAACCAGAGGACACAGATTTAAGGTGATTGGCAAAAGAACCAAAAGCGACATAAAGAAAACCTTTTTTTACGCAGCGAGTGGTTATGATCTGGAATGCACTGCCTGAAAGGGTGGTGGAGGCAGACTCAATCGTGGCTTTCAAAAGGGGGTTGGATAACCTGAAGGAAAAATATTTGCAGGGCTATGGGGAAAGGGACGAGCTGAAATGCTCTTGCATAGGCTTGATGGGCTGAATGGCCTCCTGTGCTGTAACCATTCTATGATATGATTCTATATGATATTCATGTTAACATGAAGCACCATTTGTGGTATGATGCAGTTTTCATTAGCAGTGTAACACCATGCTCTCATCAGATTACAAACAAAATCTCATCCCTGATTTAATGCTGAACCCACAACCTTCTGCTACCACTGGCCACGGTGACACTTTAACTCATTGCAAAAGATGTTTCTATGTTGTACCAGAACTATAATAGTAATTGGAAAAACTACACGTTATTATGAGTCAATGGAATACAGGTTGAACCTCTCTTATCCGGCACCCTCGGGACCTGACCTGTGCGAATAAGGGATTGTGCCGGATAAAGGGAGGTCAGCCCGAGGGGAGGAGGCACCCAAGGTCGGGGAGAGGGGGGAAGAAGGAGGTTGGTGCCCCGGTGGGCCGAGTGTCGGCGCAGCCCCCGGTGGGCCAAGAATCAGCGCAGCCCCAAAGCCAGGGTGGCGGTCGGCTGCGTTCTGAGCGTGTGCCCCCGACCACCAGAAATGCCAGACGAGGGGTGGTGCAGGATAAGGGAGTCTCGGGTAAGGGAGGTCCAACCTGTAGATAATTGCAAATGCTACAAGTATAAGATGTAAAGACTTGATTCATTTTGATGGAACCCCCATTGCCATTAAACTGAGCAGAGGCAGTGGACCTGCGTGGGAGCAGCAACGGGAGGCGAGGTGAGGCGGAGCGCTTAAAGCAAGGCTCAACAGGCAACATTCGATAGGGACTTCAGAGTTTAAAAGTGTCGGCACAAGGGAAGTAGCTGATTGGTGAGTAGTGGATGAGTGGGTTTTTTTCTGTTAAGTTAGTACTTAGTCTTTAAAGGTTAGTTAAATCAGCTGATTGCTGAGTAGTTGCAGGGTGTGTTTTCTTAAGGTTTAGAGTTTAGTTTTACTTGATAGTTCCAAGTCTAACTTGAGGAATGGCAGGGCAGCGCAGTCCCGTGGATTGCACGTCCTGTGGCATGTGGGAAATCCTGGATGCTTCGCGCAGGATGTGCCTCCAGCTGCACCAACTCGAGCTCTGTGTTTTGGAGCTTGAGCGGCGGCTGGAGTCACTGTGGTGCATCCGCAAGACTGAGAGCAACGTGGAAAGCACGTTTCTAGAGGTGGTCACCCCACAGCTTAAGAGTGTGCAGGCAGAGAGGAAGTGGGTGACCAGCAGACAGAAGAGGAACTCTAGGCAGGTAATGCAGGAGTCCCCAGAGTCCATCTTGCTCTCCAACCGGTATTCTCTTTTGAGTACCGGTGGGGGCGATGATGTCTCTGGGGAGTGCAGCCAGAGCCATGTTCATGGCACCAAGGGTGGCTCAGCTGCATATTGGGGGAAGGAAGAAGAATGGAAGAGCTATTGTGGTAGGAGATGCAATAGTCAGGGGAGCAGACAGACGTTTCTGAGGCCGCAGACATGACTCCAGGATGGTATTAATGACTTGGAAGAAGAGACCGAGTGTAACGTAGCCAAGTTTGCTATCGATACAAAGATGGGGGGCAAAGTAATGTGTGAGGAGGACACAAAAAATCTGCAAAAGGACATAGACAGGCTAAGTGAGTGGGCAAAAATTTGGCATATGGAGTATAATGTTGGAAAGTGTGAGGTTATGCACTTTGGCAGAAAGAATCAAAGCAAGTTATTATTTAAATGGAGAAACATTGCAAAGTGCTGCAGTACAGCGGGACCCTGGGGGTACTTGTGCATGAAACACAAAAGGATAGTATGCAGGTACAGTAATGATCAGGAAGACCAATGGAATCTTGGCCTTTATTGCAAAGGGGATGAAGTATAAAAGCAGGGAAGTCTTGCTACAGTTGTACAGGGTATTGGTGAGGCCATACCTGGAATACTGTGTGCAGTTTTGGTTTCCATATTTAAGAAAGGATACACTTGCTTTGGAGGCAGTTCAGAGCAGGTTCACTAGGTTGATTCCAGAGATGAGGGGGTTGACTTATGAGGAAAGGTTGAGTAGGTTGGTCCTCTACTCATTGGAATTATGAAGAAAGAGGGGTGATCTTATCAAAATGTATAAGATTATGAAGAGGCTTGACAAGGTGGATGCAGAGAGGATGTTTGCGCTGATAGGGGAGACTAGAAGTAGAGGGCATAATCTTAGAATAAAAGGCCGCTCATTTAAAACTGAGATGAGGAGGAATTTCTTCTCTCAGAGGGTTGCAAATCTGTGGAATTCGCTGCCTCAGAGCACTGTGGAAGCTGGGACATTAAATAAATTTAAGGCAGAGATAGACAGTTTATTAAACAATAAGGGAGTAAGGGGTTATGGGGACTGGGCAGGGAAGTGGACCTGAGTTCATGATTGGATCAGCCATGATCGAATTAAATGGCGGAGCAGGCTCAAGGGGCCATATAGCCTACTTCTCCCATTCGTATGTTCTTATGGTATGTTACATAGAAACATAGAAAATAGATGCAGAAGTAGGCCATTCAGCCCTTCGAGCCTGCACCACCATTCAATAAGATCATGGCTGATCATTCCCTCAGTACCCCCTCTTTCCTGCTTTCTCTCCAGACCCCTTGATCCCTTTAGCCGTAAGGCCATATCTAACTCCCTCTTGAATATATCTAATGAACTGGCATCAACAACTCTCTGCGGTAGGGAATTCCACAGGTTAAGAACTCTGAGTGAAGAAGTTTCTCCTCATCTCAGTCCTAAATGGCCTACCCCTTATCCTAAGACTGTGTCCCCATCATCGGGATCATTCTTCCCGCATCGAACTTGTCCAGTCCCGTCAGAATCTTACATGTTTCTATGAGATCCCCTCTCATCCTTCTAAACTCCAGTGTATAAAGGCCCAGTTGATCCAGTCCTCATAGGTCAATCCCGCCATCCCGGGAATCAGTCTGGTGAACCTTCGCTACACTCCCTCAAAAGCAAGAACATCCTTCCTCAGATTAGGAGACCAAAACTGAACACAATATTCCAGGTGATGCCTCACCAAGGCCCTGTACAACTGCAGTAAGACCTCCCTGCTCCTAGCTATGAAGGCCAACATACCATTTGCCTTCTTCACCGCCTGCTGTACCTGCCTGCCAACTTTCAATGACTGATGTACCAAGACACCCAGGTCTCGTCGCACCTCCCCCTTTCCTAATCTGCCACCATTCAGATAATATTCTGCCTTCGTCTTTTTGCCCCCAAAGTGGATAACCTCACATTTATCCACATTATACCGCATCTGCCATGCATTTGCCCACTCACCTAACCTGTCCAAGTCACCCTGCAGCCTTTTAGCGTCCTCCTCACAGCTCACACCGCCACCCAGTTTAGTGTCATCTGCAAACTTGGAGATATTACACTCAATTCCTTCATCTAAATCATTGATGTATATTGTAAAGAGCTGGGGTCCCAGCACTGAGCCCTGCGGCACTTCACTAGTCACTGCCTGCCATTCTGAAAAGGACCCATTTATCCCGACTCTCTGCTTCCTGTCTGCCAACCAGTTCTCTATCCACGTCAGTACATTACCCCTAATACCATGTACTTTGATTTTGCACACCAATTTCTTGTGTGGGACCTTGTCAAAAGCCTTTTGAAAGTCCAAATACACCACATCCACTGGTTCTCCCTTGTCCACTCTACTAGTTACATCCTCAAAAAATTCCAGAAGATTTAGGATTGGGGATAGTGTGCTGATGTGGATTGAAAACTGGTTGGCAGACAGGAAGCCAAGAGTAGGAGTAAATGGGTACTTTTCAGAATGGCAGGCAGTGACTACTGGGGTACCGCAAGGTTCTGTGCTGGGGCCCCAGCTGTTTACATTGTACATTAATGATTTAGACGAGGGGATTAAATGTAGTATCTCCAAATTTGCGGATGACACTAAGTTGGGTGGCAGTGTGAACTGCGAAGAGGATGCTATGAGGCTGCAGAGTGACTTGGATAGGTTAGGTGAGTGGGCAAATGCATGGCAGATGAAGTATAATGTGGATAAATGTGAGGTTATCCACTTTGGTGGTAAAAACAGAGACACAGACTATTATCTGAATGGTGACAGATTAGGAAAAGGGGAGGTGCAACGAGACCTGGGTGTCATGGTACATCAGTCATTGAAGGTCGCCATGCAGGTACAGCAGGCGGTTAAGAAAGCAAATGGCATGTTGGCCTTCATAGCGAGGGGATTTGAGTATAGGGGCAGGGAGGTGTTACTACAGTTGTACAGGGCCTTGATGAGGCCACACCTGGAGTATTATGTACAGTTTTGGTCTCCTAACTTGAGGAAGGACATTCTTGCTATTGAGGGAGTGCAGCGAAGGTTCACCAGACTGATTCCCGGGATGGTGGGACTGACATATCAAGACAGACTGGATTAACTGGGCTTGTATTCACTGGAGTTCAGAAGAATGAGAGGGGATCTCATCGAATCATTTAAAATTCTGATGGGTTTAGACAGGTTAGATGGAGGAAGAATGTTCCCAATGTAGGGGAAGTCCAGAACCAGGGGTCACAGTCTAAGGATAAGAGGTAAGCCATTTAGGACCGAGATGAGGAGAAATTTCTTCACCCAGAGTGGTGAACCTGTGGAATTCTCTACCACAGAAAGTTGTTGAGGCCAATTCACTAAATATATTCAAAAAGGAGTTAGATGTAGTCCGTACTACTAGAGGGATCAAGGGATATGGCGAGAAAGCAGGAATGGGGTACTGAAGTTGCATGTTCAGCCATGAACTCATTGAATGGCGGTGCAGGCTCGAAGGGCCGAATGGCCTACTCCTGCACCTATTTTCTATGTTTCTATGTCAAGCATGAATTCCCTTTCACAAATCCATGCTGACTTGGACCGATCCTGTCACTGCTTTCCAAATGCGCTGCTATTTCATCTTTAATAATGATTCCAACATTTTTCCCACTACTGATGTCAGGCTAACCGGTCTATAATTACCCATTTTCTCTCCCTCCTTTTTTAAACAGTGGTGTTACATTAGCTACCCTCCAGTCCGTAGGAACTGATCCAGAGTTGATAGACTGTTAGAAAATGATCACCAATGTATCCACTATTTCTATGGCCACTTCCTTAAGTACTCTGGGATGCAGACTATCAGGCCCCGGGGACTTATCGGCCTTCAATCCCATCAATTTCCCGAACACAATTTCCCGCTTTATAAGGATATCCTTCAGTTCCTCCTTCTCACTAGACCCTCGGTCCCCTAGTATTTCCGGAAGGTTATTTGTGTCTTCCTTCGTGAAAACAGAACCAAAGTATTTGTTTAATTGGGCCGCCATTTCTTTGTTTCCCATTATAAATTCACCTGAATCTGACTGCAAGGGACCTACGTTTGTCTTCACTAATCATTTTCTCGTCACATATCTATAGAAGCTTTTGCAGTCAGTTTTTATGTTCCTAACAAGCTTCCTCTCATACTCTATTTTCCCCCTCCTAATTAAACCCTTTGTCCTCCTCTGCCGCATTACAAAATTCTCCCAGTCCTCAGGTTTGCTGCTTTTTCTGGCCAATTTATATGCCTCTTCCTTGGATTTAACACTATCCTTAATTTCCCTTGTTAGCCACGGTTGAGCCACCTTCCCAGTTTTATTTTTACTCCAGACAGGGATGTACAATTGCTGAAGTTCATCCATGTGATCTTTAAATATTTGCCATTGCCTATCCACCGTCAACCCTTTAAGTATCACTCGCCGGTCTATTCTAGCCAATTCTAGTCTCATACCATCGAAGTTACCTTTCCCCAAGTTCAGGACCCTAGTCTCTGAATTAACTGTGTCACTCTCCATCTTAATAAAGAATTCTACCATATTATGGTCACTCTTCCCCAAGATTGTTAATTAGTCCTTTTTCATTACACATCACCCCCCTGGTGCCTGGGCAAGGTTGTCACCTAGCAAAGCATTCTGGGGAGAGAGGGTGAACAGCCAGACGTCATGGTCCATATCAGTAGCAATGACTTGGGTGGAAAGAGGGATAAGATCCTGCAGGCAGAGTTTAAGGAGCTAGGAGAGATATTAAAAAGCAGAACCTCAAAGGTAGTAATCTCCTGATTACTCACGGTGCCACGAGCTAGGGAGTACAGAAATAGGAGGATAGAGCAGATGAATGCGTGGCTGGAGAGATGGTGCAGGAAGGAGGGCTTTAGATTCCTGAGGCATTAGGACTGCTTCTGGGAGAGGTGGAACCTGTACAAGCCGGACGGGTTGCACCTCAACAGAGCCGGGACCAATATCGTCGCGGGGGGGGGGGTTTGCTAGTGCTGTTGATGAGGGTTTGAACTAGCTTGGCAGGGGTATGGGAACCTGAGAATAGATTCAGTAGGGAGGGGAGAAAAGCTGGAATTGGAAAGCAAAAATGTAGAAAGTGAGTTTGAAGGACAGAGGAAAGAAGGGCTAGTAAGTAGTCAACAAGGAGGTATGGCGGTACTAAATGGTATGCACTTCAATGCAAGGAATATAGCGAATAAGGCAGATGAGCTGAGAGCACAGGTAGACACTTGGGAGTATAATATTATAGCTATTACAGAGACATGGCTAAAAGGGCAGGTATGGCAGCTCAACATTCCTGGTTATAGGATCTTCAGACGGGATAGAGAGGGGGTTAAAAAGGGAGGGGGCGGTCGCGGTATTGATTAAAAAAACTATTACAGCTATGAGGAGGGATGATATGTTAGAGGGATCATTAAATGAGGCCATATGGGTTGAAAAACAAAAAAGGGGCGATCACACTGTTGGGAGTGTACTATAGACCCACAAACAGTGAGAGGGAGATAGAAGAGCAAATATGTAGGCAAATTTCTGAGGTGCAAAAACTATAAGGCAGCAATAGTAGGGGATTTCAACTATCCTAATAGTAACTGGGACAAAATTAGTGTGAAGGGTATAGGGGGTGTGGAATTCCTAAAATTCATTCAAGAGAACTTTTTTAGCCAGTATGTAGCAAGCCCAACACGGGAGGAAGCGGTTCTGGATTTAGTTTTAGGAAATGAAGCTGGGCAGGTGGAAGGGGCATCAGTAGGAGAGCATTTTGGTGCTAGTGACCATAATTCAATCAGATTTAAGGTAGTTATGGAAAAGGACAAGGATAGACCAGGAATAAAAGTTCTAAATTGGGAAAACGCCAACTTTGCTAAGCTGAGAAGTGATTTGGCCATCGTGGACTGGAAACAGCTACTTGAAGGTAAATCAATGTCAGAGCAGTGGGAGGCATTCAAGGAGGAGATCCAGAGTTCAGGCCAAATATGTTCCCTTAAAGAAAAAGAGTGGGACTAACAAATCTAGAGCCCCCTGGATGTCAAGGACATACAGGGTAGGATAAAGATAAAAAAGAAGGGTTATGACAAATGCCAAGGGCTCAATGCTGCCAAATCTCTGGAGATAGAAAGTCCAGGGGTGAAATTAAAAAGGATATTAGGAAAACAAAGAACATGGAAAATTCTTGGCAAATAAAATCAAGGAAAACCTAAAGATGTTTTATAAATATATTAAGAGCAAGAGGATAACTAAAGAAAGGGTAGGGCCTATTAGAGACCACGAGGGCAATCTGTGTGTAGAGGCGGAAGATGTGGGTATGGTTCTTAATGAATACTTTGTGTCTGTTTTCACAAAAGAGGGGCGATGTAGACACAACTATCGAGGAGAAGAAATGTAAAATATTAGATGAAATAAACATAGTAAAAGAGGAGGTATTAAGGGGTTTAACAGCTTTGAAAGTGGATAAATCCTCAGCCGCAGATGAAATGTATCCCAGGCTGCTAAGTGAAGCAAAAGAGGAAATAGCAGAGGCTTACAGTACGCGGACGACGCCTGCGTCTGCACAGAGGCCGAATTCCAAGTCATAGTCAACGTATTTACTGAGGCATACGAAAGCATGGACTTTAAGCTAAATATTCATAAGACAAAGGTCCTCCACCAACCTGTCTCCGCCGCACAGCACTGCCCTCCAGTCATCAAGATCCACGACATGGACCATTTCCCAAACCTTGGAGCCTCTTATCAACAAGCGCAGACATTGACGACGAGATTCAACACCGCCTCCGGTGCGCCTGAGGAAAAGAGTGTTCGAAGACCAGGCCCTCAAATCTGCCACCAAGCTCATGGTCTACAGGGCTGTAGTAATACCTGCCCTCCTGTATGGCTCAGAGACATGGACCATGTACAGTAGACACCTCAAGTCGCTAGAGAAATACCACCAACGATGTCTCCGCAAGATCCTGCAATTCCCCTGGGAGAACAGACGCACCAACGCTAGTGTCCTTGACCAGGCCAACATCCCCAGCATTGAAGCACTGACCACACTTGATCAGCTCCGCTGGGCAGGCCACATTGTTCGCATGCCAGACACGAGACTCCCAAAGCAAGCGCTCTACTCGGAACTCCTTCACAGCAAACGAGCCAAAGGTAGGCAGAGGAAACGTTACAAGGACACCCTCAAAGCCTCCCTGATAAAATGCAACATCCCCACTGACACCTGGGAGTCCCTGGCCAAAGACCGCCCTAAGTGGAGGAAGTGCATCCGGGAGGGCGCTGAGCACCTCGAGTCTCTTCGTCAACAAGAGCATGCAGAAATCAAGTGCAGGCAGCGGAAAGAGCATGCAGCAAACCTGTCCCACCTACCCCTTCCCTCAACAACTATCTGTCCCACCTGTGACAGAGACTTTGGTTCTCATATTGGACTGTTCAGCCACCCAAGGACTCATTTTTAGAGTGGAAGCAAGTCTTCCTCGATTCCGAGGGACTGCCTATGATGATAATGATGACGATCATTTTCCAATCCCCTCTGGCTTCAGGTGTGGTGCCAGAGGACTGGATGATTGCTAATGTGGTACCATTGTTTAAGAAGGGAGAAAGGGATAGACCGAGTAATTACACGCCAGTCAGCCTAACCTCAGTGGTGGGAAAATTATTAGAAAAAATCCTGAAGGACAGGATAAATCTTCACTTAGAAATACATGGATTATTCAAGGACAGTCAGCACGGATGTGTTATGGGAAGGTCGTCTCTGACCACCTTGATTGAATTTTTCGAGGAGGTAACAAGGAGGGTCAAGGAAGGCAAAGCGTATGATGTACTGTATATGGATTTTAGCAAAGCTTTTGATAAGATCCCACATGGCAGATTGGTCACAAAAGTAAAAGCCCATGGAATCCAGAGCAAAGTGGCAAGTTGGATCCAAAATTGGCTCAGAGGCAGGAAGCAAAGGGTAATGGTTGATGGGTGGTTTTGCCGCTGGAAGGCTGTTTCCGGTGGGGTTTCGCAGGGCTCAGTATTAGGTCCCTTGCTTTTTGTGATATACATCAATGACCTGGACTTGAATATAGGGGGTATGATTAAGAAGTTTGCAGATGATACTAAAATCGGCTGTGTGGTTGATAGTGAAGAAGAAAGCTGCGGACTACAGGAAGATATCAATCAACTGGTCAGGTGGGCAGAACAGTGGCAAATGGAATTTAATCCAGAGAAGTGTGAGGTAATGCATTTGGGGAGGGCTAACAAGGAAAGGGAGTACACATTAAATGGTAGGATACTGAGAAGTGTAGAGGAACAAAGGGACCTCGAAGTACATGTCCACAGATCCCTGAAAGTAGCAGGCCAGATAGATAAGGTGGTTAAGAAGGCATACGGAATTTATGCCTTTATTAGCCGAGGCATAGAATATAAGAGCAGGGGGGGTTATGCTTGAACAGTATAAAACAGTTCTGGTCACCGCATTACAGGAAGGATGTGATTGCACTGGAGAGGGAACAGAGGAGATTTACGAGGGTGTTGCCGGGAGTGGAGAATCTAAGCTATGAGGACAGATTTGTTTTCATCGGAACAGCGGAGACTGAGGAAAGACCTCATTGAGGTGTATAAAATTATGAGGGACCTAGATATAGTGGATAGAAAGGGCCTATTTCCCTTAGCAGAGGGGTCAACAACCAGGGGGCATAAATTTAAAGTAATTAGTAGAAGGTTTAGAGGGGATTTGAGGAGTAATTTCTTCACGCAGAGGGTTGTGGGGGTCTGGAACTCACTGCCTGAAAGGGTGATAGAGGCAGAAACCCTCACCACATTTAAAAAGTACTTGGATGTGCACCTGAAGTGCCCGTAATCTGCAGGGCTACGGACCATGGGCTGGAAAGTGGGATTAGGTTGGATAGCCTCTTGTTGGTCGGCATGGACACGATGCACTGAAATGGCCTCCTTCCATGCTGTAAACCTCTATGATTGTATGATTCTAAGAGTCTAAAAGCATTACCAGCTTATTCCTAAATTTCTTACCTTTTCAAATTCATCCAGCTTTTTCCTATTTTACTGAAAGCCTCTGGGCTTGGTGTTGTCATAGCTTCAAAATCTACTAACTGAAAAGGATGAAACCTTGATTAAAATACATCTAAAGAGTTAGCTAACAAACAGCAAAGAACATGCCTCACCAAGTCAAAAGATTCATACATAGGTATCCAAAACTCTGGCTCGTGGGCCATTGAAGCCCCCGACCCCTCGCAATGCAACCCATGAAGCTCACGCAACAAAAGTTTTGATTGCTTCTGTATTTCTTACTATTTGAATTTTGTGGGCCTGAAGTTTGGGAAAGGGTTATCCTTCGCACTAGTACCTCACTGGTGGACAAATCCTACAAGAGAACACTTGGATCGGTCAGTATCTGCAGCTGGAGATAAATGCTATTAATGGACGCACTGACCTAAACTTGATATTTGGCACTCAAAGCTCCATGTTACCCACCTAAACAGCCCACAAGGTCAAAATATTGGACATTCTTGCTTTAACACCTTTGTTTAATTGCCTTATCTACTTATTTTTTTAAAACACGTTTGTAAAAAAGCGAAATATTAACCACAAAATGAGGAAAAACTACCCAGGGAGCTACTCAGCCCAGAGGTGGCAGGGATTTGGATTAACATTCGTACAGATACAGTTCATAATGTCATGGTGTTTGTTATGTGGCTCACTTGCAAAACGGCAACGTTGAAATATTGCCTAATTATTTACAACAGCTTGGCTTTTCAGAAAGAGGCACAGCCAGTGAGTCTTTGCACAACTGGAAATGTAAGTAATGCTCATTCTTCCGACCTCCCATCTACCTCTGGTGATATTAAAAAAATAATTTCAAATAGTCTGAGAACACAAAGCAAAGACGCGAACATGCAAAAATCTTTGATAATAGACGATAAGAAATATCCACCAGACATTGTAACAGGACTGTTCCCAGCAACAAACTGAGCAACAACTTGTATTATATAGCGCCTTTAACGCAAGAAAACTTCCCATGGCGCTTCACAGGAGCATAAAAGAACAATTAAAAACTGAAGTATAGCTCCTTCGATGACCCAGTGGATAAACGTAGAGGTCGAGTGTTTTAGTGAGGTATTCCAGAATATCCCAAGTTTGATCTCCGACCTTTGTTAAGTGAGCTAATCTCAACTTGGGCTCTATAATTAGTCTTAATGCCCCGGACAGAGGGTGAAAATAAAGATAATTAGTGCTCTCACTCCAGATCACCAAGTGACAAGAAATAGCACGCGTGTGAACATCTGGGGAGATCAGGACTGGCCTTGATTGTGTTGCGAGTCCCCAGCGATTGACCCACTGACACTCACTGTCGCAGTGCATGCATGAAGATTGGTCACTGGGGCGTGGTATCAGCTAGCACCTGAACCACACTCCAGCAAGTGACAGCACCTTCAGGACAGGAGAGGAGAAAATTCTAAAAACAAAATATAAAAACCGAAGAATACAACGGAGCATTCTATGGGCCCAAAATTGTCCAGGAGTTGCTTCGTTTTTTTTTTAGCAACTTGATTTTTCGAGAGTATCTTAAAAATCGTCATTTTGCACATTCAATTTGCGCCATTGTAAGTGAGTTAGTTAGGATTTTTTTAAAGTTTAGTTTAGTTTTTTCAAAAGGGGGCGTTACCAGCTATACACGCCAATTTTGGCCATTTAAGCCACTCCAGCAAGTTGCTCCAAACTAACTTAGACCAACATATGTGGCCACTTGTGGCCGCACAGAAAACCCTTGCGGAGAGTTAAGAAATCAGCGCAGATAGCCAGAGATGAGGGGGGGCCGGGGGGGGAGAAGGGAAGTGGAGAGGACTTAAGGAAGTTGTCCTAGAAATAGTGGATACATTGGTGATCATTTTCCAACATTCTACTGACTCTGGATCAGTTCCTATGGACTGGAGGTTAACTGATGTAACACCGCTAGTTAAAAAAGGAGGGAGAGAAAACAGGGAATTATAGACTGATTAGCCGGACATCGGTAGTGGGGAAAATGTTGGAATCAATTATTAAAGATGAAATAGCAGTGCATTTGGAAAGCAGTGACAGGATCGGTCCAAGTCAGCATGGATTTATGAAAGGGAAATCATGCTTGACAAATTTTCTAGAATGTTTTGAGGATGTAAAGTGGACAAGGAAGAACCAGTGGATGCGGTGTATCTGGACTTTCAAAAGGCTTTTGACAAGGACCGACACAAGAGATTAGTGTGCAAAATTAAAGCACAGGGTATTGGGGGTAATGTATTGACATGGATAGAGAACTGGTTGGCAGACAGGAAGCAGAGAGTCGGAATAAACGGGTCCTTTTCAGAATGGTAGGCAGCGACCAGTGGGCTGCCGCAGGGTTCAGTGCTGGGACCCCAGCTATTTACAATATACATCAATGATTTAGATGAAGGGATTGAATGTAGTATATCCAAGTTTGCAGATGACAATAAAGCTGGGTGGCAGTGTGAGCTGTGAGGAGGATGTTAAGAGGCTGCAGGGTGACTTGGACAGGTTAGGTGAGTGGGCAAATGCATGGCAGATGCAGTATAATGTGGATAAATGTGAGGTTATCCACTTTGGTGGCAAAAACAGGAAGACAGAATATTATCTGAATGGTGACAGATTAGGAAAAGGGAAGGTGCAACGAGACCTGGGTGTCATGGTACATCAGTCATTGAAGGTTGGCATGCAGGTACAGCAGGCGGTTAAGAAAGCAAATGGCATGTTGGCCTTCATAGCAAGGGGATTTGAGTACAGGGGCAGGGAGGTGTTGCTACAGTTGTACAGGGCCTTGGTGAGGCCACACCTGGAGTATTGTGTACAGTTTTGGTCTCCTAACTTGAGGAAGGACATTCTTGCTATTGAGGGAGTGCAGCGAAGATTCACCAGACTGATTCCCGGGATGGTGGGACTGACCTATCAAGAAAGACTGGATCAACTGGGCTTGTATTCACTGGAGTTCAGAAGAGTGAGAGGGGACCTCATAGAAACGTTTAAAATTCTGACGGGTTTGGACAGGTTGGATGCAGGAAGAATGTTCCTGTTGCTGGGGAGTTCCAGAACCAGGGGTCACAATCGAAGAATAAGGGGTAAGCCATTTAGGACCAAGATGAGGAGAAACTTCTTCACTCAGAGAGTGGTTAACCTGTGGAATTCTCTACCGCAGAGTTGTTGAGGCCAGTTTGTTAGATATATTCAAAAGGGAGTTAGATATGGCCCTTATGGCCAAAGGGATCAAGGGGTATGGAGAGAAAGCAGGAAAGGGGTACTGAGGTGAATGATCAGCCACGATCTTATTGAATGGTGGTGCAGGCTCGAAGGGCCGAATGGCCTACTCCTGCACCCAATTTCTATGTTTCTAGGACCTTGCAAAGCACTAAACACCTTCACAATAACATTCAAGAAGCATTAAAAACCATCAATAATAAATAAAAAATAAAACTCAAGTCCCACCGTCCTAACTCACCCGAGAAGTCAGCGGGTCGGCCGGTGCGAGAGGCCACTCAGCCGGAGATAGGTGCGAGAGGGACCACCGGGCGGGAGAGCACAGGGAAGTAGGCTCACAGAACACACAACACAGGCTGCTGGCTGCAGGAATCAACCAGGCTGCAACAGGCTTGGGTGGGGGGGGGGGTGGTGACGGGGTGGACAATGAAGGGAGAGAGATGTCACATGACTGAAGTGGGGGGTGGAGGGGGAAGAGAACAAAAGACCTTTGGGTGTGGTCCATGTTCGTACCTTGAGGGGAGGGAGAAGTGCATAACTGCTGTGCTGCCTGCTTTGCAGCCATTTTTCATCTTTGAAAGCTTAACTTTTACTTTAAATTTGGGTGGAGCAATATGTAAGAGGAGGGCGGGCCATCATGCTCCTTTAACGATTGCTCGAGCCTTGCGCCAGCAGTTCATCCGTGAACGCTTTGCTGATGCCCGAGGGCTCAGCGACACCTATTCCGCATGGACATGTTTATTTTTTGCAGTTACTCCTAAATGTTGTGTTGATGGAACACAATTCATAGAAACATAGAAAATAGTTGCACGAGTAAGCTATTCGGCCCTTTGAGCCTGCACCACCATTCAATATGATCATGGCTGATCATGCAACTTCAGTACCCCATTCCTGCTTTCTCTCCATACCCCTTGATCCCTTTAGCTGTAAGGGTCACATCTAACTCACTTTTGAATATATCTAACGAACTGGTCTCAACAACTTTCTGTGGTAGAGAATTCCACAGGTTCACAATTCTCTGAGTGAAGAAGTTTCTCCTCATCTCAGTCCTAAATGGCTTACCCCTTATCCGAAGACTATGACCACTGGTTCTGGACTTCGCCAACATCAGGAATATTATTCCTGCCATTTCCCTTAAGAATTTTGTGTGTTTCTATGAGATCCCATCTCATTCTCCTAAATTCCAGTGAATATAAGCTTAGTCAATCCAGTCTTTCTTCATATATCAGTCCTGCCATCCCAGGAACCTTCGCTGCACTCCCCCAGTGGCAAGAATGTCCTTAGATTACGAGACCAAAACTGAACAATATTCAAGGTGAGGCCTCACCAAGGCCCTGTACAACTGCAGTAAGACCTCCCTGCTCCTATACTCAAATCCCCTCGCTATGAAGGCCAGCATGCCATTTGCTTTCTTAACTGCCTGCTGTACCTGCATGCCTATCTTCAATGACTGATGTACCGTGACACCCAGGTCTCGTTGCACCTTCCCTTTTCCTAATCTGTCACCATTCAAATAATATTCTGCCTTCCTGTTTTTACCACCATGTATCTACATTATACTGCATCTGCCATGCATTTGCCCACTGACCTAACCTGTCCAATGCACCCTGCAGCCTCTTAGCATCCTCCTCACAGCTCACACTGCCACCCAGCTTAGCGTCATCTGCAAACTTGGAGATATTACATTTAATTCCTTCGCCTAAATCATTAAATCATTAATGTATATTGTAAATAGCTGGGGTCCCAGCACTGAACCTTGTGGTACCCCACTAGTCACTGCCTGCCATTCTGAAAAGGACCCGTTTATTCCTACTCTTTGCTTCCTGTCTGCCAACCAGTTCTCTATCCACATCAATACATTACCCCCAATACCATATGCTTTAATTTTGCACACCAATCTCTTGTGTGGGACCTTGTCAAAAGCCTTTTGAAAGTCCAAATACACCACATCCACTGGTTCTCCCTTGTCCACTCTACTAGTTACATCTTCAAAAAATTCTAGAAGATTTGTCAAGCATGATTTCCCTTTCATATATCCATGCTGACTTGGACCGATCCTGTCACTGCTTTCCAAATGCACTGCTATTACATCTTTAATAATTGATTCCAACATTTTCCCCACTACCGATGTCAGGCTAACCGGTCTATAATTCCCTGTTTTTTCTCTTCCTCCTTTTTTAAAAAGTGAGGTTACATTAGCTACCCTCCAATCCATAGGAGCTGATCTAGTCTAAAAAATGTTGGAAAATGACCACCAATGCATCCACTATTTCTAGGGCCACTTCCTTAAGTACTCTGGGATGCAGACTAGAAACATAGAAAATAGGTGCAGGAGTAGGCCATTCGGCCCTTTGAGCCTGCGCCACCATTCAATAAGCTCATGGCTGATCATTCACCTCAGTACCCCTTTCCTGCTTTCTCTCCATACTCCTTGATCCCTTTAGCCATAAGAGCCATATCTAACTCCCTCTTGAATATATCCAACGAACTGGCATCAACAACTCTCTGAGGTAGGGAATTCCACAGGTTAACAACTCTCTGAGTGAAGAAGTTTCTCCTCATCTCAGTCCTACATGGCTTACCCCTTATCCTTAGACTGTGTCCCCTGGTTTTGGACTTCCCCAACATTGGGAACATTCTTCCTGTATCTAACCTGTCCAGTCCCATCAGAATTTTATATGTTTCTATGAGATTCTCTCTCATTCTTCTAAACTCCAGTGAATAAAGGCCCAGTCGATCCAGTCTCTCCTCATATGTCAATCCAGCCATCCCGAGAATCAGTCTGATGAACCTTCACTGCACTCAATAGCAAGAATGTCCTTCCTCAGATTAGGAGACCAAACCTGAACACAATATTCCAGGTGAGGTCTCACCAAGGCCCTGTACAACTGCAGTAAGACCTCCCTGCTCCTATACTCAAATCCCCTCGCTATGAAGGCCAACATGCCATTTGCTTTCTTTACTGCCTGCTGTACCTGCATGCCTATCTTCAATGACTGATGTACCGTGACACCCAGGTCTCGTTGCACCTCCCCCCTTTCCTAATCTGCCGCCATTCAGATAATATTCTGCCTTCGTATTTTTGCCCCCAAAGTGGATAACCTCACATTTATCCACATTATACTGCATCTGCCATACATTTGCCCACTCACCTAACCTGTCCAAGTCACCCTGCAGCCTCTTAGCATCCTTCTCACAGCTCACACCGCCACCCAGCTTAGTGTCATCTGCAAACTTGGAGATATTACACTCAATTCTTTCATCTAAATCATTAATGTATATTGTAAATAACTGGGGTCCCAGCACTGAGCCCTGCGGCACCCCACTGCCTGCCATTCTGAAAAGGACCCGTTTATCCTGACCATCAGGCCCTGAGGATTTATCGTCCTTCAATCCCATCAATTTCCCCAACACAATTTCCTGATAAGGACTAATTCGGATTTTCTTCAGTTCATCCTTCTCGCTAGACCCTCGGTCCCCAGTATTTCCGGGAGGTTATTTGTGTCTTCCTTCGTGAAGACAGGACCAAAGTATTTGTTCAATTGGTCTGCCATTTCTTTGTTCCCGATTATAAATACACCTGATTCTGACTGCAAGGGACCTACATTTGTCTTCACTAATCTTTTTCTTTTCACATATCACAGTTTTAATGTAAAATATATTTCATTGAAAAGTTTACAATGTACTTCATTTTAGTGTAATAAAATAGTTCTTGTATCAAACTTTACTTTAATATGACTCTTTAATAAAGTTTTTAAAGTGATCTTACTTATAAAGTTGTAAATTTACAAAAAACTTTCAATTTGAAAACAGTTACAACAACAACAAAGAAAGGCTGCACCCATCTCTCAGCCACATCTCGGTGAATGTGCACTTCTTCATGGTGGGGTGGGGGGGGGGGGGCAGGTGTTAATGTGGAGGGCCCGGCTTGGGTCTCTTCAGAGGCTGGTGCAGGGATTGCAGTGGGAGTGGCAGTTGATTCTGTCAATGGCGCATGGCCTGGCAGTGTTCCCTTATTGCAGCAGCTACCTCACACATGCCCTCCCTGATGGCCTGTGCCGTCGTTTCCTCTGTCTGACATTCCCTCCATGGTGGCCTGTGCCGTCGTTCCCACTACATCTGACATTCCCTCCCTCAGGGACACTATTCCCTCACTGATGTTTCCAAAAATCATTCCCATTTCCCGTGCCATTACTGTTATTTCTCCCGACAGTTCCGTTACCTCATCACCCACCCCACTGATGGTGTGCACGAGTGATCGGGTAAGGTCATTGCTCTCCGCACCCAATGCCATCATCTGAACCACATCTGTTGCATCCTGCATCTCAGGAGAGCGTGGTCTATTTCTCCTTCCCATCACCGTGGGTCTGCCTCATGGCACCCCCCCAGTGGGAGGCGCAAGCTGGGATGGTGGGGCCCTGGGTGTTCCATGCTGTGTCCCACCACCACTGGGAGGTGCAGGCTGGGACAGTGGGGCCCTGCGTGTTCCATGCTGCATCCCACCACCACTGGGACCCGCAACCTCGGAATTTGCGAAACCATGGAATGTCACATCAGAACTTAAACCACTATACATGGACGGGCTGAAACCAAAGAATGTCGCACCAGAACTCATGGAAGTGTTTGGCAACGCGAAGTCCGTTAACGTGGCCTCAATCATATTCATTTCAGCATTGTCCCCTTCATACATCTCCATGCCCCCCCAAGTTGGCCTGCAGGGTTGGGCTCGTACGCGTCTGAATCTTCTTCTAGATCTTCAGGATTGACATAAGGTTCTGCAAAATATAACAGAACAGTAAAATGATTAGCAGCAGAGGAGGGGGCAGGACGGGTGGCATGAGAAGGCTCACACATAGCAGGCCAGGCAGCAGGTTGACTTGGAAGGGCCACGATGAATTTTCAGGACTTACCCTCTCCCTCGCGTGTGGGCCCTCTCTTCCAACGGTGTCAGTGGGTGCAGATTTGCCGGGCCTCCTCCTGTTCGAGTTCTTTCCCTTTTGTTGTGGGACAATTTCTTCTGCAAAGATGAAAATGTAACTTTTTAGAGAGGGTGTCTTTCTGCTGGGTGGGACATATACAGCTGGTCACATTTACAATTACAATTGCATTGAATAAATGAAAATATTACTTACACTAACTACTTGACCGAGGTCCTGCCATTTCTTTTTACACTGGCTTCCAGATCTCGTGGTGTTCACCACTGCGCAGTAATCTTCTGCAACTTGGTTCCAGAGTTCCTTCATTTCTTTGGGTGGCACTTTTGTGCGACCTCTGTTGCTGGTATCCAACTCCTGCCATCTGATTTAATGGCATTAACTAGTATCTCCACTTCGTCATGCAAGAAATTCTTCGTTCTTGGTGCACATTGTTGCATTGCTGTATTGAATTGATACTCAGTGATTTTTCAAAACAGAGTCCTTATTTTGCATGCAGCAATGATTTTCACATATGCAGCATTCCTTCTGGAACTTTAGCAGCAACACAGAGCACTCAGTGATTCCAGCAGCTGATTTATTCCACAGCACTCCTTCAGGCACCAAAAATCAATCAGCTTTCTTTTCCTTTAAAAATGTGTGATTACCAATGTCATTCGCTACTTGCGCATGCGCAAACGCTCCAATGCACATGCGCAGCGCTGCCCGTACTCTTTCACACACAGGGCCCTAGCTCCGCCCCCCGCCGGCACTCTTTCACCTGCAGGGCCCTAGCTCTGCCCCCCAATGGAATCGCCACGCCGCGCCAAGCCCCTGGAGAGTCGACAGAGCGGCCAGAATCCAGGGACATTTTTTGGAGTTGTTTTGAGCCCAGGAAGTCAGCGCATCTCACGTGAGTGCGCCGAAAAAACAGGAGGGCCAAAGTTGGGCCCTATGGTACAAGTTTAGCAATTTGTGAATAAAATATTTTTTTGTATTACAGGTATTCAAATTCCCATGAAGCTTTTCAGTTAACAAGCTGGAAGGTATGCTTCAGAGTATAACCTTGTAGTCAGGGACGCGAGACCTAAAATCAAAGAGAAAACCACCAATATTGTGCAGAATTTATTACATTATGTAGTTCCATGAATATTCTATTAAGAGCCTAATATTTTCATTGTTGTACTACTCATACACCTGATAATTTTCATGCATTGTTGTGGTTTTTACGAATCTAAAGACAACCTAAGGGAGTTTTGTTTTGCAATGTGCTCAAGCTTGTACTTTCTCCCCCTGCCTCGCAAGTCAGGTACTGTACCACTAAAGTCCCAATCTTTCCCAGAAATGTAAACAAAAATATATTTAGCACATAACATACATTTCCCAAATTCTTGCAACTCAAAAAAGTATTGATGGCTGCAGTGGTCCATTTTAAAATTCAGGAACGCTGTATTGAGGTCAGGACAGCTGGACAGAATTGCAGCTGACCCACAAAGTCTGTGTTGAAACGTGGACAGAAACTCCTCTGTGCGTTCTTTTCACCCTCCTACTTTCACCATTCAAAGCTGATTGAGAAATCTGACTCAGTGAGCGAAACAGGTTTCTCTTCCTTTATATAATGGATGATCTCACAAATTGCACTTCCTGTCTTATAAATCATGATAACTGATGTTTCGGATCATTTTCAGATCCGGCCAACTAAAAATTGTTTTGTTAAAAATTTGAGTGCCCATTGATGATTCCAAACGTGTATTTTTGTTTTGCCACGATGTACATGCTTTTCCATCTTCTGAGGATTTAGATCCATTTGTCCTGGGTTTTGCTCTCTTTTCCCCCCCCCCCTCCCCCCAACCCCACACACACACACACCGACTATTTTGTGCATTGCCTAACCAAGGTTCCTGACTAGCTTGGGACCTGCTCATTAAACCAAGTTATCAAACAAGCTAGCATCCAACTGCAAGCACTGCTTAATCATTTGCCAGGTCAGGTGGTGGCCACATCACAGGACTGGAATATTTCTCATGTGGGTAGGAAAGGCGAGATAGAAAGGGAGAAACAAGAAAGAAAATAAAATGGACTTGTTCTCTGTTCACTGAAAGTTGCCCTGCCATTGCATTGCATTAATGATGAAAACTGATGAGGAGAAAGCAGTACACGGTGCTCCGGACTACTTCAGTAACTGAGTCAATTGTCGAATTGGGATGTTAAGTGGATCATCTTGGGAGATGTTTTTTTTTTAAACTACACCATGAAGAAAAATTTATATTACACACATTTTTAATTAACTTATGGATAAATCCACAACTTTTTTTATCCGCCCAGCTGATAAATACTATGTAGAGGAGATTTGATTCATTTATTCTAATACATTCAACTTACCTTTCCTTTGGGGATTCTCCCTGTGACCTCCTTGCCACTAGCCATTAGTGCTCCCATGATTACTGAATATGCCACCACACTAGAAAATGAAGCACATTACCATCAGGACACAGCAGTGTTCAACAGTTTACAGCAGAACATAACTCTACTGGCTCATACTCTGAATGTGAAGTACTTGCCCCCGACTGGTCTTGGGTAGCTATTTCACAATCCTCCTCTGCTGTAATGTGCCCTCTAAAGCAGGAATTCTCAACCAGGGGTCCGCGCCTCCTAGGGGTCCATGAAAAGGTTTCAAGGGGTCCGCCAAAAATAATTACAGGATATAGACCCTCATTTGTAAATGCAAAGTTCTATCTACGAGTCCCAGAATCAAATACACCGTGACTTCGTCTTGCCCTGGATACAGGAATAATTTTTTTTTTTTAAATAAACTTACCAAACTGCTATACTTTCTTCGTTGATCTTTCTCCAGTCACCAGAATTATCCTCAGCAAAGCTGTTCCAATTGTTCAATTTATACCTTCCCTATCCCCCCACGCTGCATTTACTGTTTCCCAGAAGATTATAAAAACCCATCCAAGCTCTGCTTTTTAAAACGGATAAGGGTTGGATTAGTTGCATCCCCTCTAAAACCTGCTTTTAACATCTGCCTGTTTTGATCAATCATATTCTTTTGGATGGAAGCTTGCACTTTCCCCTCCTTTATGCATTCTTTTAATCTGCGTTCAGCAATCTTTGATCACAAGTTTCATCATTTTGTCGCCACTGACACTGGGCTCAATTTTCCCCAGTAATTTGCGTTGTTTTTTTGGAGCAGGCTGCTTTTTTTCGCCTAAGTTTTTAAAAAAAGTTTCCCCAATCAATTTACGGCAGTGTAACTCAGTTTAGTTACAATTTTTTTTTAGGTACGGTTTTTTTTTTCCAGCCAAAGGGGATGTAACCTGCCACCTGTACCAATTCTGGCCATTTAGGCAAGTTTGGCCAGCTGAGAGTTACACCAGTTCTGCTCAGGCCAGTGTATGTGGCCTCTGCAGAAAAACCTTCCGGAGAGTTAAAGGACATCGGCGCAGGCAAGTGCAGCAGATGCCCAGACAGCAGCAGCAGGAAAGGTAAGAGAGAGGGGAGGAGAGAGGTGGGGGAGGGGGGGAAGCCTTTCGGGTGTAGTTAGGTGCAGGGACCAGGAGGGAGGAGGCCATTCGGCCTGGGATAGGGGTGGGGGAGCAGACCGGGGGGCCACTCGGCCTAGGCTCGGGGCAGGGAAGCAGACCGGGAAGGCACTCGGACCAGGGTCGGGTGGGGGAGCGGACCGGCAAGCCCTTCGGCCAGGGCTGGGGCGGGGGACCGGCAAGGCACTCGGGTCTTTTTGGGGGGGGGGGGGGGGGGGGAGGGGGGAGGGGGCAAAGAGAGCCGGACCGGCTTTAATAATTGGAGGCAAGTTGCTGCAATATATTTTAATATGTTTTTAAGTTGATGCAATGTGTTTTAATGTGTTTTTAAATTGATGCAATGTGTTTTAATGTGTTGGGAGCTGGTTGTATGTTTCACTTTGCAGCCTCAGCCCGCATGGTGTCCCTGGTTACCGTGGCAACCCGATCTTTTTGGCGCAGATCAAGGCTCCACCCCCAAAACTAAAGGCCACACCAAAATGAAGAAATCCAACGGGGAAACTCTGAACATTTTTTTTTGGCGTACTTGGGGCCCCAGAAAAACGGGCGTAACTCTTCAAGTACGCCAAAAAAAAGCTTTGGGGAAAATTGAGCCCATTGTTTCTGTTTCAAGAATCTGAACATTGCCTAAAAATTTATCTTTGCGAGAAAGAAAACTCAACTCAGGGACCAAGTCAAACAAAGGTCCGTCTTTTATCTTGTCAATCGGTTTTAATTCTTATTTTCCCCAAAGTCCAGCTCCTGTTATATATATATTTTTTCAATCTTGCTTGTTCTTTCCCAGATTAAACACTCTCCCCTTTCATTTTCTCTCTCACTACCTGAATTAACATGAGCAGCTTTCATTGAGTTTGTATTTGCACCAAGGCGTGTCCATTAAACACAGTCCACCACGTATAAATTATATACAGGGGATAAAGACAGGGCGTAACTACTGGTACAAACAATGCCAGATGTGGTATTGGAGCTCCTAGCTTGATGGGGAATCTATACAAATAGCTGATGAATTAGATTGCTTTCATAGACTGTTCAAATTGTCCAGTGGTTAAAAAAAGACTTGAATTTATATCGCGCCTTTCACAACCTCCCAAAGCGCTTTACAGCCAATGAAGTACTTTTGCAGTGTAATCACTGTTGTAATGTGAGAAATGAGTCAGCCAATTTGCACACAGCAAGCTCCCACAAACAGCAATGTGATAATGACCAGATATTGTTTTAGTGAGGTTGATTGAGGGATAAATATTGGTCAGGACACCGGGGATAACTTCCCTGCTCTTCTTTGAAATAGTGCCATGGGATATTTGACATCCATCTGAGAGAGCAGACGGGGCCTCGGTTTAACATCTCATCCGAAAGTTGGCACCTCAGACAGTGCAGCACTCCCTTCGTACTGCACTGGACTGTCAGCCTAGATTTTGTGCTCAAGTCTCCAGAGTGGGATTTGAACCCACAACCTTCTGACTCAGAGGCGAGAGTGCTACCCACTAAGCCAATGGCTGATAAACCAAGTATCCACTTGAGATGCTCCTTCAAGTATTATCTTTGAAAGAATGGCAAAGAGGATTGGAAAACAAATCGCTGAGCAGATCGCTAGGAAAACACTTCACATTCAGAGTACTCATTTGCAGAGTAATTTTCTCCTTTAGTACACTGAAAAGCAGGTTATACTCTACTAACCTGGATCCTCTTGAGAGAGGCATTAGATTGTAAAAGTAATACACCAAAGAAAGGATTAGGTTGCACACTGCATCTGCTTCCTGGTTCAAAGAGAAAATAAAACAAGCTTTATTCCTGAAAACAGCACCGTTTTTGACCAATTAAAGACAGAGAGAAGGCAGAGTACCTGTGCCAAGTACCGTGGCGAAGTGTATAAGTTTGAGGGTATATTACCCTGTAATGTTTTTCTCCCACACACCATTTAAGGGCAGAGTGGGCAACCTCCTTATAACCCTCATTATTGTGGACCAAGCTGTTCAGAGGCACGAGAGCAATTCAGAAATGACTTGTACTCTCCTTCCTGAACCTCCATTCAGCACACCCAAGCAGTATGGTTGTATCTAGGAACTCTGCAGTCCAATCTATGTTAGATTAGAATCTGCATCCCAACACTGCCACAATATGTTGGTCTTCCTAAAGTGACATTATTTAAAAGAAACATTCTCACGTTAATGAACGTTTATTCAAAAAAACACTAGTATGATCTAGAAGTAAACCTCAAACAACATTTTCACTTGTTAGAAAATAATGAAAACTGTAAATAGCAAATCAATGGTTGAAGCTGAATGTTCAGCAAGATTTCATCGTTGTTGTTGCAACAGATGTATGAAGAGTAGATTATAGGCACTTGGTGACTAACATATTTGACTCTTTTCCCCTGACCACTGAGTTTCAACTTAAACCGATTCCTTTAATGAAAAAAAAAGTGATGCGACCTGGATGACCGGACTTGTCATTAGAGAATGGGATTTTTCAGTCAGCTCTGGAAGCCTACAACTAGAATAGTCCTAGCTTGGCTAGCAATAGGAAGCTCTACTCTAACAAGCTATTAGACAGTTAAACTGCTGCAGTACCATGACGTGTACTTGGAAGTGCATCAACCTCTGCATTTACCATCCTCTGCCCAAGTAGCCCAGATTTAGATAAATGGCCAGAGTTCACTGCACATTAGGCAAGCAGAAATTCTACTTATCTAAATAACTTGGCTTGGAGACGCTTTAGCTTGGTGGTGGGTTTCACTGTGTATTACATGCCTGCTGATCAAAAAAAGACTGCAGCTAACGATTGATAATTTATTCCTCCCATCTTAAATTTGAGATGGATATTTTGAAGGAACACAAGAATAGACAAGTTATCTTGTACAAACTGCTGACTGAGAAATTGGGCTCAAGTTTCGGACCCCCGCTAGAACGGCACACATTGGAGAGGTCCGCCTAATTTGTAGAACTGAAAAAGCGCCAAATACTTACCTCGCGATTCTCTGATATCTGAAGGGCCGTTTCCAGCTCGGCGCTGCTGGGGGCGGAGCTACAGCCCTGCGCCAAAAACAGTGCCGGCAGCTGCGCGTATGCGCAGTAACTCCTGGCCCTCCCAGCGTATCCTGTCTCCGGGCAACGACCCTATCCCTGGCCAAAGGGACGTCGCCCCTATCCTGGGCCGAGTAGCCTGACAGTACTTACCTCTTCCGCGGCGGACCCCCAGCATCTCTTGGGGGCAGGCCCCGCCCAAACTCCTAGTCGGCAGTGGGACCCGCCCGCCCGGCATCTCGCTGGGGGCGGGCCCCGCCCAAAGTAGCATCCCTGTTGGCGGCGAGGCCCTGCCCGAAGTCCTGCTCGGTGGTCCGTCATCTGCTGGGGGGGCGGGCCCCGCCCGACGTCCTCGGCATTGGCGGCAGGGCCCCGCCCGAAGTCCTGGTCGGCGGTAGGACTCGCCTGACCGGCATCTCCTGGAGGGGGGGCCGTCCCAGCACGCTGTTGGAGGGCTCCTGTTGCTGCAGTAGATGAGTAGAAACTTTTATTTTTTTTATTTATTGATTGATTTTTTTTATTTTTTATTTTTTTTAAACTTTTTTTGATTGAATTATTGGTTGATTTATTAATTTATTTATCATTTATTATTGATGATGGCTCTTTATTTGTAAAAGTGAAGTGTTTAATGCTTGTAAACTTCCCTCCCCGCCCCCCCCCTCCATCTCTCGTTCCCTACGCCTAATTTATGAAATGCAAGCAAGGTTTTTCTGAGCATACAAAAATCTACACTTATTCCATTCTAAGTTAGATTGGAGTAAGTTTTTGCTGCCTAAACTTGCAAAACAGGCGTAAGTGGCTGGTAACGCCCCCTTTTGAAAAATAAACTGTTCTAAAACGAAACTATTCTAACTCACTAGAATTGGAGCAAATTAAATGCCGAGAATTGCAATTTCTAAGATACTCCATTCCAAACTAGTTGCTCCAAAAAAATAGGAGCTACTCAGGCCAAAACTTGAACTCATAGTGGGGTGCAGTCATGTCCATCTTTTGAAAGCATAATCCATCACCTCCAATTCACCATAACTAGAAATATTCTTTTGAAACCTTCAGATTATATACCCATGCCTCCAGAAATTGTGATCTTCATGTTGCTGTTCTTACCCCAAGCTCAGTGGAAAGTATCAGTGCCTTTCCTTTGCTGCTCAGGTCCTTGTACAGTGCTTCTATTTCATCATGATACTGCTGAGTCCTCTCTTCCGTTGTTTGAGTTTCCACAGAAAACAGCATGTTGCCAACTCTGATAATAAAACAATTGACACGGAAAACATTGAAAGGAAAGGGATACCCAACACATCTTATTCTTTGAAACTGTGAAGAAGTAAGTCATTTAAGAAACAAACTTTGATGCTCGTCAATTTTTGGAAGTGGGACACGTTTCTCTTTACACCCGGCATAATCGTCACCACGCCTAGAAACGGGTCCTTTTCAGAATGGCAGGCAGTGACTAGTGAAGTGCTGCAGGGCTCAGTGCTGAGACCCCAGCTCCTTACAATATACATTAACGATTTAGATGAAGGAATTGAGTGTAATATCTCCAAGTTTGCAGGTGACACTAAATTGGTGGCGGTGTGAGCTGTGAGGAGGACGCTAAGAGGCTGCAGGGTAACTTGGACAGGTTCAGTGAGTGGGAAAATGCATGGCAGATGCAGTATAATGTGGATACATGTGAGGTTATCCATTTTGGGGGCATAAACACAAAGGCAGAATATTATCCGAATGGCGGCAGATTAGGAAAAGGGGAGGTGCAACGAGACCTGGATGTCATGGTACATCAGTCACTGAAAGTGGGCATGCAGGTACAGCAGGTGGTGAAGAAGGCAAATGGTATGTTGGTCTTCACAGCTAGGGGTTTTGAGTATAGGAGCAGGGAGGTCTTACTGCAATTGTACAGGGCCTTGGTGAGGCCTCACCTGGAATATTGTGTTCAATTTTGGTCTCCTAATCTGAGGAAGGATGTTCTTGCTATTGAGGGAGTGCAGCGAAGGTTCACCAGACTGATTCCAGGGATGGCTGGACTTTCATATGAGAAGAGACTGGATCAACTGGGCCTTTATACACTGGAGTTTAGAAGGATGAGAGGGGTTCTCATAGAAACATATAAGATTCTGGCGGGACTGGACAGGTTGGATGCGGGAAGCATGTTGTCGATGTTGGGGAAGTCCAGAACCAGGGGACTTAGGATAAGGGGCAGGCCATTTAGGACTGAGATGAGGAGAAACTTCTTCACTCAGAGAATTGTTAATGTGTGGAATTCCCTACCGCAGAGAGTTGTTGATGCCAGTTCATTGGATATATTTAAGAGGGAGTTAGATATGGCCCTTACAGCTAAGGGGATCAAGGGGTATGGAGAAAAAGGAGGAATGATCAGCCATGATCTTATTGAATGGCAAGGAAGGCTCGAAGGGCCGAATGGCCTACTCCTGCACCTATTTTCTATGCTTCTAGATCAGATATACCCTGTTCTACCGCAACAATGTGCCTCCATCCCAATCTCAAAAAAAGTATACACTTCTGCACCATATTGATACCTCCGTTCTCCACACCAGCTATCCTCGCGAGCTGAGTGACCACACCTATCCGTGCTGAATGACAATATTGGATGATGGGCTTTCACCCACTGGGTTAAGACTGGCCAAACTCATGTCACTTAGGCCACTTACTAACAGAACAGAAAGCAAGAGCAATATTCATCCATCAGTCCGGGCTCGATTTGATCCAGGTCTCAATGATCCACTCCCCAGTCAGATCATTAAGATATAAAATTCAGAGAGATGAGGAAATGCCATTTGCTCCATCAAAGGCCATTCCTCTAGTGTATGACCTCTTCCATCTTGACATCTGATTGTATTTTCAATAGCACCGTTTTGTTTGCCTCTCGTCTCGATAGGCAGGCCATCCCCATTCAACTATAATTGTAACATGAATAAAAGCCAAAGATTATAGTGTGTATTTATTTCACTTGTGTAATGCTCAACCTACCTGTCACCCGTTATGGTAATAGTGAATCCATCATACTCTTTTCCTGGATTTTTTAAGCTGGGCACCTTTGTGTTTACTGTGAAGCCATCTCTGGTTTTGCTGTTGAACTGCTTCCAAATAAAGGAACAAATGTAAAGATTACCACTGGCAATTTTAAAGTTGTATCCAAAATTTTAAAACCTACATCTTCCGAAGAATTGCTACCCTCCTCCCCAATGAGCTTATTAGGATACATTATGTGTCTATTTCTCTCATGCAAAGCACCTTCATTTCAGTATGCGTTGGTTAAATGTGCAGAGAGCTCATGGTGTCAGTGTCTAGTGTGGAACTGAACCATGTTAATCAGCTCAATCCCAGGTTTGATTTCTAACCTGTGCTGTTAACTAATGGGCTCAACTGTTCTGATGCCTCATTATATGGCGACATTGGGCTGAATTTTCAATGTGTTGCTGCCTCTGTTTGCGCCCCAGAGGGACGGTAATGGCGACGGAAATCACTTCCGGGCAGTCGGCGAGCTTCTAGTGCCCTGCCAGGACATTTGGTGCCGGGTTTGCAGGGGCGCGGAGCAGTACTGCCCAGGATAGGCGAGCCGGTGTGCAACACTCCTGGTTGCGACACCGTTTTGAAATTTGTATCGCGTGCGATCTGTAGCGCCCCCTAGTGGGACTGCCTCGGAAAGCTGGCCGCAGTGATGGAAGGAATGTCTACCTGAGGTAAGTGTGATTGTTTTTTATTTTTGCAATTTCTGGTGATGCGGCGTCAGTAAGGTATTGGGAATTTTTGGGGTTTTTTTTTAACAATTTTTTCCCCCCCCCCCCCAGTGAAGCCTCTCTTAGGGCACTCCGAGGCCAGCTGTTAGCTCAGGATTTTCAGTTGCTCAGCCGGCCAAGCGCCCTAAAAGAGGTGTGGAACGCCTCCCTTAGCGCTCCACTCCACACTCGGGGCCCAGCTGATGAATTCTGCGGCTGCAGACGCAAACCATTTCCCGGCACTAAATTTATAGCCTCGCCCGGATTAACGTCGCAAAAGAGGTGTGACCGAATTTCTACCCTATTATGTTTTACTGTCGCTGTATTTTCTATTTCTGCTTGAAGAAAATTAGACACAGAATTCAAAACGAGTCACCATATCATACTCAACTATCAAAAAAGGACCAAATTGCCAGCAGCAAAAATGCTGAAATTGCACAATATATTCGACACAAGGGTTACCAGCTGGTCAAACACCTTTCAATAATCTGCCTTGGCAAAATAAAGATTCACAGAGCAAGGAATGCTACATGGTAATATTGATTATTTGCATCTTCTGTAACACAGGTCAACTTTAGCAAATAACAGCTTCCTCCTATACCATCTACTGTTGCTCCAGAGTAGGCAAGTAATGTGTTTCCAGGCCTCGGCCTCGCTTGATTCGATTGCTGTTCCCAAATTACAGGTTTTAATGGCTTCCCAAAATGAGGTTGTAAATTCAGACAGGTCTCTGTGCTGTGAACTAATAGTTGTTTTTATACCGGGTTCGTGTCATCTTCAGATTCCAGGTGTCTGCACTACTAAATCCAGCTCCCTTATCCCAGCATCAGACTAGTAGATCAAGCTGGATTTAATATTGTAAACATCGAGAGCCAGAACATGGAACCTGAATTAAAATAAGGTCAGCTGCTTCCAGAGTCAAATAATCTGCCGTCAGGGACTCATTCAAACCCAGATATCAGAAGTGAAATGCAGTCCAAATACACTGTAATGGTCTAATGGTCCAAGTTTCAAACCTATTTAAATAGAAACACAAATAAAATGATACTTTAATAACTTAGCGAACTTACTTTCATGATTGGAAGAAGGTCTTCAACTTTTTTCACTTTCTCCAGGGCATCTCTTACTTCTGAAAGGCCTTTGGGATTATTAGCACTAGAGAAGAGAGGGAGAAGTTACTTTCATTTTCAGAAAGGTATCTTCATTATAATTGGAGTCATATTCCTATCATTTCTCTCATTCCTTTTCTACACACTTGAAAACCACGAATATACGAAACTGACGGGCAGGATAAGTCTAGCTGGTCCATCAAGCCTACCGCACACCATGATGGCCGGAGTATCACACTACCGCACACTCCCTCCCTCTGCTCCCATAGCCATGTAATCTCCTGGGCAAGGCAATAACATAAAATTCACTCTGGGAAATTCCTCTCCAACCCCCTCAGACGATCGAAACTAGACCAGGACATCACACGGACCAAGTGTTATATATAAAGACACTACAAAACCAGGCACATTGGTAGATTAAGGAGTGCAAGATTATACTGCCTGTAGGAGCGATAAACCTTAATCAGGGGAAAAGTAATTGGGTGAGGTTATAACATAAAACAAGAAAGGCTGAGAAAGGTTTAATGCGTTAGTGGTAGAATAGCTGAATCCCACATTCCAGCAAGTAGATTGAAACATAGAACACGTCTCACCAGGGCTAGGGCTATGGTCAGAGACATTCTCTGAGGGGATAAGACTTCTATGAACACCCACAAGATTTATGTAGACAGCTCACAGAAATAACAAGATGAGGCCACCATGTTTCAGTCACTTGTGGTAACAGGAACAGAGCCCCTTTGAGCAGAGGATAGCCAGATGGCTGTCAAGGACACAGCCGAGAGCCAGTTTGGGAACTCGTTCACAGAAATGTAACCTATAACCTATAGGAGGGGGGGCTTTTTCCCTAACAATAGTGGTCATAACTGAATGTACCAATGAAATCATTAGAAATTACTGTAACTGTAGGAACCAATGAAAATTACTGTAATCTGTAGTACCCAATAACATTGCTGTAAACTGTATTAACCAATATATTCATAGAAGGTGGGCGGGGACTGGTGGCAAATAACCAATGGAACACTTCCCCGCTTAGTTTCCCCATTTTGACTGTATTTTGACTCTGTAAACTGTAACTGCGCAGCCTGTCCCATGAGACCGGCGATTGATGCAACTGGTTCTCCCTTGATTAATCAGGTTTTAATAAACAATTCTTTTCTCTATATACGGACCTTTGTGTCGAGTGTTCTATTTTTAATACTTCACAACACTGCCTTAGTGATCCAGCTGGTAACATCAGCATCTAAACTAAGCCATACGGACCTGAAAATGCCAGATTACATTCCGAGTCTGTGCTAAATTAGCTGATCTCAGCCACGTTGCAGTCAGAGACGTTACAATTCGACTCAATGTCCATGAATTAGGGATAGAAAAGTCAACAGTCAAGCTTCCTTAGGGTAGAGCTCAGTTGTGATGTCCCTTTGATAGGATAGCCTGTCAACACTCAACTATTGAGGTTCAGACTTGAAGAAGTGGTGATGTACCATAGAACATGCCCAGCTGCTGTTAATGGCTTCAGGTAAGGAATTGGTAAAAAAAAAAAAAATCGGAAACTAATAAATATATCCCGCTTAGCAGGCATGTTCAACACGTTAGATTCATCACTGACCCAATCAACCACATAGCATGGGACTAGAGTCACATGTAGGCCAAACCAGGTAGGGATCCCTTCCCGGAAAGTGATTAAAGGGTCAGCAGCTTTCATGGTCATTTCCTGGTGCCAGGCACAAATTACCAGACTTAATGAATTCAGTTTCACAATTTGTATGGTGGGATTTGAACTCTCAACTCCTGGGCTGCTAATCCAGTAACATAATCTCTAGGTTATTATATTTCTTGATACATATTCAAGCCTCTGGAGCAGGGCTTCAACCCATGGCCTTCTCGAACACTGGGCCATGGCTGAGGAAGCAGTGTTGTTTAGAGATTGTGGTAGGAACTAGGAATTACACCAAGAACAAGTAAAAACCTTATTTAACACAGGATTAAATCATTAAAAAGGGAAAAAAAAAAAGAGACATAAATAAGTCTGGTCTTGAAGTAGTTACAACTCATGAGTTGTATGTCCACCTACCAAAATCAGATGAGGTCAAAGGCACAAAAGTGGCTTTAGTGACAGTGGTGCAGGGCATTTCCAAATCCAGAAACACAATACTCAGAAGTAAGTTAGCACACCACTTTCCAAAACCAGGCATACTTGTCAGTCAGATGAAACCTTTATCGCATTGAACAGCTCTTTTCATAGAATCATAGAATGATATAGCACAGAAGGCAGCCATTCGGCTCATTTGTGCCGGTTCTTTGGTAGAGCTATCCAATTAATCCCACTTCCCTGCTCTTTCCCCATAGCCCTGTTAGTTTTCCCCTTTCAAATATTTATCCAATTCCCTTTTGAGAGTTATTATTGAATCTGCTTCCACCTCCCTTTCAGGCAGTGCATTCCAGATCACAACAACTCGCTGCGTTAAATAAAAATTCCTCATGTCACCTCTGGTTCTTTGGCTAATTACCTCTTCTGTTAAAAAAAAACTACAGGCTGATTCAGCAGCCCTTGAAGCAGGGAGCTCCTACTAAGTTCCTCAGGGCAAGGAACTACGGATCAATAATACATAAAAAGCTTTTTCTTGCTACAGAACACGGACTGAGGAAATTACACTTGAGGAAGACTGAAATAGCTTCAACAACACCTCCACACTTATAACCACTCTTTACAAAACTGGTCAAAATATACGAAAGTGCTCAACAAAATAGGCATTATATGTTTCTATGGCACAAAAGCATCCAATGTAGTTGCAGCTGGCCAGTATTTTGGAAATGCAGTCGCAACCAGTGAAGTCTTTTCTATGATGATAGAATAGCACAGCATGAAAGGTTAGCCTGTGATTCTTGAACTGATCCAGCAAGATGAAAGGAAAGTGAATTACCCATGATAAACAAGAATTCGGTCTTTTATAAAATTGAGTATTTTGTCGAAATATGCCAGGTACCGCATGTTAACAATTTGACCCCTAAAGAAGAAAGAACACAAATATTTACTGCCGATATACACACTACACAAAAGGATTTACAGAACAGAAGAGCTTCAAATACTTTAACTGAGGTTATGCAAAATCAATAAATTGACAAGCAACATAGAATACTGGTATCAAAGAGGACTGGGAGGGCCCCAAATACCAGGAAATCACTCTTCAGCCAAAAGTTAACTGAGGGAGCAAGCAGAAGATCTGCCCTCAGTCTTCACATAGTATACAAGAGGTACACCATCTTAAATTTTCTATTCTTCCCTTCACATTCACTTGCTCTCAACCCCAAATGTGTCAAAGTCCTCAAATTCATCAAATACCCTATGGCTGTCAACTGTGGCTCAGTGGGTAACACACTCGCCTCCGAGTCAGAAGGTTGTGGATTCAAGTCCCACTCCAGAACTTGAGCAGAAAAATCAAGGTCGACATTCCAGTGCAGTACTGAGGTATGAGACGTTAAACAGAGGCCCCGTTTGTCCCCTCAGGTGGATGTAAAAGATCCCATGGCACTATTTCGAAGAGGAGCAGGAGAGTTATCCCCCATGTCCTGGCCAATATTTATCCTTCAATCAACATAACAAAATAGATTGGTCATTTATTTCATTTCTGTTTTGGGACCTTGCTGTGCTCATATTGGCTGCCATGTTCCCAATGTTTCCTTTAAGCTGCGCCGCTCTCTGGATCTCCCGCGTAGCTGACTTTTCAATGGGCAAAATCACGCATGCGCGTTATTTTGAATGGGCCTTGTAGCCTCTTAAAGGGGCCGCACACCCAAAAAACGTTAATGAGAACATTGCATGTTTCCCAACATTACAACAGTGACTACACTTCAAGAGTACCTAGTTGGTTTTGAAGCACTTTTGGCACATCCCGAGGTCATGAACAGTGCTAAAGAAATGCAAGTTCTTTGTTTATCATCTCTATGAATGAGAAACATAGTTATTGTTAAAAGAAGTGGTCTTTGGTTTAACCTTCCGTATCAACTTACTCTTTCATATTATGTTACCTTCAGGGTAAAAAAAAATCAATATTCATGGGGGAAAGAAAACTAAAAAAGTTACAGAAAACACCGATAATGTAGTAATTGTCAAAAAGACGGATTTTGAGATTTTCATGATTTACAACATCACATCTAAATTATTTAAAATTAATTTCAGTTGCTTGGCAAAATAAGATATACCTGATGAGGTTTATATGATTATTGAAGCCCCGGCTGAGGCTTTGAGCTGGCATCTGGTCTAACCACAGTACTGGCTGATCAGGATCCGCAATCCTACAGTTGAAACGCAAAGAAAGGTTGAATTAACTTATGGCAGTAAACCCGAATACTCCAGAGCCAACTGCTTATCAACACTCTGCCCAAATCTGCCACTGTAGCCTGAGCTTTTTGTTGTGACGCTGAGTGCCAAGTGAGCCAGTGTTGTCTGTGGCAGCAGCTACAACAGCAAAAGACGTTTCTCTTCTTAAAAATACAAAAGTACTCTCCAGCTGAGGGTCTACGATACGAGGGAGGGACTGGAGGATTCCCAGCAGCATTGACAAAATATGTTTTTGACTCCTGCATAACCCCAAAGTACGGTGGAATTCAAGCTAATTCAGCTGATGGCAACAATTAAAGCTGCCGATGGCAGTTACCTTTGCTCCTCAACAGCAGTGAGATCACATTCACCATCCCCTCCTGAAAACAGCATCTCCTGCTGGGTAAGGCATCATGGGCACCAGTACTTTACCAAAGACATTACTCTTCATTTGTGAGACTTGATAGCGAGTTAGTAGACTATTGTGCCATGTGGGCCATTACATCAAAGCCAATCACATCCTCATCGAACATCTACATACTTTTAACAGCAAGAGTCACTCAATAGCAATCAGGAACTTAGGGAAGATTTCTCTCACCCCCCCCACCCCACCTCACGCCCCCCACCCGCCCCGGCCAACGCCTGTATTCCATACTTCAATTGTACCATTTAATTTATACTGCCATTCCTCATTGAACACGTGTAGCTACCATACTGCTAACTTAGCAGAACATTAAAAAAATCATGTTTGACAAATTTGCTGGAGTTCTTTCAGCAGGGTGGATAAGGGGGAACCAGTGGATGTGGTGTGTTTGGATTTCCAGAAGGCATTCGATAAAGTGCCACATAAAAGGTTACTGCACAAGATAAAAGTTCACAGGGTTGGGGGTAATATATTAGCATGGATAGAGGATTGGCTAACTAACAGAAAACAGAGTCGGGATAAATGGGTCATTTTCCAATTGGCAAACAGTGACTAGTGGGGTGCCACAGGGATCGGTGCTGGGTCCTCAACTATTTGCAATCTATATTAATGACTTGGATGAAGGGACCGAGTGTAATGTAGCCAAGTTTGCTGATGATACAAAGATGGGTGGGAAAGCAAATTAAAATTTGGCAGATGAAGTATGATGTGGGAAAATGTGAGGTTATCCACTTTGGCAGAAATAATAAAAATGCAAATTATAATTTAAATGGAGAAAAATTGCAAAGTGCTGCAGTACAGAGGGACCTGGGGTTCCTTGTGCATGAAACACAAAAAGTTAGTATGCAGGTACAGCAAGTAATCAGGAAGGCAAATGGAATGTTGACCTTTATTGCAAGGGGGATTGAGTATAAAAGCAGAGAAGTTCTGCTGCAACTATACAGGGTATTAGTGATACCAAACCTAGAGTACTGCGTACAGTTTTGGTCTCCGTATTTAAGGAAGGATATACTTGCATTGGAGGCTGTACAGAGAATGTTCAGTAGGTTGATTCCGGAGATGAGGGGTTGACTTATGAAGAAAGGTCGAATAGGTTGGACCTATACACACTGTAGTTCAGAAGAATGAGAGGTGATCTTATCGAAACATATAAGATAATGAGGTGGTTCGACAAGATGGATGCAGAGACGATATTTCCACTCATAGGGGAAACTAAAACTAGGAGACATAGTCTCAGAATAAGGGGCCGCCCATTTAAAACTGAGATGAGGAGGAATTTCTTCTCTGAGGGTTGTAAATCTATGGAACTCTCTGCCCCAGAGAGCTGTGGAGGCTGGGTCATTGAATATATTTAAGGCAGAAATGGACAGATTTTGAGTGATAAGGGAATAAAGGGTTATGGAGAGCAGGCAGGGAAGTGGAGCTGAGTCCATGATCAGATCAGCCACAATCTACGCACTGAGCTATCAGGGCCACTCCAGTGAAACCATTCTACAGCTTTACAGAGCATTTTTATCGTGCTGGGCAACATGGATAAGAGCCAGCATTTTGAGGATAGTATCCAGTTTTAACAATCTAGTGAGTTTGCACTTGGCTTGACAAATACTTCAAATTTCAAAACCTCCAAAAACGCATTGATGCCTGAGGTATAATCCAAACCCTCACCCTATTGTATACTGCTTGTACTCCTACACTAGTCACAGCACAGATCAAATAAAATTACAAGCTAAAAGATGGCATTTCTTAAACAAAGCATTTCTATATTTTCAACCAAAACGTGTCAGAGCTGACAATGCCAAAGGATGGGGTTTGTCGTATGGATTTGTGTCATGTTTGTAACCTTCACATAACTGTAACCAATATGTAACAACACTGTACACTGTATACAACTGTGAAATACACACCTTGACCACTGGGGGTGAACATGTGGGAGACACTCCTCACCTGGTCAGCCAGGTACTTAAAGGGAGGTTCCATGCAGGCTCAGCACTCCACTACACATGCTGTTGCTTAAGGGTTGCGAATGGTTTTGGGGGGACTGTCAAGAACGGGCTTTCAATCGGGCGTGGAACCTGCTTTGTTCTAACAAGCTGTTGGCCTTGTACGACCCCCGTAAGAAACTGGTTTTAACGTGTGATGCATCATCCTATGAGGTTCGGTGTGTGTTGCAGCAGAGTAATGATGAGGGCCAACTTCAACCTGTGGCTTATGCCTCTAGGTAGCTCTCCCAGGCAGAACGGGAATATGGGATGGTTGAAAAGGAAGCACTCGCATGTGTCTACAGGATAAAAAAGATGCACCAGTACCTTTTTGGCAGAAGGTTCGAGTTAGAAACGGACCACAAGCCATTAACATCCCTGTTGTCCGACAGCAAGGCTGTCAATATCAATGCGTCAGCTCGCATACAGCGATGGGCCCTCACGCTGGCTGCGCATGATTACACCATACGGCACCAGCCAGGCACCGAAAATTGCGCTAATGCGCTCAGCAGGCTCCCACTGACGACCACCAAGAGGGCGTCGGAGCAAAGCGCGGAGATGGTTATGGCCGTTGAGGCTTTCGACGCCGCAGGCTCCCCCATCACAGCCCGCCAGATCAAAATCTGGACCAACAGAGATCCCCACCTATCACTGATAAAGAAGTGTGTCCTAACTGGGGATTAGGCGCCCGCACACGGAACGTGCCCCGAGGAGGTCAGACCGTTTCACAGACGGATGGACGAGCTCTCCATCCAAGCCGACTGCCTGCTATGGGGCAGCTGGGTAGTCATGCCCCAGGAAGGAAGGGAAGCTTTCATCAGGGAACTACACAGCGAGCACCCTGGCATCATGCTAATGAAGGCCATTGCCTGGTCACATGCATGGTGGCCGGGAATTGACTCAGACCTGGAACACTGTGTTCGCAGGTGCACGACGTGTGCTCAGTTGGGAAATGCCATGGTCACGCATTCACGTAGACTACGCGGGCCCGTTTATGGGAAAAATGTTCCTGATTGTTGTCGATGCATACTCAAAATGGATCAAGTGCATCATATTGAATTCGTGCACGACATCCACCACTGTGGAGCATCTGCGCACGGTATTTGCGACCCACGGCTTGCCAGACATCCTAGTTAGCAACAATGGCCCGTGCTTTACTAGCTATGAATTCCAGGAGTTTGTGTCAGGTAATGGTATCAAACACGTCAGGACAGCGCCGTTCAAGCCGGCTTCCAATGGCCAGGCGGAACGTGCCTCCTAACCTGAGGAAGGACATTCTTGCTATTGAGGGAGTGCAGCGAAGGTTCACCAGACTGATTCCCGGGATGGCAGGACTGACCTATCAAGAAAGACTGGATCAACTGGGCTTGTATTCACTGGAGTTCAGAAGAATGAGAGGGGACCTCATAGAAACATTTAAAATTCTGACGGGGTTAGACAGGTTAGATGCAGGAAGAATGTTCCCAATGTTGGGGAAGTCCAGAACCAGAGGTCACAGTCTAAGGATAAGGGGTATGCCATTTAGGACCGAGATGCGGAGGAACTTCTTCACCCAGAGAGTGGTGAACCTGTGGAATTCTCTACCACAGAAAGTTGTTGAGGCCAATTCACTAAATATATTCAAAAAGGAGTTAGATGAGGTCCTTACTACTAGGGAGATCAAGGGGTATGGCGAGAAAGCAGGAATGGGGTACTGAAGTTGAATGTTCAGCCATGAACTCATTGAATGGTGGTGCAGGCTAGAAGGGCCGAATGGCCTACTCCTGCACCTATTTTCTATGTTTCTATGTTCGGTTCAAATCATAAAACAGGGCATGCTCCGGATTCAAGGACCCTCTCTTCAGTACCGCTTATCGTGCCTCCTGCTGGCCTATAGGTCCCGCCCGCATTCGCTCACTGGAGTCCCGCCCGTGGAACTACTCATGATTTTAGCCTGCTTTGTCGGACATTGTTGAGGGCAAGCGCCAGTCCCAAATCGAGTGCCATGATTGCAACTCAGTGGGGAGATGCATAGAAATCAATGACCATGTATTCGTTCTCAATCACGCAATGGGACCCAAGTGGCTTGAGGGTACTGTAATTGGCAAAGAGGGGAATAGGGTCATAGTGGTCAGACTAAACAATGGGCAGATATGCCGCAAACATCTGGACCAGGTAAAGAAAAGGTTCAGCATGGACACTGAGGAACCTGAAGAAGACCATGGGATGTCAACCACACCACTGCCAGTGAACGAGCAACAAGGACATTCACCAGCATGCACAGTCCCTGCGGCCAGCCCAGACAGGATGGACCCAACTCAGGCGACAGAGACGCATGCCACGGCGCAACCACCAGAGCCACAACTGCGGCGCTCCACGAGAGAACGTCAACCGCCCGAAAGACTCAATCTTTGACCCAAAAACATTAGGAGGGAGGTGATGTCATGTTTGTAACCTTCACATAACTGTAACCAATATGTAACAACACTGTACACTGTATACAACTGCGAAATACACACCTTGACCACAGGGGATGAACTTGTGGGAGACACTCCTCACCTGGTCAGCCAGGTACTTAAAGGGAGGTTCCACACAGGCTCAGCACTCCTTGGTCTTGGGAATAAAGGTGCAGGTCATGGTGTGACCGTGTCTGCAGTATATGCCTCGTGTGACTTTATCTTAGTGCAGAGACACCACAGATTGGACATGCCAGAAGCCATACCAAAATTAGCCAATATCCCAGCAACAGGCTACCAGATTCAGCTGTTGTATTCATCTTTAGGTTTTCTTAATATGTTCCACCGCTATAATTATTCAGTTACAATTATATTTTGATATGGACTTTGAGAAAGTATTGAATTATGTTATGGCTGAAAAGATTACACGAGTACAACTCCCGTCTTAATTTGAATCCTACCCCACCTCTTTATGTCATTACCTCCTCCATTTCACAGCAATATCAAACATGTCCTTCCATTGCATCAATCTAGTTTTGCCGCTCACACGAACTTTTGAATTTGCCCATGTTCGTTGCACAACCTGCATAATTTCTAATGTCGCAAGTCCCATAGCTGCAGTGACACAAAAAAATGGTTGCAAATTAAAACAAAATTAGCTTTGTAATAAATATTTTAAAGTCTTTCTTGTTGAATTGTGTATTTTATTCCATTGTTCTGAATCCTTCTCCACTATTCACCATTCACATATGAAGCTAAAAGGCAAGTGTTGGCAACTATTCAACCTTCAATGATCAGGGAATAAAGGGTTATGGGGAGCGAGCAGGAAAGTGGAGCTGAGTCCATGATCAGAGCAGCCATGATCTTTATTGAATGGCGGAGCAGGCCGTATGGCCTACTCTGCTCCTATTTCTTATGTTCTTAAGGGCCCTCCCATCCAAGCCTAATCTCAGTCCACCATCTGTACTTTTTAAGCAATGGCTACTCTTAAGCAATTGGGAGCAGGAACCCCAGTGATTTCTTGCACCCCACCTTTCTTGTCCAGATGCACAGTTGAGATCAGTTGAGATCAGTTAACATTTCAAAACGTGGATCCAACTTGGGAGCACAGATTAAGTCCACCATGATTCCCCATTACCTTCAGCCAGCTTTTCTCCAGTGCCTTGTGAGGATTCAATAAGCACAACTTCTGCTGACACTTTATAATACTGAGCATTCAGAAGGCATCTGCCCACAGTCGAAGTACATAGAATAGTATATTCTAGGTGTCAGTCTCTGAATAAAGGGTCAGCCATTTAGGACTGAGATGAGGAGAAATTTGTTCACTCATAGGGTTAGGAAACTTTGGAATTCTCTGCCCCAGAGGGCTGTGGATGCTCAATCGTTGAGTATATTCAAGACAGATGGATAGATTTTTGGATATCATGGGATTCAAGGGACATGGGGATAATGCAGGAAGTGTAGTTGAGATTGAAGATCAGCCATAATCTTATCAGGCTTGAAGGGACGAATGGCCTACTCCTGCTCCTATTTTGTATGTTCTTATGACTGTAAACCAGCAGAAGTTACACATCCTCTCTACTACCACCCATCGTCTCTGCTACCACTGTTAACAGAAAATTATTATTGAGCGACAGAGTTAAAACTCAATAGCCAAGGTCAGGCAGCTGGAAAGAGATTTTTTGCAAGAAATCCAATGAAATGAAGGGAAAATATTGTTTTTATATAAAAGACTGAGATACACAAAGAGATTCATTTTATTTACAAAAATCATGATTGTCTGAGGAAATAAGTCAAACTTAATAGGTCTTGATAAAGATTCAACAAAAGGTACGCTGTATCAGTACAATTGATGTTAGGGAAAGCATGATGATTATAAAAACTACCTGGCAGAATTGTTGTGATAAATGGATCTGGGAAAATATTGTTTACAAACTGCAGAGGGTGCCATTGTGCATTAGTGTACCATGATGTCAGGCACTGAAAACCGTTCATTAAAATAAAAAGAGAGCTTTATAATGCAACATGTTAATTTGGTAATCACCACTCCATGCAGCTGTTTACTGGAGTTGGAAGGTGGTCCATACACATATACTCAACAGACACGGATCACTGCTCATCAATCTGTCAGCAAGCAAGAGATTTCTAGTGACAGAATAAAATTATGAGATGATGAGCCATTTCTATTATTAGAACTCAATGGTTGTATATTGGGCCTTGGAGTTTAAAAACTGCAGTTTATTCTGCAGCCAACTCGTAGTACTAGCCGTACAAGGTTCTCTTTTACAAGCAGTATCACAAACCATGCAGGGATGCTAACCCGAGAGTTAAATTGTACATCTTGGGTCTGTGTGATAGACTGCATCAACAAAAGGGGCACTAAATGTTCCAAGGACATGAGCAGACCCAGGTGTAATCAACTGGAGTCCTATATGGCTCAAAGTGCAATGCATAAAATTCAGAATCACATCTTATTTCCTCAGCCTGGCATCTTACAGCTCACCTCTATGTATCCTTTTGTTTGGAAGAAAGCCAGCTGTGTCATATTGCATGAGAGAACCCAAGCGATCTGCAGTACAAATCAGCCCTTGGACCTCGACACTGTAGCTTTCAAACTTCTGAGGTAGAACATCCCTGTGATTAAAAAAAACAAAAGTCTGCAATCAGGCTTAGTACATACTGGGAATACATAAATACAGTAAGTCAAAATAGATGAACTTACAAGAACACAACTTAATATGACTTGAAGAGCCATCTCAATAAAATACCTTTTCTTTATTTTCCCACTGCCAAATTACTCCCCTCCATTCATCATATGAAGTCATGGACACCTTTTTGAAGTTCCAGCATCAGGAGCAGAAATGCTCCTCAATTTTTCCTTTCCTGGCTCAGGGATGCCAAAACCATTTGTGTACTTACTTAGCACAGTTGGAACCAGGGACCTCCTGATCTGCACAGCTTCACTCCACACTAGCTAAATTCATTGGACAATCATGGGACGTCCTAAAACCCCTTTTCTAAATGGATTACATCCAGTCTCTCTAGTCTACGTTCGTCTTCCTTCAAGCCGCGTGCCCACAGCCACCAGCCCCAGCCCCCCGCCCCAGCCCCCCCCCCACGATCAATTGCTGAATCACTACATTTTGATCTCCTTAATGTCCTTTGATGGTGCATTAAAAATTAATCTCTTTCATTCTCTTGCAATAGTTACCCATACTTACCCCTGATGGCTCCATCCTGCGACAGCAAGCACACCCAATTAAAAGCCTGACTGAAGAAGCAGGAGACAATCAATAGATCGCTAATTGTACACAGCAGTAGTTTTGTTACATTGAACTCACTTTATGTGAGGCTGTAATCCAGGTTGTTCTTCATAGTCTTCGATAAGGAAGGGAAGGTTCTTGGCCCAGTGATCCTTGAAATTACCAGGAAGGTCAAGGTCGATATTGTACTCCGTCACCGGCAGATCGAGGTGTGCATGTAAGTAACGTGAATATTCTACAAAGGGTTAAGCAACAATATGCAAAGTGCTTACAAAAGCATCCAGACGAATTCAAGACAATGTCCAGAGCTCCCACAAAATTCCAGCCCATTTAATGCACAATAATGTGATTACATTGACTATCAGAGTGCCCAAACTGTCGTGACAGACTTGGCTAATACTGACCTCGAAAGCAGTTTCACCTGCAAGCTGGCAACCATGAGAGCACAACATGTTGGAGTTCCAACACATGCACAGACTTGCTGGGCCAAATGACCTCCTTCTGTGCTGTACTATTCTATGATTCTCTGAATGAGTAGGTTGTAGGTTTGCACATATTTTACATAGGGCGAGTTCCTGACTTCCTGTATTGCTGTACGGAGACATCAAGCAGAGGCTGGGTGCTTGTCATAAGGATAGAGTGGCAAAAATCAGACAGCCAACCACTGAAGTGCACTCTTGCACATCTCATGAAACTGGCCGAGACTTGCCAGCAGGTCTTTACCCTTCCTATTTCTGGGATGATCTAGGCACAGGAGGGACAAAATAGGAGCACGAGAAACAACAACAGCTATTATGGTGTTCCTCCTGGCCAATATTTATCCCTCAATCGACATAAGAAAAGCAGATTATCTGGTCACTATCACTGCTGTTTGTGGGAGCTTGTTGTGTGCAATTGGCTGCCTCAATTCCTACACTACAGCAGTGGCAACACGTCAAAAAAGTACTTCATTGGCTGTAAAGTGCTTTGGGATGTCCGGAGGTCGTGAAAGATTCTATACAAGTGTAAGCCTTTTTTGTTCCTCCTTTCAGAAGTAACAAAAAGCCATTTCCCTGATGACTCAGTGAGTTTTCCCAGCGAGCCATACAGATCAGGAATGTCCCAGGTCTGAGCGGGGTTGGCAATGGGAACGTTAAATTTAGCCTCAGTATGCTAGGCTAAGAAGAAAAATAATGCACCAATATTCCTATTCCCGACAGTTCTCAAACAACCCTTGCTGGAGCGCCATGTGCCAACACTCATACACAGGGATGAACTACAGGAGGGCAACTGACATCTATCAAACCATGGGCTAGAATTTCCCGAACTTATTTTTCTGGCGCCCTCACCAGAGGTGTGCCGCTTTTGTCCGCCTCCAAGCGCGCCGAAAAAAAGACGTCGGTATTCTGGCCGGTCTACAGCCTCTCCTCGGTCATGGTGCAGCGTGGCCCAATGGATTGGGGGCAGAGCCAGGTCCCGACGCTGAAAACAGTGCCTGACCTCTGCACAAGTGCGCTAGAGTCTGTGCGCATGTGCAGTAGCTCCTAGCAGGCCGTTTCTGCAAACGCGCGCTGCAGGCTGTGTGGGAGGGGCCCGAAGCACGCTGTCCCTAGCCCTGGCCGAATGGGCTCCCTCATAGGCACCCCACTGCGTTCCCTAAGGCAGGACTTCTATTTTTTAATGTTATTTACTGATTGACTTTGAAGCTTTAGGTACAGGGTTCCTTCTATTTTATTTGTTAATTAACTGCTTATTACTTTTTGTGCTTTGTTTGGTGCTTAGTGGTGCTTTAAATGTAGTTACTTGCACCAATTCCTTAACGAAGTAAGGTCTTTCTGTGCGGACAAAAGTGGACACATACACTGCCCCAAGTTAATTTAGTACAACTTTTTTTCTGGCTAAATTGGCATAAATTGTGTAAGTGGCTGGGAATGCCCCCTTTTGGAAAAATAAACTGACCTTAAAAAAAACCTAACTAACTCACTTACACAGGGGCAAATTAAATGGCCATATTTGTAACTAAAGTTTTTGCTGTTTTTATCAATTTTTAACTTTTTAACCGCCTGCTGTACCTACATGCCAACTTTCAATGACTGATGAACCATGATGCATAGAAGGGGAGGCACAAGGCTTAGATTACTTTAAAAAAAACACATCACGTAGCTCAAACCAACTTGATCAATCTTCACCAAGTTACCATATTTGAGAACCGGTCTCTCACAATGAGGAAAAATAACGTGCATTTATATAGCACCTTTCACAGCCTCAAGACGTTCCAAAGCGCTTTCTAGCCAATGAAGTACTTTTGAAGGGTAGTCCCTGTTGTAATATAGGAAACGCGACAGCCAACTTGTGCACAGCAAGCTCCCACAAACAGCAATGTGATGCTGACCAGATCAATTAGTGATGTTGTGATATATAGATTTCTGTATTTACACAATCAGTCCACGACACATGATCCCCTTCCAATCGGACGCAGTTATACCGTCCTGGTGTGAACAATTCCCTTAGATCGATCCGCCAAATCAGAGCTCACGTACTGAAAAGATACACCAGAAAATCAAGTTACACCAAAAAAAACGGTGCAACTCATGGGGAAATTTGGGCCCCATATCCCAGCAATGCTTCCAGGAGAAGAAGGGAGCAGAGAAAAACTGGTAGAGACAATTGGTAAGAAAAAAATGAGGAAATAAAGAATGAGAATGAAAGAAAGAAGTAGGGAAAGTAACATAGAAACATAGAAAATAAGTGCAGGAGTAGGCCATTCAGCCCTTCGAGCATGCACCACCATTCAATGAGATCATGGCTGATCATTCCTTCAGTACCCCTTTCCTGCTTTCTCTCCATACCCCTTGATCCCTTTAGTCGTAAGGGCCATATCTAACTCCCTCTTGAATATATCCAAGAACTGGCATCAACAACTCTCTGCGGCAGGGAACTCCACAGGTTAACAACTCTCTGAGTAAAGAAGTTTCTCCTCATCTCAGTCCCAAATGGCCTGCCCCTTATCGAAAGACTGTGTCCCCTGGTTCTGGACTTCCCCAACATCGGGAACATTCTTCCCACATCTAACCTGTCCCGTCAGAATCTCATGTGTTTCTATGAAATCCCCTCTCATCCTTCTAAACTCCAGTGTATAAAGGCCCAGTTGATCCAGTCTCTCCTCATATGTCAGTCCAGCCAACCCTTGAATCAGTGTGATGAACCTTCGCTGCACTCCCTCAATAGCAAGAACGTCCTTCCTCAGATTAGGAGACCAAAACTCAACACAATATTCCAGGTGAGGCCTCACTAAGGCCCTGTACAACTGCAGTAAGACCTCCATGCTCCTATACTCAAATCCCCTAGCTATGAAGGCCAACATACCATTTGCCTTCTTTACCGCCTGCTGTACCTGCATGCCCACTTTCAATGACTGATGAACCATGACACCCAGGTCTCGCTGCATCTCCCCTTTTCCTAATCTGCCGCCATTCAGATAATATTCTGCCTTTGTGTTTTTGCCCCCAAAGTGGATAACCTCACATTTATCCACATTATACTGCATCTGCTATGTATTTGCCCACTTGCCTAACCTGTCCAAGTCACCGTGCAGCCTCTTAGCATCCTCCTCACTGCTCACACCGCCACCCAGTTTAGTGTCATCTGCAAACTTGGGAGATATTACACTCAATTCCATCATCTAAATCATTAATGAATATTGTAAATAGCTGGGGTCCCAGCACTGAGCCCTGCGGCAGTCCACTAGTCACTGCCTGCCATTCTGAAAAGGACCCGTTTATCCCGACTCTCTGCTTCCTGTGTGCCAACCAGTTCTCTATCCACGTCAGTACATTACCACCAATACCATGTGCTTTGATTTTGCATACCAATCTCATGTATGGGACCTTGTCAAGAGCCTTTTGAAAGTCCAAATAATCCACATCCACTGGTTCTCCCGTCCACTCTACAAGTTACATCCTCAAAAAAATTCCAGAAGATTTTTCAAGCATGATTTCCCTTTCATAAATCCATGCTGACTTGGACCAACCCTGTCACTGCTTTCCAAATGCGCTGCTATTTCATCCTTAATGATTGATTTCAACATTTTCCCCACTACTGATGTCAGGCTAACCGGTCTATAATTACCCGTTTTCTCTCTCCCTCCTTTTTTAAAAAGTGGTGTTACATTAGCTACCCTCCAGTCCATAGGAACTGATCCAGAGTCGATAAGACTGTTGGAACATGATCACCAATGCATCCACTATTTCTAGGGCCACTTTCTGAAGTATTCTGGGATGCAGACAATCAGGCCCCAGGGATTTATCGGCCTTCAATCCCATCAATGTCCCTAACACAATTTCCCGCCTAATAAGGATATCTTTGTTCCTCCTTCTCACTGGATCCTCGGTCCACTAGTACATCCGGAAGATTATTTGTGTCTTCCTTTGTGAAGACAGAACCAAAGTATGCGTTCAATTGGTCTGCCATTTCTTTGTTCCCTATTATAAATTCACCCAAATCTGACTGCAAGGGACCTACGTTTGTCTTCACTAATCTTTTTCTCTTCACATATCTATAGAAGCTTTTGCAGTCAGTTTTTACGTTCCCGGCAAGCTTCCTCTCCTACTCTATTTTCCCCCTTTTAATTAAACCCTTTGTCCTCCTCTGCTGAATTTTAAATTTCTCCCAGTCCTCAGGTTTGCTGCTTTTTCTGGCTAATTTATATGCCTCTTCCTTAGATTTAACACTATCCTTAATTTCCCTTGTTGGCCACAGTTGAGCCACCTTCCCTGTTTTATTTTTACTCCAGACAGGGGTGTACAATTGTTGAAGTTCATCCAAATGATCTTTAAAGGTTTGCCATTGCCTATCCACTGTCAACCCTCTCAGTATCATTTGCTAGTCTAATCTAGCCAATTCGCGCCTCATACCATCAAAGTTACCTTTCCTTAAGTTCAGGATCCTAGTCTCTGAATTAACTACGTCACTCTCCATCTTAATAAAGAATTCTACCACGTTATGGTCACTCTTCCCCAAGGGGCTTCGCACAACAAGATTGCTAATTAATCTTTTCTCATTACACATCACCCAGTCTAAGATGGCCAGCCCTCGAGTAGGTTCCTCGACATATTGGTCTAGAAAACCATCCCTAATACATTCCAGGAAATCCTCCTCCACCGCATTTGCTACCAGTTAGGTTAGCCCAATCAATATGTAGATTACAGTCGCCCATGATTACTGCCATACCTTTATTGCTCACATCCCTTATTTCTTGTTTGATGCTGTCCCCAACCTCACTTCTACTATTTGGTGGCCCGTACACAACTCCCACTAGCATTTTCTGCCCTTTGGAATTCCGTAGCTCCACCCATACCGATTCCACATCATCCAAGCTAATGTCCTTCCTTACAATTGCATTAATTTCCTCTTTAACCAGCAGCGCCACCCTGCCTCCTTTTCCTTTCTGCCTATCCTTCCTAAATGCTGAATACCCTTGGATGTTGAGTTCCCAGCCTTGGTCACCCTGGAGCCATGTCTCCGTCATGCCAATTACATCATATCCATTAACTGCTATCTGCGCAGTTAATTTGTCCACCTTATTCCGAATACTGCTCGCATTGAGGCACAGAGCCTTCAGGCTTGTCTTTTTAACACATTTTGCCCCTTTAGAATTTTGCTGTAATGTGGCCCTTTTTTTTTTTTACCTTGGGTTTTTCTGCCCTCCACTTTTACTATTCTCCTTTCTATCTTTTGCTTCTGCCTCCATTTTATTTCCCTCCATCTCCCTGCATAGCTTCCCATCCCTCTGCCATATTAGTTTAACTCCTCCCCAACAGCACTAGCAAACACTCCCCCTAGGACATTGGTTCCGGTCCTGCCCAGATGCAGACCGTCCAGTTTGTACTGGTCCCACCTCCCCCAGAACCAGTTCCAATGCCCCAGGAATTTGAATCCCTCCCTTCTGCACCACTGCTCAAGCCACGTATTAATTTGAGCTATCCTGCGATTCCTACTCTGACTAGCACATGGCACTGGTAGCAATCCTGAGATTATTACTTTTGAGGTCCTACTTTTTAATTTAGCTACTAGCTCCCTAAATTAGTCTCGTAGGACTTCATCCCATTTTTTACCTATATCGTTGGTAACTATATGCACCACGACAACTGGCTGTTCACCCTCCCTTTTCAGAATGTCCTGCACCCGCTCCGAGAAATCCTTGACCCTTGCACCAGGGAGGCAACATACCATCCTGGAGTCTCTGTTGCGGCTGCAGAAACGCCTATCTATTCCCCTTACAATTGAATCCCCTATCACTATCGCTCTCCCACTCTTTTTCCTGCCCTCCTGTGCAGCAGAGCCAGCAATGGTGCCATGAACTTGGCTGCTGTTGCTCTCCCCTGATGAGTCATCCCCCTCAACAGTACGCAAAGCGGTGTATCTGTTTTGTAGGGGGATGACTGCAGGGGATCCCTGCACTGCCTTCCTTCAACTGCTCTTCCTGTTGGTCTTCCATTCCCTATCTGGCTGTGGACCCTTTACCTGCGGTAAGACCAACTCGCTAAACGTGCTATTCACATCATTCTCAGCATCTTATGCAGTCAAAACTAGCATTAACTAGCTTGTCTACATTGAATTACATCAACTATAAGCTAGTCACAGAAGTTTTATGGTCAAGTCGTCCACAGCTTACAATGTTCAAGCTCCACTGAAAAGGGAGGGGAATATTTTAAAATTCATAAACACCACTCAAATGTTAAAAAAGCTCAAGACAATCGCTCTTCTGTACATGGTCAGCAGCTTCATGAAGAAAACATGCGGATGAGAAAGAACCGCAGAGGTTCGTAGAATTTAACAGAATTATTTAATGATTGAATTACTGCTATTTTTGTACAGTATAAAATAGCTCCTGTGCTTTGCATTGTTACAGATTTTATCAGAACATTGGAACAAGAGCATTTTACCATAACAAATCACAGTGGATACAATGGAGAAGTTCTATTTTAAATGATTTGCTTAAATCAGTGTAATAAGATTACAGAATACAATATCTGTATAATATCCCCAATGTGCTCGGAGAAACAAATCTTCATAATATCCAAAAAAGGCTATTTGAAAAAATGCCTCTGCATCAGAAGTATCAGACTTAAAGTGTAATACAGTGCAACTCACCTCGGAGATATTTCACTTTGAGGTATTCAGAACTCGCCTTCTGACCTGGAAGTGGGTCATTTAACATCACTTTAGTCTGAGCTTTAATTCCCTCATAAAACTGCCCCATAGCAACATGGCCCAGGCCTCTCATGTACTGGCAAACCTCATTGTATGGCTCCAACTGCAGGCACCCCTACATTAAAAAAAGAACCGAGCACATTTGCTGAGTTAATTTCTTGAGAGAAGTTACAGAACTAGGTACCCAAACAATATTAAACTGGTCTCTAATTCCATCACTGTATTTATACAAAAGAAATGGGCAGTAGGAGTGTTGGGAAAATTGGAAAAATTGACAAAGCGAGCAGGGGTGACATTCAAGCCAAAGAAAGGCAGGTGTTTGCCACGAAGGAAGAGGGCTGTGAAACATGTCGAGTTCAAGGTGTGAGGGGACAGTAACCCCCCAATGTAGTGCTTTCAGTTGGCTTAATGTGTCTCCTGGAAGACTACCACACATAACATAGGGGAGCAAATGGTTTGAGGTATCTAAAGATGCTTCACTTGTGTATTATGCGGGACTGACAATGCATCTTTGAAGAAATTTAAGTGTTGTTGAGAAGATCACCAGACTCGCTTACAAAGCGGATAGATATAGAAAGTGGAACTATCTATATATATTGAGAATGCAAAATTCATAGAAGTAACAAATACAGTAGAAAGAGGGAGCGTTAGTTCGACTGACAAAATAGCACAATAAGCAGAAGACAAGAGGCAGGTATGAATTGGTAACAGTGAAGTGAGAACCAATGAAGACGAATTTAGGATAAGAACAGCAAAATCAACAAACTGTATGGATAGAGCAGGATAGTCTGGAGAAGTGAGTGGGAAAGTCTGGAGAACTAGATCATGGAGCCACTTGTTAAATAAATCAAGTTTAGGTGGTTGTTTTGGTGGTGGGGGCGGGGGGCGGGGGGGGGGCACACAACATGCTAACACCATAATCAGACATCGGAGGTTCTATGCAACAGCAAGTGGTGAAGATAAAATGTTAATTAACAAAGAAAAGCAGTGACTGAGATTGTGAAGAAGGGGCAGCAGATGAGAAGTGCGTGGAAGAACAGAAGATAGATTATTATAAAACAGTGAAAATTCACAGCAGATCTTGGGAGAGGAGATGCTTTTCCTGTGCTGCAGCCTCAAGCCATACACCGTGCTGTGGTCAGTGGATAGACATCATACACGTGGTGGAGCTGATGGTTCTTGTCGAATACTCGGTTTGAGAGGTGCACCAAAGCAAGCTGCTGAAATATGCAAAGCAGGTGGCAGAACGCAGAGATAGGGTAAACGTGATGTTCCAGATTTAAAGAAGCATGGATGGGGAGATTGTTAATGAGGTTGGGGTTGAGAACCACACAAGCTGGTACTATGATTAAGAGGATTACACAGAAAGCATTAGGGTGCATTGCTAAGCATCGCACAATGAACAATTCAAGGGACGAGCATCTGTGCAGTGGTTTGTGGGGCTGTGCACTGATACTTCCACTAGCTGGATTGCTGTGGGGGCTAAAACCGCACTGATACTCAGCAACACTCTAATGGCTGCATGAAGGAGGAAATGACTGCTTTTCCTGTTTGTGAGATGTATTTAAACTTTGTGTTTAACACCTGGCCTTAAACACTTGGCCAATCGCTGTTTAAGACAGATGACATATTTTTTCCCTCTTCAAACTGTAAAGCAGGTCTGCATTTTCTAACATAGAGATGACCTGTAGAGATCAAGTACAGTTAATAAGCACCAAGGAAGCTAAACTCTAGAAGAGGATCTAGGATCGACAAAAATTCTAGGATCACTTGGTAGCCAAAAAATTATCAATTTCGGTCTTGAATATACTCAACAACTAAGCATCCGCAGCTCTCTGGGGATAGAGAAATCCAAAGATTCACAACCCTTTGAGTGAAGACATTTCTCCTCATCTAGTCCTTAATGGCCGACTTCTTTACCTCTAGTAAAATATCATGCAATAAGTCTCATCAATATCCTTTTGTTGACGTCAATCGGCATTAAATATCATGCACCAAGGAACACAGTGTCCCCGGTGGCACAGACAGTCAATGTAAAATGAAACACCTCCAACCCCAAAACTGACAGGTCACAAAAAAAGTCACAACTGCCAAAAAGACAGTTCAGTATGTAATCTACTCTTTTGGGGGATTTGGACAACAACTGTAAACTGAGCTCAGCGTGTCTGGCACCATCTAAACTCCAGATGAAATGAGAGATTTGTAATTCACGAAGAGGTATCATGACTGTTTATTCCCATATTCCCTTTTACAAAAATAATTCTTCCCCATCAGCCCCCACTTCTGCGGTCATGTGAAACATTGTAAAGTTAACCTGGTGCCAGATAAGACAGCACATTTTCCACATCAACGTCATCCAGAAAAAGCATTTTGAAAGTTGAATTGCCAGTGCAGTCCTCAAAAGGATCGTGGACTGTGTGTAAAAAATTTCTATTCATACTCAAACGTTGACTTTAGTCCTGATGGGCCTAGCCAGCTCTGGTTAGTGAAGAAAAGATTTAGATTTGTGTCAGAGTGCAAAAGGACCATTTATTTTTCATGTGGTGATTAGGGCCTTGTCTGTGCTGTTTAGAAGTGCCAGTCCCACAGGACAGAAGGAAAAAGAAAAACAAACACAAGTCAGTGAGAGAAAGTCATCCCTGGACACTTCCTAAAACAGCAGCATAACATAAGACACAAGAGCAGGAGTATGCTCTACGGCCCCTTGGGCCTGCTCCGCCATTCAATAAGATCATGGCTGATCTTCAATCTCAATCCACTTTCCCGTCTGATCCGCATATCCCTTGTTCTCTTAAGAGTTTCAACGATCAGTTTATTGAGGAAAAAATCTTTAATTGTAAATGATTTGTCAAGTTAATTCACATCTATGACAAATAGTTTGAGAGTTTAACAGGAGAGACCAGGAACCTGCCAATTCTTTCAGCCGGGAGTACATGAAATACAAAAAGTTAGTATGCAGGTACAGCAAGTAATTCGAAAGGTAAATGGAATGTTGGCCTTTATTGCAAGGGGGATGGAGTATAAAAGTAGGGAAGTTCAGTTACAACTGTGCAGAACGTTGGTGAGACCACACCTGGAGTACTGCGTACAGTTTTGGTCTCCTTATTTAAGGAGGGATATACTTGCATTGGAGACTGTTCAGAGAAGGTTCACTCGGTTGATTCCTGAGATGAAAGGGTTGTCTTATGAAGAAAGATTGAGCAGGTTGCGGCTATACTCATTGGAGTTTAGAAAGTGATCGAGAGGTGATCTTATGGAAATGAGAAGGAATTTCTTCTCTCAGAGGGTCATGAATGTTTGGAATTCTCTACCCCAGAAAGTGGTGGAGGCTGGGTCATTGAATATATTTAAGGTGGAGATAGACAGGTTTTTGAATGATAAGGGAGTCAAGGGTAATGGGGAGCGGGCGGTGAAGTGGAGTTGAGGACAAGATCAGATCAGCCATGACCTTGTTGAATGGCGGAGCAGGCTTGAGGGGCCAAATGGCCTACTCTTGCTCCTATTTCTTATGTTCTTATGTAAGCCATACCAAGATGGGGCAGGAGGGGAGGCGGCGGGGGAAGACAGAGGAGGAGAAGAAAAATAAATCTTGAAAACGTTATACGTTATTTAAAAACACACAATATCTTCAAATACCCTATACCTTAAAGTCCTTCAAAGCCTCCTGGAGACTACCATGATGATAAAGCATCATTCCTCTCAACTGAAGGGACTGAATGTGGTTCTGATTCAATATTAAGGCCTTTTGGAAACTTTCCATTGCTGCTTCAAAGTCGCCCAACTCTCTACGGAAAAATGCAATAACATCACAACAGAATGCATTACCTTTCACGTCAACCTTTCCCCAATGACGCAAATTCGTCCATTTCCCAGAAACCTTAAAAAGCTACCACCACCGTGACTAACTCACGTCAATAAAAGACGGTGGTTCACTTATATTACATAGTTTCGGTCAATACAAAATAGTACTGGCTATGCAGTGAGACAAACCCTGACGGTTAAATCAGGTGCAAAGTTGTCCGAATAATATTTAGGCAGGAGGTGCTTCACCTTCACACGAGCTGCAGTTCAGTTCCCACGAGCTGCAGTTCAGTTCACATTAGCTGCAGTTTAATTCCAACCGGTGCAAAGCAAAGTGTAAAAAGTTTATTTTTAAATTCACTTTGAAGCTCGTCAATGATTGGAGTGAGTCAATATTTAGATCCAAGCACGAACTCTTGGCTAGAAAGCAACAAGGGAGCCAGTGATATAACTCGAATTTACTGGGCCTGCACCACTATGGATTGCACACAAACCAGGGTGTGGCATCCTAGAATTCTTCACAGTTCAACATTCTTTTAATCTTGTCTGCTGATCTGTTTTCAAACATTTTTGCTGAATCAGTGAGATCCAATAATCAATTAAGATTTGGAGAATTTTCCAAGCTCGTTAGTGTGTTTAATATCAGTAGATAGATAATCCTTTTACCTATCCTCCTTCAATTTTAACTGTACGCTAATTCAACATCCTTGTCTCTCACATAGTTAAGAGTTGAAAGACTTTGGGACTTATTTTTCTGTCCAATCTGGGGAACACAGAGAACATTGGTGGACCAGGACAGCAGTGTATGTTCCAGATGAACTGCAGTCTGAGTCTCAGTGAACCAGTGACAGATGTAATAATCTGCATCTCATGTCCGCCCGTTATGTAGGGAGCAGAAAATGTTGCAAGCGGTCCATGAGAGATTATAAATTTTACTAAGTACCATCAAATTTAACTTTTATATTCAAATAAAGCTTTTCTTTTATCAATAAATCAAATACAAAAATATTTCAATGCCATACTCCTAGAGCAGACATGTTAAAAAGAAAAAATATAAAATCATATTACTGGTATGCACTGCTGCAATTTTTTATTGTAATCTGGCAATCGGAAACTAAATGTTCATTGGAACTGCAAACAGGAATTTACTGCTGAAAATGCAATCGCTCAATCTGAACTGATTAGAACTCTCACAAACATGCATGTATTTCCTGTGCTTCAACAGACAGACCAGTAAATGTTTCCCAATTTCTTTCTGGTGTGCATTTTTCCTCTGTTTAACAGCTTAGTTCATTACTAACATTAAGTGCTTAAAAAAAAACGTTTGCAGAACTAGTGCCAATGTGGTCAACATTTTCCAAAAATGAAGAAAACCAGAGGAAAGGCCAAGGCCTACCATACAGGAGACAGGTCTATGGCTGAAAAAGAGCAGTAATTCAGAAAGTAGTGATTAGGCAACTTCAAACTAATGATTTAAAAGCCTGGAGATTGAAGGAAGAAAGAAAGACTGAGGTAAAGTAAAGAATTCCAGCTTTGAGGTTCTGGAAAAGAATGAGCTAGAGTAGAAGACTGTGCAATGAATCTTGATCTTAACACAGGGAGAATTCTAGACGCAAGAAGAATGCAATGTTTGGAGCTTAGAACCTGCTTTGATTAGAATCTGCTCAAAATCGCTGTTTTTATTTATCTCACTACCACTGAACTGATTATTCATCATAATTTGAAGGCTGTTCGGTTTGATAAGGAGGGTGCACGTACAGCCAGATATGTTCCCTCAAATCAGTGTACCAGAAGGACTGAATCCTGAGGCACAACCAAAAGACACACAACAACCTGACAGAGAGGGTGATCAACAAAGGGAACAGGTTAACAGGATGGGTGATTGTGGCAGGCCATCAGACTGAAGAAACAGTAGCTGCTGCAATGGGAAGATGGTAGAGTCAAATTCTGCAATAGAAGCTCAAAAGGGACTTCTCCAGCCAAATGATTCTACTTGCGGTTCAAACCACAGTAATCTTCAGTTCCTGGTTAGGTACCTTCATAATTGTTCTAATTTGCTATCAAAAGGAATCAACTGAAATGTATTCTTACCCTTCCCACCAAAATTAAAATGAAACCAACCTGTAGGCTTGCCCTAGACTTCTATAAGCATCTGTAAAATCTGTTTTGAGTTTAAGGGCATCTTTGAATGCATCAATTGCTTCCTACAAGATAAAAAAAAACTATTCAGTTTACTGTATAATCACATGAAACACATACAAAACTGCCAATTTTGTTGTAAAATTCTTCTCTAAATCGTTATTTAGATCATCTATCAAGCAGATCATCACACTTCAAAAGTATTTCATTGGCTGTAAAGTGCTTTGGGACGTCCTGAGGTTGTGTTGTTGTCCTAAATGTTCACTCCCTGTCTCAATCATAGGGATTCTACGGAGCTGAAGGAGGGTGTCGGAGAAATGCCCGAAGTATTGCCTTAAATGTGTCCTCAACATGCAGTCAGTATAAGAACATAACATAAGAAATAGGAACAAGAGTAGACCATACGGCCTCTCAAGCCTGCTCCGCCATTCAATAAGATCATGGCTGATCTGATCATGGACTCAGCTCCACTTCCCCGCCCGCTCCCCATAACGGTTATCGGTTAAGAAATTGTCTATTTCGGTCTTAAATTTAGTCAATGTCACAGCTTCCACAGTTCTTTGAGGCAACGAATTCCACAGATTTACAACTCTCAGAAGAAATTTCTCCTCACCTCTGTTTTAAATGGGCGGCCCCTTATTCTAAGATCATGCCCTCTAGTTCTAGTCTCCCCCATCAGTGGAAACATTCTCTCTGCATCCACCTGGTCAAGCCTCCTCATAATGTTATACGTTTCAATAAGATCACCTCTCATACGTCTGAATTCCAATGAGTAGAGGCCCAACCTACTCAACCTTTCCTCATAAGTCAACTCCCTCATCCCCAGAATCAACCTAGTGAACCTTCTCTGAACTGCCTCGAAAGCAAGTATATCCTTTCGTAAATATGGAACTCAAAACTGCATGCAGTATTCCAGGTGCGGTCTCACCAATACCTTATATAGCTGTAGCAAGGCTTCCCTGCTTTTATACTCCATCCCTTTTGCAATAAAGGCCAAGATACCATTGGCCTTCCTGATCACTTGCTGTAACTGCATACTATCCTTTTGTGTTTCATGCACAAGTACCCCCAGGTCCCAATGTACTGCGGCACTTTGCAATCTTTCTCCATTTAAATAATAACTTGCGCTTTGATTTTTTTCTGCTAAAGTGCATGACCTCACACTTTCCAACATTATACTCCATCTGCCAATTTTTTGCCCACTCAGCCTGTCTATGTCCTTTTGCAGATTGTTTGTGTCCTCCTCACGCATTGCTTTTCCTTCCATCTTTGTATCGTCAGCAAACTTGGCTATGTTACACTCAGTTCCTGCTTCCAAGTCGTTACTATAAACTGTAAATAGTTGGGGTCCCAGCGATGATTCCTGCAGCACCCCACTAGTTACTGATTGCCAACCAGAGAATGAAACATTTATCCCAACTCTCTGTTCTCTGTTAGTTAGCCAATCCTCTATCCATGCTAATATATTACCTCCAACCCCGTGAACTTTTATCTTGTGCAGTAACCTTTTATGTGGCACCTTGTCAAATGCCTTCTGGAAGTCCTAATACACCACATCCATTGGTTCCCCTTTATCCAACCTGTTTGTTACATCCTCAAAGAACTCCAAATTTGTCAAACATGACTTCCCCTTCATTAATCCATGCTGACTCTGCCTGACCGAATTTTCCTTTTCCAAATGTCCAGTAGTCTGACTGAATTCTAGGAAACCAAAGAGCTAATGCTAATTAAACCATGAAGGGTTGATACAACAAAACATTCTGCACCAGGCACGGAGGCTTCGCTATGTGCGACCTCTTTGTTAACAAAGACCTGTGAAGCTACAGAGTAAACTAGCAACTTGGCATGTCATTGTGCTAGTGCTTCGTTGCTCAGGGCTTTTTTTAGTTGCAATTCTTTTAGCAGTTCTTGTAGTACTTCTTGTCGACGGTGTGTGAGTACTTTATCAAATATATGCAGAAGGGCATCTCTGCCACAGACAAAGGTTCCAGAAGTTAAGATTGTATAGTATAGCTGCCAAATACAAGTGTGTTACTTAGATGTACAAGTTCCTCCAAGATCAAGGGAGATGAGATTTAAACTACTGGTGCAACAACCAGCACGCAAGGTGAATTGACCCAGAAGCAGAAGATCTAGGAGGAACGGATATCCCTCTACCGATGAAGGTTCATCACTCTCACACTAGCAGGAATGGGGTACTGAAGTTGAATGTTCAGCCATGAACTCATTGAATGGTGGTGCAGGCTAGAAGGGCCGAATGGCCTACTCCTGCACCTATTTTCTATGTTTCTATGTATGTTTCTATCTCAGAAGGCCAACTCCCTGCTCCCAGAGGAAAGAGCGGCAACCAGTGAATCCATGCCAGCTCATAAGGATGAGGTCATATAAGTATTGGAAACATTGCTACTGACAAGCATATAGACTTTAATTTAACATTAAATAACCAGTCAGATATCTAAGGAGTCTAATCCTAAATTAATCCCTCTGCACCATTCATTATTCTGGATTTATAAGACATCTAAAGCAGGCAGACCTGGTTTAAAAACCTTATTCTTGCACAATACACTCACCTTCAGCATACCTCTGTGATAGAAGGTTAGACCTTTATAAAGCATTGCAATTGGCTGGTATTTCTTCATTTCTAAGGACAGCTGGAAGTCTTCATGTGCTGCTGCATAATCCTGGACAATACAGTCACACAGCCGTCAAAAACCTACTTAGAGCTTTCTAATAAAACTGGTAATTTTTTTTTTAAACTTGGTAACAGAGATAACTATTTGTCCAATTCTATTACATGAACGCATCAAACTTAATATGTTCCTTATAACTTAGTTCAGTGTGATTGAGCGCCATTGTGCGTTGACACACATTGGAGATCCTAATCAGTCATGCCTTCAAGAGAAGACAATACAAGGAAAGGTGCCTGTGTGGTGGGGGTGCGGGGAATCAAAAATATCAAGCTGCCTTGAAGTCTGTTTCTTCATTAAGTCAAGAAAACTTCAATTCTTCCAATATATCCCCCCTCGATAAGTGCTGTTGTACATGTTGCAGTCACGGTGCGCCGAGAGTGAATGCCTAAGGTGATGAATCGGGTGCCAATTAAGCAGGCTGCTTTGTCCTGAATGGTGTCGAGCTTCGTGAGTATTGTTGGAACTGCACTCATCCAGCATTCAATCAAGTGCAGATTATTTCATCACATTCCTGACTTGTGTCTTATAGATAGCGGAAAGGCTTTGGGGAGTCACAAGATCGATGGATAGTGATCAGGGGTGGCAAGTCTGGTCAATTTCCCATTCCCTAACCGAGGGCACTGTACCAAATTGTAACATTCCTACTGCCTTCCCAACTGACAGTAGTTAAATTAGCACAGACCTACGATCAGATATGGGGCATCCCGTGTGTGTGTGCGCGTGCGTTTCACCCACTCACTGCTTTAACCAGCTGAACAAGAAGAGCTGCCTTGGGATGTTAATGTTTGAGTAAGTATGGTAAATACAAATATATCTCCCCAAGGATTCTGGTCTTTAATGCAAGTCTCGCTAACTTCCATTTATGGTAATAACTTACTCTGCAGACTCAGGGTTTACCTTTTCCATATGCTTCAATGCTTTATATACTTTGATGAGCTCTCCCTCTGCTAGTCTGTAAAGCCTAAGCTTGGTTACATTTCTCCTACTGCAGCTAAAATTTTACGATGTTATTCATAACTTTTACTAAATTTAGTTTTTATGGCTGGATTACTAATTTGTTACTATACAGTATAATAAAAGTATTGATAGCTACAGAAAGCACAATCACCTGCTTACCTCAGATATAAAGTAAAGAGTGCCTCTATGTCTGTACAAACGTGCTGATGGTCGCAACTGAATGGCCCTGCTGAGGTCATTTAAAGCCTCACTAATTCGACCCAGTGGGGACAGAATCTGCAGAGTCCAAAAACAGAGCCATACAATATTATAACGTAGCATATGAACCCGACTAAATGCAACCCATTACTACATTCGTGTCATCAAAAATAAAGAAGGAGTCATTGAACAAAGGCAAAATAACTTACCTCTGCTCTTTGCTCAAATACCTCGGGTGCATTAGGTTCCAAGGTTATAACTCTGTTCAGCTCAAAGAGGGCAAGCTCAGCATTTTTGATATCCTGAAACACAAACGTCGCTTAGAATACCAGCGCACTCCAGTAAATACATTTTATTTTGGTTTTGTAATCAATGTTCCCTGCAAGCTGTGCTTCGTTCTGCGTGGCCTGTTTCTTTTAATGCGCGGTCCCTTTAAATTTCAGTGAAATAAAGTCTCCCCTCAGCCTCCTCCGTTCAAATAAACAAACCCAGCCTATCCAATCTTTCCTCATAGCTAAAATTCTCTACTCCAACTGTCTGCAGTCCTCCAAGTGTGGTCTAACCATGGTTCGATACAAGGTTGAGTATAACTTTCCTACTTTTCAATTCTATACCTATAGAAATAAACCCTAGTGCTTTGTTTGCTTTTTTTAATGGCTTTGCTAACCTGTGTCGTAATTTAGTTACAATTTAAAGCCAATGAGCAGCCTGTGCGGGACCTTGCAGCTGACTGCGCAGCCATGCGCATGAAGCATAGCGAGAACGTGGTTTGTAATCCCCCTCCATTATGCTTCTATGAACATTTTAGAGGGTATCTTGATAGATGGTGGTCAATCAAAGAAACCATCATTGACAAATAGATTAGTTTGTAAACTACACACAGATTAACTTATTGGACTTGCATAAAAATTATTCAGAACATATAAATAAAAATCAAAGCTCACAATAAGAAATATCACAAATTTTCAGGTATTACACCTAGGGCTTTAATTCAAACAGGAGAGATACTGACCTGTAGACCCTTCTTTCCATACGCTATTCCCCTTCCATAGATGGCACTCACTAGTTCCGGGTTTCCCTATTCACATTGCACAGATATAACATTTAAAAAATGCAAGTAACAGAAATGGAGCAGCTCCGGTTAAATGTGCGTCGTAAAACATTGCAACACTTACACCAATTGTATTTTACCCCCTAATCATATATTCAAGCATATAATCATATATACATACATTTCCTGTCAGGGGTATTTATTCAATGCCTCTGCTAAACCAACAGGTCTGAAAAATCTTGGCATATGTAATGAATACCATATTCGATATTGGTTCAGGGATAAATTTTCTACTGCGCAGGTAATGTTTCTCAGTCCCATGTTCAGTATTTGCTTATCAAATGACAGCGAGCACTCATTTATGGGATACAGAAAACAAGATCCCTGGCTTAAAACACTGGTAACAATCATATTATGCAAATATTTACCATAGCCTGCTTGAAGCCCTGTGTTTGCATATCGCAAATATTTGATACACATACACAGTCATAGCTTAAAAAATGTAAAGAACTTACAGGATGGGTAAAATGGGTAAGTGAGCAGGACTAGGGCTACATGTTACAATTTTGTTGTAATTTCATTAAAATTTACATACCTGTAACAATGCTGAAAAGTGTTTTATTGCTTCGTCATGCAAGCTATTTCCAATCAAGGCATAGCCAAATGCTGGGAAATTTTGGGGAAGAAACAAATATGGATTAGCAATAACTTAAAACAAAAATTAAAAGAGCAAGTTATTATTTAAATGGAGAAAAATTGCAAAGTGCTGCAGTATAGCGGGACCTGGGGGTACTTGTGCATGAAACACAAATGGTTAGTATGCATGTACAGCAAGTGATCAGTAAGGCCAATGGAATCTTGGCCTTTATTGCAAAGGGGATGGAGTATAAAAGCAGCGAAGCCTTGCTACAGTTATACAGGGTATTGGTGAGGCCACACCTGGAATACTGCATACAGTTTTGATTTCCATATTTACGAAAGGATATACTTGCTTTGGAGGCAGTTCAGAGAAAGTTCAGAGAAGGTTCACTTGGTTGATTCCGGGGATGAGGGGGTTGACTTATGAGGAAAGGTTAAGGAGGTTGGGCCTCTACTCATTGGAATTCAGAAGAATGAGAGGTGATCTTATCGAAGTGTATAAGATTATGAGGGGACTTGACAAGGTGAATGGAGGAGACTAGAACTAGGGGGCATAATCTTAGGATAAGGGGCCGCCCATTTAAAAGAGAGATGAGGAGAAATTTCTTCTCTCAGACGGTTGTAAATCTGTGGAATTCGCTGCCTCAAAGAGCTGTGGAAGCCGGGACATTGAATAAATTTAAGACAGAGATAGACAGTTTCTTAAACGATAAGGGATTAAGGGGTTATGTGGAGTGGGCAGGGAAGTGGATCCTGATCCATGATCAGATCAGTTATGATCGTATTAAATGGCGGAGCAGGCTCGAGGGGCCATATTGTCTACTCCTGCTCCTATTTCTTATGTTCTTAAGTGATGTTGCAGTTCATTTCCAAAGAATTCTAAATAATGTTATCATTTTGTTTCGTTTCAGCTTTTTGAAATTTATTTTTAAAGAAATGAAGTGCTGATGGCATCAAAAGGCCAGCTGGATGCATTACTGAACGCAGCACTGAGGGAGACAGATTAATACATACAAATTGAAGAGGAGCACCTTGGGTAATAACTGTACGAGGTAGAGTAATTAATATCAGCAGAAACAAAGTCACAAACACAGGAAAGTTCAGCAATCAGGTCATTTAAAATGCTGTTATTTCAGGTCCGTAACCACTGGACTTCGTACAGCCAGTCAGCAACCCAGTGGTGTCATCAGCCCTCACAACTATTCAAAACGAGAAAAGATATTACATTTACCAATGATCTTTTTATATCTGTCAGATCCGAAGGAGATACTGACTTCAAATTTCATTAACTATAAACTGAATGCAATACAGAACAAAAAGGCCCAAGTTTCAATCCCTAGCCTGGGCTGATGGCTGATCTCAAGCTGCAACAAGTGGCTTAGAAGAAAAATGCTTCTTCATCACTATCCAATAACCTCTGGACATACAAAGGTGTGGATGCAGGGCGGGGACAGGATCACCTTTGTCCATGATGCCCCCTGCAGCCGAACAGCCCAACTTGGCCCTCGCTGTCAAGGCTCACACATTAATGATTGGGTCAGGTATCAGAGAGTGTAATATGTTATGGAATGATACCCATCAGGAGGTGACAGCAGTGGAAGCGAGCAAAGAAAGTTGGCAGGCGGTGAAACTAAGTTTTCCTTCTAATGGTGTCACGCTTTCTACAACTTTTCCTATAATCTATAACTGTCCAAATACGCCACAGTTAATCAACGTCAAACACAGCTACCCAAATACAGCACAGCTGATGCCAACTGAACCATTGCTGTAATGCAGCAAACAAGAACAGCTTCCATAAACTAGATCAGGTTAGTGGAATTTGCTCGGCCCTTCCCTACAGATCTCAGGGGCTAATGGAAGAGAGTGCTTGCTCCTGCACTATTCCAAACAGTCAGCTATAGAGCAGCACTGATGGCTGTCTGAGAACAGCTCTTGTGACTGTTACCTCAGCCAGGAAATGGGACATGACCTAAACGAGGAGAACACAATTTATTTCCCTGCAGAAAATGATGGCTTTTCCTTGACTTCACTATCCATCTTAAAACTTACTGAAACAACCCATGAATAAACAATACATACCTAATTCCTCATTTGTATTTGCATCGATGGTAGAAAAGGGGAACCTCTTTTGTTCAGCCAATACTTTAGCTTGACTCTGAAATTGAGAAACATAATGCATTGGTACAAATAAACAGACAAAAGTATGCCAAGAAACTATAAAATATAACGGGTTACAACTGTAAATCGGTTCCATAGTTTAAAGAGTGATCTCTACACAGCATCGCAATCATTAACCCTTGAAGTATTCAGCCTGGGATGCTAACTAGCACATTTTATATTTGTTCACTACTGCAAAAAATTCAATATAGTCCGTCTGAGGCCACTTAAAATGAAATCCAGTCAAACACTTCTTCCACTTGCACAAATCAACCTCAATTCACAATATGAAATATAACGGGTCTGATTAATTTTCCACCAATTCCTGCTGAAGACTACATTTAAGTCTGTGGTAATTAAAAATCCAATTCCTGGTCTTCCTTCCCAAAACACAATAACTTATGAAACTAATGAAAGAATCAGAATCATAGAAATTTACAGCACAGAAGGAAGCCATTTCGGCCCATCGTGTCCGCGCCGGCTGACCAAGAGCTATTCAGCCTAATCCCACTTTCCAGCCCCTGGTCCATAGCCCTGTAGGTTATGGCACTTTAAGTGTACATCCAAGTATTTTTTAAATGTTGTGAAGCTTTCCGCCTCTACCATCCTTTCAGGCAATGATTTCCAGATCCCAGCACCCTCAGGGTGAAGAAATTTCCTCTCATATCTCCTCTAAACCTCCCCCCCATTTACTTTAACTCTATGCCCCCTGGTTGTTGACCCCTCTGCCAAGGGAAACAGGTCCTTCCTATCCACTCTATCCAGACCCCTCATAATTTTATACATCTCAATCAGGTCTCCTCTGTTCCAAAGAAAACAGTCCCAGCATCCCCAATCTTTCCTCATAGCCAAGTGTCATTTCTCACAGTGACGTCCCAGTATTAGCCAGTGGTGCAGGAAGGACAAGTGAGTGAACCCAAACTCTCTCATGCACCTCTCTAAAGCAGCACTGCCCGGGCCAGTGGGAGCAGCTCCCTGGTTAGCATTCTCCGTTCAATATAGGTGGTTCGGCAGAGGGGTTCCAACTGCTTTTATAAACCATATTAGTAAAAGGATCTTCTACAGCCACCAAGCAAGTTTTAGCAATTTAATAAAAACATGCCCTTTTAAGTTCAACTGGAGCTCATTACAATTCTGGGATATTTTCTACACTGTAATATCTACTGTGAATTATAGCATAATACTTTGGAAGGTTTGCCTCTTTATTTTATTCTACCCCAAGATCTGGTTTGAAACCAAATTTCATTTCGGCCTTTCCAAATTAATTATGTTTGGCATCTGGAAACTGTTATTTCTAGGAGCAAAGGCAAAAAAACGTCGATAAAGAAATGCCTGAATAATGCTATGTGTATGTACTTTGTTTCTGAAAATGATACAAACTTAGAAATCTACAATCAAATATAGTGCTAGTTATAAATCAACAGACTGTATAGCTGGAAGTGGTCCAACTGACATCACCCTTTTCAGTTGGTATCTTTATGACTCATTAAGCTACTAAATAAAACTGCAGCAGTAACATGCAGGTTGAATGAAAACCAGCAAGTAAGGAAGTAGTTGTTTTGCTGCTTACACATTCAACCGGAATTAATGAAATAACAGTCAAGCTTTAGTTCTACTTTAGTTTATATGGAATATCTAATGCCTGTACTGACCTTATTTAAAAACTTTACGGGACATCCAATTGTGCACATCGTTTTAAGTTTACATTCATTTCAAAACAATAAAACCACAGTACATTCATAATTACCAAAATCAAACAATGGATTTAATGTGCCCACGATTTTCTTTTAAAAAGAGGGTAACATACCAGGATTTTCTCTGTATCAAGGGACGGCACTGGTTCACACAGTGGAGCCCCTCTAGGCACACAGTCAGTGTCTTCAGGATTCAGAAATGAAGACTCTGAAACATTAAGCAAAACAAACCTTTCACTAATTCATTTAACACATAGGCCTGGATCTTGCGGTGGGTAATGACGTCGAACCATCATTGTTCGCAGTCGAACCATCAGTGCTCGGCGTCATTACCCCTCCGAGACTGACAGCAACTTCAGGATTGAGCACGTGTGGATCTAAACGTGGAAATCCTGAAGTTGCAGTCATTCACTGCTCCGACACAGGTTGTGTTGTGTTGTGTTGTGCCCCCCCACCCCCATAGCTGACAATCAGTGAAACTGACAAAAACTTGGGCTCTTCCGTGCTAATATCGCTGTTAAACATCCCATTAAATGTTAAGCCTTGTTGGAATAGGTGGACGAACATACGAGCATACAAACATACGAAAAATGACAGACAGGTAAAGACCATCTGGTCCATCAAGCCTATCTCACACAATTGCGATACCTTGTGTATCACAACATATACACTCCACCCCATCCGAAACTGGGGTTTTAATAGTGTATTGACTGTTAAACAACCACTTCGGTGCTAAAAAGCTAATTTTGTATTTGTGGAGTGTCAAATTTCTTCGTTAAGATTAAAAAGGTTTTTTTAAGTTTGTTCATGATGTATCAGCTTCTAACTTATTCCCATGTGAAAGTCCCAATATTTATTTTGCTCTCTAACATTTTCAAAAAGAGCAGATAAAAGCAGTTTTTTATTTCCTGGTTTGCTGTATGTGAGTATTCTTCAATGTGATTGGTTGCTGAGCCAGCTTGATGACATCACTGTTGTTGGATGCTGGAGATTCGCTTGATAAGATAGTAGAAATGCAAGGACTATTTTTTAAGTTTAGCAACGTACTAAGTGCACACTATTATGCAGCTATTTTACATATTCAAAACAATGAACACACACGAATCAAATATTTGACTGCAATGGGCCAGAATATTTACGTTGACGTTTCATGTCGATGATTCTGACGGTTCTGACAAAAGGTCATCGACATGAAACGTCAACTCTGTTTCTCTCTCCACAGATGCTGCCTGACCTGCTGAGTATTTCCAGCATTTTCTGTTTTTATATAAGAACTTGCATTTATACATTGCCTCATCACATCATCAGGATGTCCCAAAACACGTCACAGCAAATGAATTACTATCAAAGTGTTACGTAGGGAAAAAGTCTTGAAACATATCAGGAAAAGGGACCAGTGGAACATTTGAGTGGAGCACTACCTTTAAAAGAAAGAAACTCTATTAAAATATTGCACATTTCAATAGCTTAATCCATAAATAAAATCCTCTACCGAGTACCAATCGGGGGCAGATTTTAAAAGAACAGACTGTGTTTTATGGTAACATAAGAACGTAAGAAATAGGAGCAGGAGTAGGTCATTTGGCCCCTCAAGCCTGCTCCGCCATTCAATAAGTTAATGGTTGATCTGATCTTGGCCTCAACTCCACTTCCCTGCACGCTCCCCATAACCCTCGACTCTCATATCATTCAAAAATGGAAGTGGAATGCTGCCCGACCTGCTGAGTATTTACAACATTTTCTGTTTTTATTTCAAATTTTCAGCATCCGCAGCATTTTGCTTCTGTATGAGAGACAAACATTTTTTTTTGGACAGCCAACTGTTTGTCAAACACAAACACATCACCATACTTAACAGTTTCCAACACATAAGAACACAAGAATTAGGAGCAGGAGGCGGCCATTCAATAAAATCATGGCTGATGTACGACTTCAACTCCACTTTCCTGCACTATCTCCATATTCCCTTCGTATCCAAAAATAAATCAACCTGTCTTGAAGATCCACAGCCCTCTGGAGTAGAGAATTCCAAAGATTCACAACCCTCTGAGTGAAGACATTTCTCCTCATCTCAGTCCTAAATGGCTGACATTATTGTGAGACTGTGACCCCTGGTTCTAGACTCCTCGGCCAGAGGAAACATTCTCCCTGCATCTACCCTGTCAAGCCCTGTAGAATTTTGTATGTTTTAATGAAATCACCCCTCATTCTTCTAAATTCCAGAGAATATAGGCCGAGTCTCCTCAATCTCTCCTCATAGGACAATGCCCTCATCCCAGGAATCAGTCCAGTGAATCTTTGCTGCGCTCCATCTAAGCCAAATATATCCTTCCTTAGGTAAGGAGACCAAAACTGTACACAGCAGACCAAAACTGTACACAAAGCAAACTATTGAGAAATCCACACAGGGAGTTTCAGTTTGTCTGATTTCTCACTGTCAGGACACACCCTATTTACCTACATCTGGAGAACTTGGATGCAGTTGACAAGAGCCAGAGCTCAGGGACACCCAAATGTGTGCAGTGACGCTGCTATTAGCCAGCTAAAACCAGGCAACTTACCATCACAGAGCATTGGTTAGCTTCCCGCTACTTATCCAGCCAGGACCACAACTGGGCCATTGGATGGCAGGGTTACCTGGAGCTAGGTGGGAAGAAGCCAGTGACTGTTCTATCCTTCCAGGTTCCATTGATGAGCCAAGCCGGCTGGTCAAATAACCACGCCCTGCAGTACTGCCCAGCTCAGCTATTACACTACTGAATCTGCGACAGAGGATTAGCTCAGTTACAATCTTCCATCTGCAGGCAAGTCAATTGGAAACCAGATCAACTCCAAAAGAAACCACTTACCTATTCTTCCCCCACCCCACCACCACCCATGTAGGATAGTCACCAATTGGTAATTAGGCAATGACAGGTGTGAGTTAACATGTCCTCCAGTGACAAGTCGATATATGATTGCAGGGACGGAGGGCTGAATCATTTGCCTTTTTGCCACAGATCTATCTCACAGCTTGGTCCAGACATGGACAGGAGGAAACGCTTGCATTGCATGCATTGGGAGTCCTGAACCGCGAGCATATATTTGTTTGGACACATACATGTCATACACTTAACACTCATTGAGACTCCGTGGACACTGAACTATGACCTTGCTCAACACGATCCCAAAAGAAATGTGTCTGGAGGATTGTTGGTATCTACCGGGACCTCTCGGAACCTCTACGCAGTTTGGACAGAAACCCCTTAGTTCTACCAATCAATACAATTGATGAATAGTGCTGAACAAAATATAGAGTGAGAGAGATCTCTAGGACTGTTAGCAGAATCAACACTTACTATGCGCAGGCATTGCTAAAGAACAATCAATAAAGCCAACAGTGCAGAACTATATTGCCAACTCAGTATGGTATAAATCAGAGGTTGCTTTGGGTAGGTGCAGAGTAGAGGACAGGCACTCTTATACAGGGGAATTAGATAGAGAGAAATTCTGTTTCACTCTTGCACATCTCCTTTCAGCTAGATATAGGAAGGAAATCAGGAAAGGAGAAAGAAGAAAAAAACCTTTTAAAAAAACTCCCATGTGCTTCCCTAGTTGGCCGAACAAGCTGTGTATCGGACAAGACATTAAGCCGAAACCCCGTCTGGTCTCTCAGGTGGACGTAAAATATCCCATGACACTATTTTAAGGAAGAGCAGGGGCATTATCCCTGGTGTCCTGGCCAATATTGATCCCTTAATCAACATCACTAAAACGGATGGTCATTATCACATTGCTATTTGTGGGAGTTTGCTGTGCACAAATCGGCTGCCGCATTTCCAGCATTATAACAGTGGTTACACTTCGGAAGTTAAATTGCTTTGGGATGTCCTGAGGTCGTGATAGGCTTATATTTACATTGTGCCTTTCTTTTTCCTACGTTGTCGAGGAAGGCTCAAGGATATATCCCCAATTAGCGAAGCAATAGGACAACTCCTAATTTGCCTCAGCTGCATTACATTAGAGAGGGGGGGGAAAAATAGTCCAGGATTCCCACTCCTCATGTCCCGTGATCCTGCAAGTGTGCATTTGTATGGTCATTCGTCGCACAAGGGCAGGAATGGGTTTGCCTCTGGTGCTTCCCACAGTTGACCTACTAACATTCAGTCAAGACTCACAGACAGAAATAGCACTTCTGAGCAAATTGGTGAGAAAACACTATTCTATGACAGTATGTAAAGTAAGTGCTGGCTACTCCTTTTTAGGAAAAGTATTTATATAGCACCTTTCATGACCACCAAACGTCTCAAAGCACTTTACAACCAATGAAGTACCTTTTGAAGTGTAGTCGCTGTTGTAATGTGGGAAACACGGCAGCCAATTTGCATTCAGCAAGCTCCCACACACAGCAATTGTTTTTTGTTATGTTGATTGAGGGATAAATATTAGCCAGGACACCAGGGATAACTCCCCTGCTCTTTTCAAAATAATGCCATGAGATCTTTTACATCCACTGAGGGAGCAAATAGGGCCTCGGTTTAACGTCTCATCTGAAAGACGGCACCTCCAACAGTGCAGCACTCCCTCAGCTCTGCACTGGAGTGTCAAGCTAGATTTATGTGATCTAGCCCCTTGAGTGGGCTTTGAACGATGCATTTCAACATTAGCATATTATTACATATTATTATTAGTAAGGATTGCTGTGCTGAAAAAAGATCATGACAATGATCACCGAGTATTAGTTCTACCTGCCTGAAAATTGAGGAAGAATTTTATAAAATAAGGATTTTAGTTTTACTTTTATATTGAGGAATGAACTCTGGGCGATTACAATTTTTTTTTTTTTTAAAGCTGTAAAATTCTGGATATGCACAGCAGGTCAATTGGAATCTGAAAGGAAAAGAGTACTTAACATTTCAGCTAGGATACTTCATTATGGGCAGTCCCACCTGAAATGTTAAGTTATGATTCCCATTCTAAATATATTCAAAAAGGAGTTAGATGTAGTCCTTACTACTAGGGGATCAAGGGGTATGGCGAGAAAGCAGGAATGGGGTACTGAAGTTGCATGTTCAGCCATGAACTCATTGAATGGCGGTGCAGGCTCGAAGGGCCGAATGGCCTACTCCTGCACCTATTTTCTATGTTTCTATGTTTCTACACGTAATCAAATGGCAAATGGTTTGCTAATGAATTTGGAGCCCCTTTAATATAGGCTTAGCACCAAACTAGTGGCTCATCAGTCAATATCAATCCTACACTGGGAGGCAGTAAACAAAACGCCTGCATCTGCGCACATTCTGAGAACTCCAGGATATAGTCGATGTATTTACTGAGGCATATGAAAGCATGGGCCTTCTGCTAAACATCCGTAAGACAAAGGTCCTCCACCAGCCTGTCCTTGCCACACAGCACTGCCCCCCAGTCATCAAGATCCACGTGTGGCAATCGACAACGTGGACCATTTCCCATACCTCGAGAGCCTCGTCAACAAAAGCAGACATTGATGCGGAGATTCAACACTGCCTCCAGTGCGCCAGTGCAGCCTTCGCCCACCTGAGGAAAAGAGTGTTTGAAGACCAGGCCTTCAAATCTACCACCGAGCTCATGATCTACAGGGCTGTAGTAATACCCACCCTCCTGTATGGCTCAGAGGCACGGACGATGTACAGAAGACATCTCAAGTCGCTGGAGATATATCACCAATGATGTCTCCGCAAGATCCTGCAAATCCCCTGGGAGGGCAGGCGCACCAACATCAGTGTCCTTGTCCAGTCTAACATCCCCAGCATTGAAGCACTGACCACACTCGATCAGCTTCGCTAAACAGGCCACATAGTTCGCATGCCAGACACGAGACTCCCAAAACAAGTGCTCTATGCGGAGCTCCTTCATGGCAAACGAACCAAAGGTGGGCAGTGGAAACGTTACAAGGACACCCTCAAAGCCTCCCTGATAAAGTGCGACATCACTACTAACACCTGGGAGTCCCTGGCTAGAGACCACCCTAAATGGAGAAAGTGCATCCGGGAGGGCATTGAGCACTTCGAGTCTCAACGCCGAGCGCTTGCAGAGGTCAAGCGCAGGAAGCGGAAGGAGCGTTCAGCAAACCAGTCCCACCCATCCCTTCCTTCAACGACTGTCTGTCCCACCTGTGACAGAGTCTGTGTCTCTCGTATTGGACTGTTTAGCCACCAAAGAACTCACTTCAGGAGTGGAAACAAGTCTTCCTCGATTCAGAGGGACTGCCTATGATGATGATGAAACAAAATGGGCAAACAGCCACTGCTCTCTCATATGACTGATTACCCAATGTTTAGAAACACTTGTTTATAGTACACAAATAGCAGTGTCAGTTATCTTTTAAGACACTGGAGACAAATTTACCATTTACGTTAGAGTCCTAGTATTCATCATCTATACATTTCAGGTCAAAGGCGTAATGCAAAGTGTTCAGAATCAATACAAGCGTTGTTCATATTCTGTAACATCGTGACACCGGATACACTGACTTGCCAAAAACAAGTGTTTCTTTTTACTGCTGAGAATTCCAAGTGAATCTTCAGATCATAGACAGCTCACTTTTTCCGATAGCTTCATCGAACACATTGAAGTTTAAAAAAAAAATCAATCATCTTTGACCTCAATGTAACTCTCTCCGTAAATCCCTCTACCGTGCTATATCTCTCCTCACCTTTAAAAGCCTTCACAAAACCTATTTGTCTCTGCTTCTGGTCACCTGCCGCATTTCTCCTATAATTGCGGGCTACGCATTGCTCCTGTGTGAAGCACCTTGACATGTTTATTACATTAAAGGCTCCAGTTGTTGCTGCAGCAAGGGATGAGGAAATAAATAATGCACTAACTCAACCATTTGTTCTAGTACACAACAGCAATCCAAACTGCTTTTATAATTATTGTCACTATATTTTTTAAAGGGGAAACTTCAGAGCATTCGGAATGCTTCAGAAATGTATGTTTAACAACAAAAAATCTATGAATTTAAGCCTGCTTGGACTCAAATCAACACAGTGACTGAGCAGCAACCTATCTTGACCGCGGATGCGGAAGTAAGGAAGAACTCGCATTGGGCAAAAAAGGGGGCAAGATAAAAAGGACGTGGCAAAAAAAGTGCACAGGTTCTCACCGCACTCCACGAAGTCTTCCGAGTTCCCCAATTCTGACTGGGTGACGCAGCCTTGCTTCTGCAGCTGGTTGTTGCTGTCGAAGGACAAGAGCGAGGGAAAGTACTCGGCACAGGCCGAGCCGCACAGAGTAAACAATAAAAGTTGAGCGGCGCGAGCCACCGCTCGCTGACTGGCAGCTGCCATGTTTGCGCTGCTGCTCGGGTAACATCCGGGGATTGGAAGGGAGGACGGCCGCGGTGCACGCCGGGGACTGTAGTCCCGCTCCGCTGGGCTCGACGCGCTGCGGGAAGCGACATTGCGTCGTCGGCGGAACTACATCTCCCGTGATGCATTGCGCGGCAGCCCATTCAATAAGCCCCCCGCACTCCAGCCCCGCGAGCTGGCAGCTCGGCAGCGGGAAGGGCGGCAGGGGAGGGAAGTTGGCCGGGGCCACGCGCTTCGTCCTTTGAAAGTTAACGGCCGACGGTGGCGATGGAAGCGCCGTACCGATGCGTCGAGTGCAACGAGGAGGCACAGGAGTTACACAGGGACTACAGCCATGGCATCATCAAGATCACCATATGTGTAAGCCAGAGGGGAGGGGGAGACACCTTGCAACAAAAACAGAAAAACTTGCATTTCTATAGCACCTTTCGCGATCTCAGGATGTCCCAGAGCGCTTTACAGCCAATGAAGTCATTTTTGAAGTGTAGTCACTGCTGTCATGTCGGAAAAGCGGCAGCCAAGTTGCGCACAGCAAGATCCCACAAACAGCAATGTGATAACGACCAGATTATCTGCTTTCTTAAGCAATGTTGATTGATTGAGAGCTAAATATGGGCTAGAACACCGGGGAGAACTTCCCTGCACTCTTTCTAAATAGTGCCGTGGGATCTTTTACGTCCACCTGAGGCAGACGGGGCCTCGGTTTTACGTCTCATCCGAAAGACAGCATCTCTAACGATGTAGCGCTGCCTCAGCACTGCACTGGAGTGTCAGTCTAGATTTTTGTGCTCCAGTCCTGATTATACTTACCAAAAAAATGCTTCATTGACTGTCTTGAGTTTCATGACTGAACCCCATTTTTGTGGAACTCTCATTTCCTTTGTTATTCACACATCCTTTGCTTCTCTCACCGACTTCTGGGAGTCCCTGGTCAAAGTCCGCCCTAAGTGCAGGAAGTGCATTTGGGAGGGCGCTGAGCACCTCGATTATCGTCGCCGAGAGCATGCAGAAATCAAGCGCAGGCAGCGGAAGGAGCGTGCGGCAAACCAGGCTCCCTGCCCACCCTTTCACTCAATGACCATCTGTCCAACCTGTGACAGAGACTGTGGTTGTCATATTGGACTGTACAGCCACCTAAGAACTCATGTTAAGAGTGGAAGCAAGTCTTCCTCGATTCCGAGGGACTGCCTATGATGATGATGCTTCTCTAATGCCTTTTATTTCCTTAGTGTGTTACTTCCCTTTTTTCTGATCATATTGAAATGTCTGACTATCTGTTATCATAGATAGAATCATGCCAGCACAGAAAGAGGCGATTCTGTGCCAGCTCTTTGAAAGAGCGATCCAATTAGTCCCGCTGTCACCATTGTCAGCCGTGGATCATTTGGTACCATCCTCACCTCAGAGTTAGAAGGTTGTGGTTTCCGACTCCAGAGATTTGAGCACAGAAATATAGGCTGAAAGAAAGACTTGCGCCTTTCATGACCACTGGACGTTCCAAAGTGCTTTACAGCCAATGAAGAACTTTTTTTGAAGTGTAGTCACTGTTGTAATGTAGGAAACGCGAAGCCAGTTTGCACACAGCAAGCTCCCACAAACAGCAATGTGATAATGACCAGATAATTTTTTTTGTGATGTTGATTGATTGAGAGATAAATATTTGCCAGGACACCGGGGAGAACGCCCCTGCGCTTCTTCGAAATAGTGCCGTGGGATCTTTTATGTCCACCAAAGAAAGCATGTCACCGCTGACAGTGTAGCGCTCCCTCAGTACTGCACTGGAATGTCAGCTGAGATTTTTGTGTTCAAGTCCTGACTACAGCAAATACACTTTTTTTAAAAAAGTGCTTCGTTGACTGTCTTGAGTTTCGTGCCAAAAGCCCATTTTCTTGAGCATCTCGTTTCCTTTGCTATTCACATGTCCCTTGTTTCTCTAAAGCCTTTTATTTCTTCGGTGTGTTACTTTCCTTTTTTTGTATCCACTGCCCCTTTTTTTCTGACTATCTGTTATCTTAGATAGAATCTCTCAGCCCACCGTGTCTGTGCCTGTTATTTGAAAGAGCTTTTCAATTAGTCCCACTCCCCTGCTCTTTCACCATAGCCCTGCAATTTGTTCCCCTTCCAGTTCCCTTTTGAAAGTTATTATTGAATTTGCTTTTATCTTTCAGGACTGATGGTATCGCTTGAAACGTAGACAATTTATACGCCCCACCTTTTTCTGGAACCATTAAAAGTCGTGTGTTAATGGTCTGAATTTTGCAGTTGTAATGACGGCAAAACTGTCAGGGTTCGTCGCCATTACTCTGAAACTGACAGCAACTTCTGGTGTCCGCACATGCGCAGTTAAATGCAGAAATCCAGATCACGGTCAGTGATTCCCTGCTGTTCCACAGGGTGTGCTGTTGAAGTCCCCTCAGACGGCAATCTTTAGAAATCACTGAACTGATGCTGCACTATCACTGTTTTAAAAACTCCAGAAAAAGTGAAGTCTTTTGAATGAGGTATAACTGGGTTTTTAAAGACGTACAAAGTCATAACTACTGCTGAACAACCTCTCTGGCCCTGAAAAACCAATTTTGTATTTGTGGAGTGTCACGTTTTTCTATTATAAAAATTCCATAGGTTTCTAATATAATTTTTTTAAGTTTGTTTACGATATTTCAGCTTCTACCTTAATCCCATGTGTATGTCCCAATCTTTATTTTGCTCTCTGTAAGATTTATAAAAAAAAGTGAAGAATAATCAGTTGATTTACTGTCTCTGTGAATTCTTCAATGTGATTGGCTGCTTAGCCAGCTTGATGACATCATTGTTGCTGCACATCAGAGCTTCCCAAGAGTTGGTGCCAGAATCAAACTAACGTCAGGAAAGGTGAAATCGACACCACAGAGATAGCTAGACCTTTGTGGGCAGCTTTCTTCGAGGTCCGTGGTAAGCGCCGATACTTTGCCGCTGACCACAAAATTCAGGCCCATATTTTTTTTAATTTTGTTTTTGAGATCTTGAGCCAAGACTCATCACTAGTCATCACTAGTTTCCCTGAGAAGGTGGTGGTGGGCCTTCTCCTTAAAATGCTGACGTCCTTGTGATCATGGTGCTCACACAATGGTGTTTGGTAGGGAATTCATAAGAAAGTAAGAAATAGGAGTAGGCTATACGGCCTCTCATGCCTTCTCTGCCATTCAATTCGATCATGGCTGATCATCGACCTCAATTCCATTTTCCTGCCTGATTTCTCTATCCATCGATTCCCCTAGAGTCCAAAGATCTATCAATCTCAGCCTTGAATATACTCAACGACTGAGCATCCACAGCCCTTTGGGGCAGAGAATTTAAAAGATTCACAATTCTTCCTTGTCTCAGCCTTAGGGGAAACAAACTCTCAGCATCTACCCTGTCAATCCCCTTCAGAATCTTGTATGTGTCAATGAGATCACCTCTCATTCTTCTAAACTCCAGAGAGTATAGGCCCATTCTACATAATCTCTCATCATAGGACAGCTCTCATCCCAGAAATTAATCGAGGAATTCCAGGATACTGACCCGGCAACAACGTCAACTGTGGTTTAGTGGGTAGCACTTTTAACGGAGTCAGAAGGTTGTGGGTTCAAATCCAAAGATTTGAGCACATAATCTAGGCTAACACTCCAGTGCAGTACTGATGGAGCGCTGCACTGTTGGAAGTGCCTTTTCAGATGAGTCCTCTCAGGTGGATGTGAAAGATCCCACGGCACTATTCAAAGAAGAGCAGGAGCGTACTCGCCAGCGTCCTCACCAATTCTCAACCAACATAACTAAAATAGATTATCTGGTCATTTATCTCATTGTTGTTTGTGGGGCCTTGCTGTGCGCGAATTGGCTATCGCGTTTCCTATATTACAACAGTGACTACACTTCAAAAAGTACTTTGTTGTCTGTAAAGTGCTATGGGACGTCCTGAGGTCATGAAAGGTGCTTTATAAATGCAAGTTGTTTCTTTATAAAGGAACAAGGTATCTAGGTCCAAGTCAGGTATGTGACTCAAGTGATGGAGAGGAGTAGGCATATTCAATTCAGCGATTGGGGCATTGATTAAGCAGATTGCTCTATCCTGGATGCTGTTAAGTTTTGCACTTGCACACATCCAGGCAGATGTTGAGTATTCCATCACACTCCTACCTTGAGTGTGGTGGAGGGGCATTGAGGGAGCACTTGTCACAGATTCTACCTTGCTATTGGAGCCACACTATTGATATGGCTGGTCCAATTAAGCTTCTGGTCAACAGTAACCCCCAGAATGTTTACAAAATAAAGAAATTGCATTTATAGAGCACCTTTCACAAACTCAGGATACTCAAATTGCTTTACAGCCAGGTGGTTCCTTTTTCTTTGAACTATAGGGGAATGTGGAAGCCAATTTGTGCACACTGAGGTCCCACAAACAGCAATGAGAGAAATGGCCAATTAATCTGTTTTGATGATGTTGAGGAGTAAATCTTGGCCAGGATGCTGGGAGAACTCCTTTGGTCTTTGTCATGAACAATGCAGACGGAGCCTCTGAGGTCATCCAAAATACAGCATCTCTGACAATGCAGCAATCCCTTATGCCAAGAATTAATTTAAAAGAGATGGACATCCAAATCCCAAGTGGAAGATTTAATTTTGGCCTGTACTGCATAAAAGTCCACATTCAATAATTACATTTGAGTTTTCTTTTCTTTTGAATATGAAATAAATTAACAATTTATTGCACAGAATTACATTTTTTAACTTTTGGTAATTTTTCATTTAACCAACATGCTTTTCTTCATTAATGTATGACAACATAGATCTGTGCAGCAGAGCAGATCTCCAGTCGTCTTGGATAACTCTTGCCACTGGACCAAGACCTAGCTCTGTCAAGCCCGTGTGGTGGCTGGTGTGCATCGGCCACCCCACGTTTTTTTTTTTTTAAATCCACGAACAGGCATCTTCCACCCTTCAGGATGTAGTTCGGGACCTGGAATATTAGGTCCTTCATGAAAACATCTGTGAACTCATCCCTTTTTTGGCGTGGAAGCAAGTCATCCTCATTTAGAGGGACTGCCTATGAATGATATATAATAGCTCCAGGGTCACTGCAGTGCTTATGACATGAAATTCTTCAGATCAATAAATGTTGTCCAGTAAATTTTAACCTAATAGTTACAACAATTAATTGTCAGTAGGACTGAAAAATGATTTTTTTTCTTCCAGAAATCATGCCAGAAACCAGTTGACAAGTACATTGAATATGACCCAGTGATCATTCTCATTGATGCAATCTTATGTAAAGTTCAAGCTTATAGGCATATAATCCTCAATACCAAGATTAATGTAAGTACTTGTAAATTGTAGTACAGTATTAATTCACCGTTGTAATGTATTTGCTTCATGTGTTCTTTATGAAAGAATTCATAGCAACACATTGCTTCTAAGAACTAGTTGGTTTATTAACAAAGGTTTAACAATCAAGCTACACATTACCAGTTCATCCATCATATAGGCAGTCCCTCAAAATCGAGGAAGACTTGCTTTCACTCTAATAGTGAGTTCTCAGGTGATTGTACAGTCCAATACGGGAATTACAGTCTCTGTCACAGATGGGACAGACAGTGGTTGAAGGAAAGATCTGGTTTTCCGCACGCTCCTTCCGTTGTCTGCGTTTGGTTTCTGCATGCTCTCAGCGACGAAACTCGAGGTGCTCAGCGCCCTCCCGGATGCTCTTCCTCCAATTAGAGCAGTCCTGCGCCAGGGATTCCCAGGTGCCGGTGGGGATGTTACACTTTATCAAGGAGGCTTTGAGGGTGTCCTTGAAATGTTTCCTCTGCCCACCTGGGGCTCACTTGCCCCAGGTGGGAGTTCCAAGTAGAGCGCTTGCTTTGGAAGTCTCGTGTCGGGCTTGCAATGTGGGCCGCCCAACGGAGCTGGTCGAGTGTGGTCAGTGCTTAGGTGCTGCGGACGTTGACCTGATCGAGAACACTGACAGTGCGTCTATCCTCCCAATGGATTTGCAGGATCTTGCGGAGGCAGCGCTGGTGGTACTTCTCCAGCGCTTTGAGGTATCTACTGTATAAAATCCACGTCTCTGAGCCATATAGAAGAGCGGGTATCACTGCTGCCCTGTAGACTATAAACTTGGTGCCAGATTTGAGGTCCTGGTCTTCAAACACTCTTCCTCAGGCGACCGAAGGCTGCACTGGCACATTGGAGGCGGTGTTGGACTTTGTCGTCGATGTCTGCCCTTGCTGATAGTAGGCTCCCGAAGTACGGAAAATGGTCCACGTTGTTCAAGGCCACGCCATGATTTTGATGATCGGGGGGCAGTACTGTGAGGCGGGGTCAGGCTGGTGGAGGACCTTTGTCTTACGGATGTTTAATGTAAGGCACATGCTTTCGTACGCCTTGATGAAGATGTAGACGATGGCTTGGAGTTCGGCCTCTGAATGTGCGCAGATGCAAGCGTCATCTGCGTACTGCAGTTCGATGACAGAGGATGGGACGACCTTGGATCTAACCTGGAGATGACGAAGGTTGAACAGGTTCCCATTGGTTCTATAGTTTAGTTCCACTCCAGCGGAGTGCTTGTTGAGAGTGAGATGGAGCACTGCAGCGAAGAAAATCGAGAAGAAGGTTGGTGCGATGACACAGCCCTGCTTGACCCCGGTCCAGACTTGGATTGGATCTGCGGTGGATCCGTTGATCAGGATCACGGCTTGCATGTCGTGTGGAGCAGGCGGAGAATGGTGACAAACTTTTGGGGGAAGACAAAACGGAGGAGGACTATCCATAGTCCCTCATGATTAGCAGTGTCAAGGGTCTTTGTAAGGTCAAAGAAGGCCATATACAAGGGTTGGTGCTGTTCACTGCATGGCAACTGCAAGAGAAATGCAGGGAAGATCATGTCCATTGTCCCCCTCAGTGGACAGAATCCACTCTGGGAGGAGCTCTTCAGCCACAGGGAGAAGACGATTGAGGAGGATTCTTGCGATGACTTTCCCAGTGGCCGACAGCAGGGAGATTCCTCTGTAGTTGACACAGTCGGACTTGTCCCCTTTTTTGAAGATGGTCACGATTACGGCATCACAGATCTCCCAGCATGCTCTCCCCGTTCCAGATAAGAGAGATGAGGTCGTGCATGCGTGCCACTAGCGCTTCTCCGCCATACATAAGAACATAAGAAATAGGAGCAGGAGTAGGTCATACGGCCCCTCGAGCCTGCTCCGCCATTCTATAAGATCATGGCTGATCTGATCATGGATTCGACTCCACTTCCCTGCCCGCTCCACATAACTCTTTATCCCCTTACAATTTAAGAAACTCTGTTTCTGTCTGAAATTTATTTAATGTCCCAGCTTCCACAGCTCTGAGGCGGCGAATTCCACAGATTCACAACCCTCAGAGAAGAAATTTTTCCTCATCTCAGTTCTAAATGGGCGGCCCTTTATTCTAAGATCATGCCCTCTAGTTCTAGTCTTCCCCACCAGTGGAAACATCCTCTCTGCATCCACCTTGTCAAACCCCCTCATAATCTTATACATTTCGATAAGATCACCTCTCATTCTTCTGAATTTCAATGATTGAGGCCCAACCTACTCAACCTTTCCTCATGTCAACCCCCTCATCCCCGAAATCAACCTAGTGAACCTTCTCTGAACTGCCTCCAAAGCAAGCATATCCCTTCGTAAATATGGAAACCAAAATTGAACGCAGTACTCCAGGTGTGGCCTCACCAATACCCTGTACAGCTGTAATAAGACTTCCCTGCTTTTATACTCCTTCCCCTTTGCAATAAAAGCCAAAAGTCCATTGGCCTTTCTGATCACTTGCTGTACCTGCATACTATCCTTTTGTGTTTCATGCACAAGTACCCCAAGGTCCTGCTGCACTGCAGCACTTTGCAATCTTTCTCCATTTAAATAATAACTTGCTCTTTGATTTTTTTTTTCTGCCAAAGTGCATGACCTCACACTTTCCAACATTATACTCCATTTGCCAAATTTTTGCTCACTCACTTAGCCTGTCTATGTCCTTTTGCAGCTTTTTTCTGTCCTCCTCACACATTGCTTTTCCTCCCATCGTTGTATCGTCAGCAAACTTGGCTACGTTACACTCAGTCCCTTCTTCCAACTCGTTAATAGAGATTGTAAATAGTTGGGGTCCCAGCACTGATCCCTGCGGCACCCCACTCATTACTGATTGCCAACCAGAGAATGAACCATTTATCCCGAATCTCTGTTTTCTGTTTGTTAGTCAATCTTCTATCCATGCTAATATATTACCCCCAACCCCATGAACTTTTATCTTGTGCATAACCTTTTGTGTGGCACCTTGTCAAATGCCTTCTGGGGGTCCAAATACACCACATCCACTGGTTCCCCTTTATCCACCCTGTTAGTTACATCCTCAAAGAACTCCAGCAAATTTGTCAAATATGACTTCCCCTTCATAAATCCATGCTGACTCTGCCTGACCAAATTTTGTTTTTTCAAATGCCCTGTTATTGCTTTAGTGCCTCGGTGGGGATGCCATCTGCTCCTGATGCCTTGTTGAGCTGACGGATGGCCTTTCCTACCTCGTGCAGGGCTGCGGTTTTGCTGAGATGGTGGCGGGTAGCATGCTGTGGGATGGAGTCGAGGACACTCTAGTCAAAGGCAGAGTCTAGATTGAGGTGATCTCTGAAGTGCTCCTTCCAGCGGATCCTGACTGCCTCGGTGTCCTTAATGAGTGTCTCCCCGTTCTTGGCCAGCAGTGGGATGGGGCCTTGGGTGCTTGGGCCGTCGGTGGACTTAACTGCGGTGAAGAATCCTCGCACGTCATGGCTGATGGCCAGCGGCTGGATCTCCTGTGCTTTCTCCACCCACCATCTATTAAGGTCGCGAGATTTTTGTTGAACCTCAGCCTTCAGCATTCGTAATAAGGTGGATGAATTAACTGCTTAGATAGCTGTTAACGGATATGATGTAATTGGTATTACGGAGACATGGCTCCAGGGTGACCAAGGCTGGGAACTCAACATCCAGTGGTATTCAATATTCAGAAAGGATAGACAGAAAGGAAAAGGAGATGGGGTAGCGTTGCTGGTTAAAGAGGAGATTAATGCAATAGTAAGAAAGGACATTAGCTTGGATGATGTGGAATCTGTATGGGTAGAGCTGCGGAACACCAAAGGCCAGAAAACGCTAGTGGGAGCTGTGAGGTTGGGGATGGCATCAAACAGGAAATTAGGGATGCATGCAATAAAGGTACAGCAGTTATCATGGGTGACTTTAATCTTCATATAGATTGGGCTAACCAAACTGGTAGCAATACGGTGGAGGAGGATTTCCTGGAGTGTATAAGGGATGGTTTTCTAGACCAATATTTCGAGGAACCAACTAGAGAGCTGGCCATCCTAGACTGGGTGTTGTGTAACGAGAGAGGATTAATTAGCAATCTTGTTGTGCAAGGCCCCTTGGGGAAGAGTGACCATAATATGGTAGAATTCTTCATTAAGATGGAGAGTGACACAGTTAATTCAGAGACTAGGGTCCTGAACTTAAGGAAAGGTAACTTCGATGGTATGAGATGTGAATTGCTAGGATAGACTGGCGAATGATACTTAAAGGGTTGAAAGTGGATAGGCAATGGCAGACATTTAAAAATCACATGGTTGAACATCAACAATTGTACATCCCTGTCTGATGTAAAAATAAAACGGGGAAGGTGGCTAACAAGGGAAATTAGGGATAGTGTTAAATCCAAGGAAGAGGCATATAAATTGGCCAGAAAAAGCAGCAAACCTGAGGATTGGGAGCAATTTAGAATTCAACAGAGGAGGACAAAGGGTTTAATTAGAAGGGGGAAAATAGAGTATGAGAGTAAGCTTCCAGGGAACATAAAAAACTGACTGCAAAAGCTTCTATAGATATGTGAAGAGAAAAAAAATAGTGAAGACAAATATAGGTCCCTTGCAGTCAGAATCAGGTGAATTTATAATGGGGATCAAAGAACTAACAGACCAATTGAACAAATACTTTGGTTCTGTCTTCACTAAGGAAGACACAAATAACCTTCCAGAAATACTAGGGGACCGAGGGTCTAGCGAGGAGGAATTGAAGGAAATCCTTATTAGTCAGGAAATTGTGTAAGGAAAATTGATGGGATTGAAGGCCGATAAATCCTCTGGGCTTGATTGTCTGCATCCCAGAGTACTTAAGGAAGTGGCCCTAGAAATAGTGGATGTATTGGTGGTCATTTTCCAACATTCTATCGACTCTGGATCAGTTCCTATGGATTGGAGCGTAGCTAATGTAACCCCACTTTTTGAAAAAATAGGGAATTATAGACCGGTTAGCCTGACATCAGTAGTGGGGAAAATGTTGGTATCAATTATTAAAGATGTAATAGCAGCGCATTTGGAAAGCAGTGACCGGATCGGTCCAAGTCAGCATGCATTTATGAAAGGGAAATCATGCTTGCCAAATCTTCTCGAATTTTTTGAGGATGATTAGAGTGGACAAGGGAGAACCAGTGGATGTGGTGTATTTGGACTTTCAAAAGGCTTTTGACCAGGTCCCACACAGGAGATTAGTGTGCAAAATTAAAGCACATGGTATTGGGGGTAATGTATTGACGTGGATCGAGAACTGTTTGGCAGACAGAAAGCAAAGAGTTGGAATAAACGGGTCCTTTTCAGAATGGCAGGCAGTGACTAGTCGGGTACTGTAAGGTTCAGTGCTGGGACCCCAGCTATTTACAATATACATTAACGATGGAGACGAAGGAATTGAATGTAATATCCAAGTTTGCAGATGACACTAAGCTGGGTGGCAGTGTGAGCTGTGAGGAGGATGCTAAGAGGCTGCAGGGTGACTTGGACAGGTTAGGTGGGTGGGCAAATATATGGCAGATGCAGTATAATGTGGATAAATGTGAGGTTATCCACTTTGGTGGTAAAAACAGGAAGGCAGAATATTATCTGAATGGTGACGGAAAAGGGGAGATGCAACGAGACCTGGGTGTCATGGTACATCAGTCATTGAAAGTTGGCATGCAGGTACAGCAGGTGGTGAAGAAGGCAAATGGCATGTTGGCCTTCATAGTGAGAGGATTTGAGTATACGAGCAGGGGTGTCTTACTGCAGTTGTACAGGGCCTTGGTGAGGCCACACCTTGAATATTGTGTACAGTTTTGGTCTCCTAATCTGAGGAAGGACGTTCTTGCTATTGAGGAAGTGCAGCGAAGGTTCACCAGACTAATTCCTGGGAAGGCAGGACTGACATATGAAGAAAGACTGGATCGACTGTGCCTGTATTCACTGGAGTTTCGAAGAATGAGAGTGGATCTCATAGAAACATATAAAATTCTGACGGGATTGGACAGGTTAGATGCAGGAAGAATGTTCCCGATGTTGGGGAAGTCCAGAACCAGGGGTCACAGTCTAAGGATAATTGGTAAGCCATTTAGGACAGAGATGAGGAGAAACTTCATTCAGAATTGTGAACCTGTGGAATTCTCTACCACAGAAAGTTGTTGAGGCCAGTTCATTAGATATGTTCAAAAGGGAGTTAGATGTGGCCCTTATGGCTAAAGGGATCAAGGGCTATGGAGAGAAAGCAGGAATGGGGTACTAAAGTTGCATGATCATATTGAATGGTGGTGCAGGCTCAAAGGGCCGAATGGCCTACTCCTGAACCTATTTTCTATGATTCTATGTTCTGCCGTCTATAGAGCTGCTTTGCTGCTCCCGAATTGGATTGCTGCTTTAAGTTCAGAAATGCACTCAGCTTGCAGTTTATTAGCTCACTAGGCTCATAACTGTATACCTCATTGTGGATGACCGAGACCCAACTGACTGGGGTTTATTAAGTCTTATGAACATCACGTGACTGGCTAAGCCACTCACAATACAACAGCTCTACAAACCTGTGAGCATACTCAGGTGTATACATTACAACCGTGAATTCCATGGTAATTACAGTAAAATACAATACATGGATCCCCTTTTTGCATTATGTGACTTACAGTTTCCAGTACCGTGTAAGTATTGATGACCGGTGTCACCAGCCAATATAATGTTTTATTTCCCTCACAATTTTCTTTCCTTCCCTCCTGAAGGCATTGACTATTGGGGGTATGGTTTATAGAAACCAAGTGCCCCCCAGCACCCTTCTTGGTCTCCATTAACCACATGTGGGCCTCGTCAATTAGCCTTTTATAATATCTGCATTGTTAATCCAATGATTGTTTTGAACTTTTCTTCAGATTCATTGGAAGTTGTGCATATTCTGCTTGTTGTGTGAAGCATACCTTAGGTGGTCACAGGTGCAGGATTCACAGCAAACTGTTGACCCTACAGATATAATTCGTTATGCCAAAGAGTGGGACTTCTACCAAATGTTTGGATTAGCTAGTTTGGGTAAGATCACTTATTTTTCCCTTTTGTTAAAAAAAAATAATCTTATTGGTTCATCCTTCACTTGTGAAAGATTATCCGTCATCCGGACTGGAAGGAACCTGTTCATAATTCGTCTTCACAACCCTGTTGAGCAGACATAATGCGTATATGTAGAGCTTGTTTTTGTTTAATAAAAAAAAAAGTCCAATTTGATTTGAATAGAATGTGATATCTTCAGCCCACATTTCTCTTGCCCTCCATCTCATAATTTACATTCAACCCCCCCACCCCCCAAACTAGGAGATGTACATTTGATCCTGGATGCTTCTGAATTATTCAGTTATGCAAGGAAGATTCTCCCCCAATTGGTGACAAAGTCAAAGGAGAGCACAATTGTCCTCCAAGCAATGGCTTTAAGCAACATTGGTGAAAAGCAGATCAAACATCCATCTTGACCACCGTTAATGTGTGGCCTGGGAAAACCAGATGAACTGGAGAGGAAAAGCTACAATAATTTGAGGTCGCTTTTTTGCATGAAGACATTAAATTTATCCAATAATTTGAATTACGCAATCTAAAAACAATTTAAAATGGGAATGTTCTCACATAAATTGTCAGATTATCAGATTATTCAAACATGAATGAATTCAGGAATAGACTACTTTCAAAAAAGTGAGTTGAATCATCAGTTATACTTAGTGCGAGTCATACTTGGCCTGGTTCCATTATTATCTAGCCAGTCATAGCCAGAGTATCACCTGCATTGACTTCTCTTCCCACTCCCTCACCGTTACTCTTGAGTCCCCAAGGATCTATCCTTGGCCTACATGCTGCCCCTTGCTGACATCATCCAAAAACATCGTGAGGTTCCACATATACGCTGATGACACCCAACTGTACCTCACCACCACCTCTCTAGACCCCTCCACTGTCATGCTGCTTATCTGACATGAGCAGAAATTTCCTCCCAACTAAATATTGTGAAGATTTAATCCATTGTCTTTGGTCCTGGTCACAAACTTGGCCACCAATTCCATCCCTCTCCCTGGGCACTGTCTGAGGCTAAACCAGACCGTTCACAACCTCGACATCCTATTTGACCCTGAGATGAGCTTCCAACTACATATCTGCTCCATCATCAAAACTGCCTACTTCCACCTCCGTAACATTGGCAGTCTCCGCCTCCCCTCAGTTCCTAAACCTGTGACCTTTACCATCTTAGAAGGTCAAGGGCAGCAGGCACATGGGAAGACCACCACCTTCTAGTTCCCCTCCAAACCAAACAAAATCCAGACTTGGAAATATATCGCCGTTTCTTCTTCAGCACTGGGGGAGTACCTTTACAATTCAGACTGCAACGGTTCAAGAAGGCGGCTCACCATCACCTTCTCGAGGGCAATTGGGAATGGGCAATAAATGCTGGCTTTGCAGCCATGCACACATCCCATGAATGAATAAATTATCTGTTGCTGAAACTCTCATCCATGCCTTTGTTTCCACCAGACTTGACTATTCCAGTGCTCTTATCTTCCATCTTCCATAAACTTGAGCTCATCCAAAACTCTGCTGCCCGTATCCTAACTCACACCCAATCCCATTCACCCATCGTACCTGTGCTCGCTGACCTATATTGGCTCCTGGTCTGGCAAAGCCTTGACTTTAAATTTCTCATCTTTGTTTTCAAATCCCTGCGTAGCCTTGCCCCTCCCTATCTCTGTAACGTCCTCAGCCCCACAACCTTCTGAAATTCCCTTCCTATCTCTGTAACCTCCTCCAGCCCCACAACCTTCTGATATTTCTGTGCTCCTCCAATTCTAACCTCTTGCACGTCCCTGATTTTAATGACGCCACCATTGGCGTCATGCCTTCAGCTGCCTCGGCCCGAAGCTCTGGAATTCCATCCCTAAATCTCTCCATCTCTCTCTCCTGTAAGATACTCCTTAAAATCTACTCCTTTGACCAAGGTTTTGGTTATCTGTCCGATTGGGGCTGAAACGCCAGTCGGAAGCTTCCCGTGGGCAATTGCCTCCGACCTGAAACATTTCTACGAAGTACCTGGTGGTCCGGGAGGGGCGTGGGATTCCGGTGGGGATTCCACTGCAAAGCGCGCTTCCATTCTCGAGGTTCCCACACAGAAGATGCAATCAAGTGTGACTTTTCAGCCAATCAGGTACAGTATTGCACAGCTTTCTCATTAATAGCAATAAGAACTCCGTATCGACGAGTTCTCATTGCTATTAATGAGAAAAAAAACAAACACACTAAATGCATATAATAAAAAATAAAAAAACATAGTTCAAATAATTAAAATTAAAGTTAATAAATATCTTGGAGGAAAAAAATCCGAGTTTTAAAAAAGTTTGTAAAATTATGGTTAAAAATAAATGTAATGTAATGGACAGGGTTTTTTAAAATAACGTGTTTTTAAAATTTAATTTAATTATATTTTTGTATGTTTTTAAACTCTTACACCTGTAAAAGTAAGCTATACACCTGATTTTATCAGGTGCAAGAATTTTGAGTACATTTGCTGGGCAAAATGTGGGTAAATCCCGCAATCTTGCCCATGCAAATATCCTCACACCCGATATGCGTGAGATCTGTCGAGCTGGTTGTCCAGTTCATCTCCTGTTCCTTTGTAAATTCAGACAGGAAACATCAGGTTAAATTGATTAGCAGTTAAACCATCATCTAGATGGCCATTATGTCCAGGCTTGCCGGTTTGGTGAGAAGGACCCTCGCTTCAATATTCATTCTGGGCATCATGTGACATGACTCACATTAAAGTCCTATGGAAGCCAATCTTGAACACCTTGGATCTATCACAGTCTTCTACTTTAAGAACCTCCTGAAAACCCAAGCTTTTGACAGCCAATCCTAATATCCCCTTCTTTGGCTCTGTGTACATTTATACCTGATCAAGCCTGTGAAGCACCTTGAGCTGTTTTCCTATGTTAATGGTGCTATATAAATGCAAGTTATTCTAAATAAACGGCAAGTCTGAACAATTCTACGGTAAATAGCCCTTACCTTGCTGAATAAACCGTATCTGGAGTTATAATTTCAAGCGTACTGTGCAGAGCAGACCAAGGTTTGCCCTTTCGAATGATCTGTGCATTACTGGCCTGCAATTCACCTCAAGCTTGAAGTTTGTTTTCCCTCATTTTCCCAGACGATAATATATTAAATTCTGCTAAACTCCTCCATAAACTTTTTCATGAGCTGTTGACCTTTGACTGGTTTGGGATTTGTTTAACACCACTCGGATGTTAGCAGCAGGCACTGCTCAGTGTTTTGGTGCAGTGCCTGACTAACTGTACTGAAAGATTTGGAGGCTGCAGCATTCTAAAAAATGTGCACCGTGGGTCACATAGAGAGGAGAGACTTTCTGTATCCACGGTAAGCAAAACCCCAGGGTCATAGCGAGAGGATTTGAGTATAGGAGCAGGGAGATCTTACTACAGTTGTGCAGGGCCTTGGTGAGGCCACACCTTGAATATTGTGAACAGTTTTGGTTTCCTAATCTGAGGAAGGACATACTTGCTATTGAGGGTGTGCAGCGAAGGTTCACCAGACTGATTCCCAGGATGACAGGACTGACATATGAAGAAAGACTGGATCGACTAGGCTTATATTCACTAGAATTTAGAAGAATGAGAGGGGATCTCATAGAAACTTATAAAATTCTGACGGGACTGAACAGGTTAGATGCAAGAAGAATGTTCCCGATGTTGGGGAAGTCCAGAACCAGGAGTCACAGTCTAAGGATAAGGGGTAAGCTATTTAGGACTGAGATGAGGAGAAACTTCTTCACTCAGAGAATTGTGGACCTGTGGAATTTTCTACCACAAAGTTGTTGAGGCCAGTTCATTAGATATATTCAAAAGGGAGTTAGATGTGGCCCTTACAGCTAAAGGGATCAAGGGGTATGGAGAGACAGCAGGAATGGGGTCCTGAGGTGAATGATCAGCCATGATCATATTGAATGGTGGTGCAGGCTCAAAAGGCCGAATGGCCTACTCCTGCACCTATTTTCTATGTTTCTATGTAAAAGCCGGTTTTCAGTACATGCGTATTGTGCGCTGAAAACCGGCTTTTGCGATGCCTTCCCGGGTCCGTACACACTCAGTACAGACTCGGGAAGGACGGAATTTCCACACCAATGTCTTCTTATGTAGCTCACTGTCAAACTTTGTTTGATAATGCTTCTGTGAAGCGCCATGGGACCTTTTACTACATTAAAGGTGTTATATAAATCTAAATTGTTGTTTTTTAAAAAAAGTACCACTTGCAACAGTACCGCAAAACAATTAGGCAATATGCTATAATGTTGGTTTTCTTTTTCTAGAGCTAGCAGCATTCCTGAGTGGAGCGTTTTTGTTCTTGTGGTTAACAAAAGAAGATTTTATCAAGAAAAAATCAAATCTCAACATACTGCTAATAGCCTTATTATTGTCTGGGTATGGGAAACTCCTTGTGATTCCAGCTGTGATCTGGGAACATGACTACTCACCACTGTACATTAACCTCATCAAATTCTTTGTGCTTACATCAAATACACAAGCTGTCAGAGGTAACCTGCTCATGATATCAGATTGACTATTTAATGAACATGAATTGAAGAAATGTTAGTTCATAGCCTTCTGTGTTAACTGTATTTCATTCTCTGAAATGCGGTGAACTTGCAATGTCAAAATAATAGATGCAGTTTTAAATTATATTGTTCAAACATGATAAAAATACAAATCTGTAGATAGATTTAATCATTTACTATAAATGCTGATAATTGATATGAATGTGCTTTTGTTTTGCATGTAATAGCATCCACATGACTTATTCCCCTCCCCTATCAACTCTTCAGAAAGATTCGGAATGCGGTATACTTAATTTTTGAACAAAAATTATATTTACTGCTATTTTAGAACTGACAGCAGTTTTGTCCTGTGGACTTGTATCTACTGTAAATTAGGTTAACTTGCTTTGGGGAACAGTCATCTGATAACTTTGATAATTCAAAAGCAAGCATAAAAGCTTCATTCCTTTAGTTTAAAAAAAGTCGTAGAGAAATGCATGATTGAAACCATTCCATTCGTGCAGAGATCAGATTTTTATCAGTCGGCCATGTCTAATTTCCAGAGTGACAAAATGTGTTCCTCATCTGCCTGCGCTTAAAAGGTAAAGAACATAGATATAAAGAACATAAAATATTTTGCGCAAGGGTCTTAAAGTATGGACCAACATTGTAGCAGGATGAACAATTCTTCATTTTCTATCTATAGCAAGAGTAGACTTGAAATGGGAGTAAAATAATTTAGTCCAGTTTGAGTCCTAAATGGCAAACAGGGGCCTATGTACGCCATATGACCCCAATTTGTATATTAAAAGAGTCTACAACCTAACTCAGACAAGCACACCAGCTGTCCAGTGGCAAGTCCTTGGGAAGATAGCGTTGGGCACACCAGTTGCTGGAACAAGGCAGTACATCATATGCCAGCATTTTTGGGACGCGACCATCCTGGTTCCGGTGGGTGGAAGGCCTGAAAATCTCCCCCATTGTGTTGATTAGTGACACAGGTGCACACATTAGCAAATGGAGGAGCATTTTAAGCACATGGTTATTGGCCATCTAAATCCTAAACTAACAGGAGTGTTCTCTGCGGCAACCCCTGTACATCCAAGTTTCCTCTATTCTCAGCTCTTGATTCTTTTTCTTTTCTGTATCTGCAGTGATATAATTTGCAAAACTTTGTGGGATAAGAAAAAGTCATTTGCTGAATGCTTCTTTCTGCACTGGTACTTGTGAAAAGCCATCCGTTTCACAGTTATTGAGATAACCCATTCAGCGCGTAAAGTACGCTTCCTTTCTTTGTCACATTTTTTTTGTCAATTTTCTCCCATCTCTCCTTAATCTATCAATGCCATTGATGTGGGACTCCTAATCTAGATATTAAATGTATTGCATTGAGATCGGTTTTTACCAGCAAATAGAAATGAAGAAAGACTTGGATTTATGTAGTGTCTGTCACGATCACCGGACGTCTCAAAGCGCTTTACAGCCAATGAAGTACTTGTGCAGTGTAGTCACTGTTGTAATGTGGGAAACGCAGCAGCCAATTTGCGCACAGCAATGTGATAATGACCAGATAATCTGTTTTTTTGTTATGTTGCTTGAGGGATAAATATTCGCCAGGATACCGGGGATAACTCCCTTGCTCTTCTTCAAAATAGTGCCATGGATCTTTTACATCCACTTGAGAAAGCAGATGGACCCTTGGTTTAAATTCTCTTTGGAAAGACAGCACCTCTGACAGTGCAGCACTCCCTCAGCACTGCACTGGAGTGTCAGCCTAGATTTTTTTGTGCTCAAGTCCCTGGAGTGGTACTTGAACCCACAACCTTCTGGCTAAAGTGGTCACAGACAGGTGCAATTGCAGCCTCCTCAGCTCCTCTCCCCAAAAAATATATATCACGTAGACATTGCTAGGATATTAAACATGACAGAACTCTGATCTGTCAGACTAACCATATAGAGTTAATGATTAAATGTTCAACACAGGCCAATCAGAGATTCTTTTTTTTTAATCTCTGCTATACTCAATACCAACTTTTATTATTTTTCTGTCTCTCAAGCTGAATTTTGTGCAGTTTGTGTTGTTTTTTATTTATTATATTTCTTCCTGCATGTCTTTTCTCTCCAATTTTCTTTCCTCCTTTTAAGACAGTGACTCCTAGGATGTATATAGGTGCAACCTGCCCATCCCCCAGTATCTTTGAACAAGTGCCCATTAACAACAACTTGCATTTGTATAGTGCCTTTGGCATGGTAGAACGTCCCAAGGTGCCTCACTGGAGCAAGTCAATGGAATTTGGCACCAGGCCACATGAGACATTGGGGGACATCTTGGTCGGGGAGGAAGGTGTTAAGGAATATCTTGAGAGAGGTTTGGGGAGGGAATTCCACACTTTGAGGCCTAGGTAGCTGAAGATGGGGAGGCCAGAATTGGAGGAATGCAGAGATCTCGGAGGGTTGTATGGCTGGAGGAGTTTGCAAAGAACCTTGGGCCTTCAGCAAGTGATTGAATTATTGGTTGCTGAGCAGTGATTAAGTGCTGTTGTTTTGGTCCTCCCAGCCAGGACACTGTCCGTTGTAGCTGCTGCTCTTGCCTGCAGTCAGCTAACTTGTTGTCGACCAGGGATCGAACCTGTGACCTTCCTGCCCTGTGCGCCTCAGTAACCTCATCAGGTCACACATTTACCATCTGGGTCCTTCGGGATAATTCCAGGGATCTTTTTAAATATATGGCTGTAAAACAAATAGTGCATCCTAATTGCAGGTTTTTAAGTGCAGCCATCCAAAAACCAACTTCAATTCAGACTGCCATTATATGTGATCAAGGCTGAAGTATTCGGTGAAAGGAACGGCAACCATTCTTCCGTTAAATAGGTGGGCAAGATTGCTTTCCAATTTCTTTCCACAAAAGAGAGATTCGCTTGGGCAGTCTATTCTATTTACATTGCTACAATCTGTAACAGCAACACTGGAAAGTGTAACCTTTTCTGCATAGTTTACACTTCAACTTCACGCCTCCAATTCTTCTTCGCACCAAGAACCTTTTCAAAGCAACAGGCAAGTAAAATATTTGTTTGGAATCCCTCTCATCTTGCCTGTTCTCTGGGTGTCATTTGAAAGCAAACCTGATTATCGGCTGAAATACCAAGGCAGTTTAAATGCTAGCACTGTGTACAATAGACTTTCTCCGAGAAATTATCATTTCCAGATGTGTGGCCTAAAGCTGATTTTGTGTGACCGTATTTCAATATTCTACTATTTAACCTCTGTCAAATCTGAGATGCCGAGATCATTATGGAAAAGGTCTTTTAAAACTGCACCCACTGCCCCGTTACAAGTTGGTACATATTTTAGAGAAACTATTTCCACTGATTAGGGATTCTAGGATGAGGGGGCACAGTCTTTAAAAATTAGAGCCAGGCCTTTCAGGAGTGAAGTTAGGAAACACTTCTAACACACATGGTGGTAGAAGTTTGGAACTCTCTTCCACAAACAGCAATTTATGTTAGATCAGTTGTTTTAAAATCTGAGATTGATAGCTTTTTGTTAACCAAAGGTATTAGGGATATGGCGCAAAGACGGGTATGTGGAGTTAGGTGACAGATCAGCCAAGATCTCATTGAGTGTTCTTTTTTCTAAATTCAGCTTGTAGGACCTCTTCCCGCTTCTTACCTATATCGTTGGTACCTACATGTACCATGACAACTGGCTGTTCATCCTCCCTCTCCAGAATGCTCTGCAGCCGCTCAGAGACATCCTTGACCCTTGCACCAGGGAGGCAACATACCATCCTGGAGTCTGTTGCGGCCGCAGAAACTCCTATCTATTCCCCTTACAATAGAGTCCCCTATCACTATAGCTCTCCCACTCTTTTTCCCGCCCTTCTGTGCAGCAGAGCCACCCATGGTGCCATGAACCTGGCTGCTGGTGCCTTCCCCTGGTAAGTCATCTCCTCCAACAGTATCCAAAACGGTATATCTGTTTTGGAGGGAGATGACCGCAGGGGACTCCTGCACTACCTTCCTGCTCTTGCCTTGTCTCTTGGTCACCCATTCACTATCTGTCCTACCCTTTACCTGCGGTGTGACCAACTCACTAAATGTGCTATCCACAACATTCTCAGCATCGCACATGCTCCAGAGTGAGTCCATCCGCAGCTCCAGTGCCGTCATGCGGTCTGTCAGGAGCTGCAGCTGGACACACTTCCCGCACACATAGTAGTCAGGGACACTGGAAGTATCCCTGATTTCCCACATAGCACAGGAGGAGTATGACACGGGTCCGAGCTCTCCTGCCATGATTTAACCCTTAAATTAATTTACTTAAACACCAAACAGCTACTTAGTAGTTCGCTGCCAATTAAACCAATCTAAAAGTCAGTCTAAGAGAGTGTTATACTTACCAGTCGAACAGCCAACCACTTACCAGCTTGGCTGTGACGTCGCCTCTCGATTTCACACCCCTCTATCTTTGTTTGCAGCTGGTTGGGCTGGTCTCTGGGCCTCCGTCTCCTACACTACCACTCCTTATCAGCTGCTCTAGTGTCAGCACTGGTAGGAAAAACAAGACAAAACAGCACCTGCCACCCCCACTTGCCCTTAAAACTCACCCACATATCAAACTCACGAATGCCACTCTATGTTGCTGCACTCCGTGCTCTGCACCAGCTGCCTCTTTTTAAACTGTATCTAGGTCAGATGACTCACGACTGGTCAGTCGTTTACAGAACTGGTTTTAACGAACTGCTAATTGTCTCCTACTGGAGATTTACCTTGTTTTTCTCTGCCAAAACCTGAAAGATTCCCAGGCTACAGTTGTAGCTACAGTTTGGATAATTTATTAGCATCTAGTACCAGAGCACTGATCACGGACAGTTTTGACTTATTTTGCATGAATGAATAGTTGTCCTGTGACAGCTAATGTTTACATGGATGTATGGGGAAGAACAAATCTTCTGGATTCGGCTTGGCCAAGTAGCCACTGTTACTCTAGACTGATGCGAAGATTCAGCTGTCCAGTTATGTTATATGAGGGTGATATTAATAACTTATGATGAAAGAAATGTGCATCCAGAGTCAAAATTTGTGACTGAATTGAATTTCAAAGGTATAGAATTCGCATTTGTGTATTCTGATTGCTTATGCTAGTTGTGGTAGAACTGTACTTATTGCTTGCCCCGGTGAGCCAGCCCTGCTGTGTAACCTGCTGCCTGTAATTTAACCCTGGTCAATTCACCTCATTCATGGCATTTTAATTTGTATGTGTCGGAACGCACTCATTGGTGAGCTGCTTGCCCACGCCCTGGTGATGTCATGACACGTTGCAGAATGGGGGCGGGGCCAAGCGTCCATGAAATACAAATAACAACAGAAAATGCTGCAAATACTCAGCAGGTCGGGCAGCATCTGTGGAGAGAGAAACCGAGTTAACATTTCGGGTCTTCAGAACTGGAAAAAGTTTGAGATGTAACATTTTTTAAGCAAACGCGGAGCAGGAAAAGAGGGGAGTTAAGAACAACAGGGAAGGTCTGTGATAGGATGGAAGGCAGGGGTGATTAAATGACAAAAGGGATGATGGTGCAAGGCAAAAGGAGATGGTAATGGGACAAGTAAAGAAACAAAAGATGGGTCCAGAGGAGGTGTAAACAGCAACAGCAGAATCATTACCAGCAACTGTTGTCCGAAAAAATGGGACGCATGTTCTCAATCTGAAATGTTGACTCTACTTTTCCATCTCCACAGATGCTGCCTGACCTGCTGAGTGCATTTTCTGTTTTTATTTCCAATTTCAAAGTGGCAAGTTGGATCCAAAATTGGCTCAAAGGCAGGAAGCAGGGGGTAACGGTTGATGGGTGTTTTTGTGACTGGAAGGCTGTTTCCAGTGGGGTTCTGCAGGGCTCAGTACAAGGTCCCTTGTTTTTTGTGGTATACATCAATGATTTAGACTTGAATGTAGGAGCTATGATTAAGAAGTTTGCAGATGATACTAAAATTGGCTGTGTGGTTGATAATGAACAAGAAAGCTGTAAACTGCAGGAAGATATTGGTCAGGTGGGCAGAACAGTGGCAAATAAAATTCAATCCAGAGAAGTGTGGGGTAATACATTTGGGGAGGGCTAACAAGGAAAGGGAATACACATTAAATGGTACAACACTGAGACGTGTAGAGGAACAAAGGGACCTTGGAGTGCATGTTCACAGATCCCTAAAGGTAGCAGGCCAGGTAGATAAGGTGGTTAAGAAGGCATACGGAATGCTTGTCTTTATTAGCCGAGGCATAGAATACAAGAACAGCGCGGTTATGCTTGAACTGCATAAAACACTAGTTAGGCCACAGCTAAAGTACTGCATGCAGTTCTGGTCATCGCATTACAGGCAGGATGTGATTGCACTGAAGAGGGTACAGAGGAGATTTACGAGGATGTTGCCGGGAGTGGAGAATCTAAGCTGTGAGGACAGATTGGATAGGCTGGGTTTGTTTTCCTTGGAACAGAGGAGGCTGAGGGGAGACCTCATTGAGGTGTATAAAATTATGAGGGGCCTAGATATAGTGGATAGAAAGGGCCTATACCCCTTAGCAGATGGGTCAACAACCAGGTGGCATGAATTTAAAGTAATTGGTAGATGGTTTTGAGGGGAAGTTTCGTCACCCAGAGGGTTGTGGGGGTCTGGAACTCATTGCCTAAAAGGATGGTAGAGGCAGAAACCCTCACCACATTTAAAAAGTACTTGGATGGGTCTTGAAGTGCTGTAACCTGCAATGCTACGGACCTAAAGCTGGAAAATGGGATTAAGCTGGATAACCTCTTGTTGGCCGACACGGACACGATGGGCCAAAATGGCCTCCTTCCATGCTGTAAAGTTATATGATTCGATGTTAGCCCTGGCTCAGTTGGTAGCACCCTTGCCTCTGAGTCAGAAGATTGTGGCTTCAAGTTCCACTAGGTACTTGAGCACATAATCCAGGCTGACCTCCAATGCAGTACTGGAGTGCTGCAGTGTCGGAGATGTCGTCTTTCGAATGAGACGTTAAACCGATGCTCCGTATGCTCTCATGTGGACGTAAAAAAATCCCACGGTACAATTTTGATGAAGAACAGGGGAGTTCTCACCAGTGTGGTGAATATTTATCCATCAATCAACATCACTAAAACAAGATTATTTGCTTATTATCTCACTGCTATTTGTGAGACCTTGCTGTGCACAAATTGGCTGCCGCGTTTCCTGTGTTACAGCAGTAACTACTACACTTCGGTAGCTGTAAAACGCTTTGGGACGTCATTGGGTCGAGAAATGTGCTATATAAATGCAAGTTCTTTGTTTCTATATTCCTCCTGTCAACAGCTTATTTTTCTCCTCACCCATTCCCACAATAACTGGGAATCTTTTATTAAAAAAAACATTTTTTTTAATGATTTCTGTACTTATTAAAATTCATTCATGTGATGTGGGCATCGCTGGCAAGGCTGGTATTTGTTGCCCTCCCTAATTGCCCACAAGGTGATGTGCTGTCCTCTTGACGACTGAGTGGCTTGTTAGACCATTTCAGAAGGCAATTACGAGTCCACCACATTGCTGTGAGTATAAGGTCACATATAGGTCAGACTGTTACTGGGTTAGGCCTCCAATCTCTAGATACCGCACTACCAATTAGCAACGGCACGGGATCTTCATACATAATTTAAAATCCTAACTTCGTATTAGTTCAAGGTCCAATATTAAAATATACTTAACTTTGTAACAAGTAAGTCATGGTGTGTTTCTGAACATGTCTTGTGTTTATTTCCAAGTTTTTAAACTGAAAATGTCGTCTTATGGTTTGTTTCCTCTTACAGTTGTGTTGAATAGCAGCAGGAGGTTTGCGTTATCTGTCATTTTCGTTGGATGGATGGTGGAGCAGTTTATAGCCTGCATCTTTCAAAAGCTTAAATGGAGCACATAAACATCTGTTGGAAATATCGAAGGGCACAAGTATGGAATACAAAAACTACTGGCTCGTCAGCCCTGTTCCACCGAACAAAACTTTTACAGTTTGTACTGGAAAGCTCTTTCAGCACCAACTTAATCTCTTTAGAAAAGTCGCAGGTAAAATATTCAAGAAAGGAAGAGTGTAAAATGTCTTTCTGGTTATAAAGGCAACCAAACATAAGCTCCAGAATCTCCATTTAATAATCACTTCTCTGCTATTTATGATCAGAATCACATTCAGTGACTTCACGCAGATCATGGACGTAATAGGTAGCATTACTATCTTTGACAGTGAGTGAAATTAGAATTCAGATTCTGAAAAATAATGTACCGTTTGTACAAAATAACGGGCAGATTTCCTACTCGTGCAGCTGCAATGACATCAGTTTTGCAATCCATTGTTTATTTCTAATTAATAAATAAGATTATTAGAGACCTGAATATTCTGTTGGTTTTTTTTCTGTACTTCGGGAATTATTATTACATGACAATGTAGTAATTATTCAAATTCACCGCCAAAAATTCAAATTGTCAGTTGTATTTACCAAAAAGGATAAAAACTTTAAAAAGAGCAGCTTTATACAACACAGATCTGCACTGCAGCCTATAAATTTGTTGCAAGCTAATTGGTTAGCTTTGAGATGGTCCCGATAACCGACTTCGTGCATGTTATAAGAACATAAGAAATGGAGCAGGAGTCGACCATTTGGCCCCTCGAGCCTGATCCGCCATTCAACAGCTGATCAGATCCTAGCCTCAACTCCACTTCCCACCTGCTCCCCATAACCCTTGACTCCCTTATCTTTCAAAAATCTGTCTATCTCCACCTTAAAAACATTCAATGACCTAGCCTCCACAGCTCTCTGAGGTAGAGAATTCCAAAGGTTCACGAGAGGAGAAATTCCTCCTCATTTCCATTTTAAATGGGCGACGCCTTATTCTGAAATTATGCCCCCTAGTTCTAGATTTTCCCCATGAGGGGAAACATCCTCCCTGTCAAGCCCCCTCAGAATCTTGTATGTTTCAATAAGATCACCTCTCATTCTTCTAAACTCCAATGAGTATAGACTCAACCTTTCTTCATATGACAACCCCTTCATCTCAGGAATCAACCTTGTGAACCTTCTCTAAACTGCCTCCAATGCAAGTATATCCTTCCTTAAATAAGGAGACCAAAACTGTACACAGTACTCCAGGTGTGGTCTTACCAACGCCCCTGTACAGTTGTAGCAGGACTTCCCTACTTTTATACTCCATCCCCTTTGCAATAAAGGTCAACTTTCCATTTGCCGCCTTACTTATTTGCTGTACCTGCTTACTAACTTTTTGTGTTTCATATACAAGAACTCCCAGATCCCTCTGTACCACCGCATTTTGTAATCTCTCCCCATATAAATAATAATTAGCTTTTTTATTTTTCCTACCAAAGTGGATAACCTCACATTTTAAATAGAAACATCGAAAGTAGGTGCAGGAATAGGCCATTCGGCCCTTCAAGCTTGCACCACCATTCAATATGATCATGGCTGATCATGCAACTTCAGTACCCCATTCCTGCTTTCTCTCCATATCCTTTGATCCCTTTAGCCATAAGGGCCACATCTAACTCTCTTTTGAATATATCTAACGAACTAGCCTCAACAACTTTCTGTGGTAGAGAGGTTCACAATTCTCTGAGTGAAGAAGTTTCTCCTCATCTCGGCCCTAAATGGCTTACCCCTTATCCTTAGACTGTTACCACATTATACTCCATCTGCCAAATTTTTGCCCACTCACTTAGCCTATCTATAACCTTTTGTAGATTATTTGCGTCGTCCTCACAACTTGCTTTCCCACCTATCTTTGTATCATCAGCAAATTTGGCTACATTACACGGTCCCTTCATCCAAGTCATTAATATAAATTGTAAATAGTTGAGGCCCCAGCATTGATCCCTGTGGCACCCCACTAGTTACAGTTTGCCAACCTAAAAACGCTGAATGAACATTGACCACTGCCACTATTAAATTATTTTTGTTTTCCTTGAGAAACCTTTATCTTCGTTAACAACAATTGTAGAATGTGTGATATCCTATCGTGCTGATTTCTTCAGTATCAAATGATGCAGCTGTGTCATTTACACGTGTTTGGTGCCAAGAATAATGCAAGGGAAGTGAAAACTGCTCTTTGTGGAACATCATTTATAAATTTAAATGTCAGTGCAAGCTTGTTAGGTTAAATAGCCTCTTGTTCCAAATTGTGTTGTTTACTGAAGGTAATTCTTTTAGGGTGGGGAGAGTTTTCTCTCCTCTGATTGGTGTCCTTTTGTAATCCATCAAGAGGGCAGACTGGACCTCTGCCATTGCTGCTGTGAAAATGCAGAGGTATCAGAGGATGCATTTACATTACACTTACTGCAGTTAGGAATTCAGCCATGAAATACCCTCTTTACATGACTTGGTTCTTGCCTGGCTGGAACTCTTTGTCCTGAGCATGCTTTTCCTCAGTGAGCTGCAGGTAGCCTGGAATCAACACTTGCAAACAGAAAGGAGTGTTTTGCAGATGGACACCTAATCTGCGTTTGGTCTCCCCAGTATAGAAAAGACCGCACCGTGAGCAACAGTTACAGTACACTAGATTAAAGGAAGTACACACAAAACTTGTGCTATTGAGTCAGAAGATTGTGGGTTCAAGTCACCCTTCAGAGATTGGAGCGTATAATCCAGGCTGCCACCCAGTGTAGTACTGAGGGAGTGCTGCACGGTCTGAGGTGCCATCCTTTGGATGAGATGTTAAACTGAGGCACTGTCTACCATGCCAGGTGGACATCAAAGATCCCACGGCACTATTCAAAGAAGAGCAGGAAAGTTTTCCTGGTGTCCTAACGCATTTTTATCCCTCAACGAACAGCTAAAACGAATTATCTGGTCATTTTACTTCTTTGCTGTTTGTGCGAGCGTGCTGTGCGCAAATGGATTATATGTTTCCTGCATTATAACAGTGACTGCACTTCAAAAAGTTTTCCTCACACTTACCTTGGCTCTGTGCAGAGACGGTCTGGATGAGAAGGGGGGGGTGAGGGGTGAAGAGAGGGTCGATGGGGGGAGGGAGGAGAGAGGGAAACAAAAGAGAGGGGGGAGCAGGAGGGAGGGAGGGGGCGGAAAGGAGGGGGGAGAGAGGGGGAGAAGGTCAGGAACTCTGGGGGAAGTGGGGGTGGAAGTGCAGGAACTTGGGGAGGGCAGGTGAAAGGTCAGGAACTTGGGGAGAGTAGGGCAGGAATTTGTTGGTGGGGAGCATTGAGAGAACAATGGGGAGGGGGGAAGAATGTGATCCAGGTCTAAAGAAAGGAGGGTTGCGAACAAAACATGATCCAGATGGGAAGATTGATCATGTTCTGCCACCCTCTGTTAGCCCTGGATCACATTCTTCCTCCCCCACCACGTTCTCCCTCTCCTCCCCCACCCAGACCATAGCCATTCAAGAAGGTAGCTCACTACCACCCTCTCGAGTCCAACTCGGGATGGGCAATAAATAAATGAACTTTAAAAAATGAGTGTATATTCTGTATTGGTCCAGCAACATGCATAACATAACATGTATGTGCTATTTGCCAGACTTGACTATTCCAATGATCTGGTCAGCCTCCCAACTTCCACCCTCAATGAACTTGAGCTCATCCAAAACTCTGCTGCATATATCCTAACACGCAGCAGGTTCCATTTCCATCACCCCTGTGCTCGTTGACCTACTTTGGCTCCTGGTTTACCAACAACGTCTGGAGGTCCCGTGCAGGCCTCTTACAGGCTTTTGAATGGGAGATTTTGCGTATGCATGAAACGTTGAATGGGCTGTGTTGGTACTGTGCATCCAAAAATCATTAGGTGAAACATTGTCCACCAACACCTTGAATTTAACATTCTCATCATTTTAAAATCCCTCCATGGCCTCACCCCTTCCTATCTGAACTCGGCAGTCTGAGCGCTTTGAGTGCTCCTAACCCAGGAGGGTGAGCCCTGTCCTCTGAAAGCAGTGGTGTAGCACTGTGAGCTCTGGAACCTTCATCATCATCCTCATAGGCAGTCCCTCGGAATCGAGGAAGACTTGCTTCCACTCCTGAAGTGAGTTCTTTGGTGGCTGAACAGTCCAATACGAGAGACACAGACTCTGTCACAGGTGGGACAGATAGTCATTGAAGGAAGGGGTGAATGGGAGTGGTTTGCCGCACGCTCTTTCCACTGCCTGCGCTTGATTTCTGCATGCTCTCGGTGTTGAGACTCGAGGTGCTCAGCGCCCTCCCGGATGCACTTCCTCCACTTAGGGCTTGGGCCAGGGACTCCCAGGTGTCAGTGGGGATGTCGCACTTTATCAGGGAGGCGTTGAGGGCATCCTTGTAGCGTTTCCACTGCCCATCTTTGGCTCGTTTACCATGAGGGAGCTACGAGTAGAGCACTTACTTTGGGAGTCTCGTGTCTGGCATGCAAATTATGTGGCTTGCCCAGCGGAGCTGATCGAGTGTGGTCAGTGCTTCAATGCTGGGGATGTTGGTGCGCCTGTCCTCCCAGGGGATTTGTAGGATCTTGCGGAGACATTGTTGGTGATATTTCTCCAGCATCTTGAGGTGTCTACTGTACATGGTCCATGTCTCTGAGCCATACAGGAGGGCAGGTATTACTACAGCCCTGTAGACCATGAGCTTGGTGGCAGTTTTGAGGGTCTGGTCTTCAAACACTCTTTTCCTCAGGCGGCCAAAAGCTGCACTGGCGCATGGAGGCGGTGTTGAATCTCTTTGTCAATGTCTGCTCTTGTTGATAGGAGGCTCCCGAGATATGGGAAATGGTCCACGGGCCCTGAACACCGTGGATCTTGATGACGGGAGGCAGTGCTCTGCGGTGAGGACAGGCTGGTGGAGGACCTTTGTCTTACGGATGTTTAGCGTAAGGCCCATGCTTTTGTACGCCTCAGTAAATACGTCGACTATGTCCTGGAGTTCAACCTCGATATGTGCGCAGACGCAGGCGTCGTTCGCGTACTGTAGCTCGCCGACAGAGGTTGGGGTGGTCTTGGATCTGGCCTGAAGATGGCGAAGGTTGAACAGGTTCCCACTGGTTCTATAGTTTACTTCCACTCCAGCGGGGAGCTTGTTGACTGTGAGGTGGAGTATGGTGGCGAGAAAGATTGAGAAGAGGGTTGGGGCGATGACGCAGCCCTGTTTGACCCCGGTCCGGACGTGGATTGGGTCTGTGGTGGATCCGTTGATAAGGATCACGGCCTGCATGTCGGCGGAGGATACTGACAAACTTTTGGGGGCATCCGAAACAGAGGAGGATGTTCCATAAACCCTTGTGGTTAACAGTGTCAAAGACCTCTTCTCTGAAAGCAGTAGTGTAGCACTGTGAGCTCTGGAACGTTACTGTCACAATGAATGTAATGTGTAATTTGATCCAAAGATCTTGATTACTCCAGCAGGCATCCAGTGGACAGGATCAAATTACACATTCCAGACAACCAGGAGTAATCAAGATCTTTGCAATGCGCAACACTGTTTGGTCCCCTTGGAGGACAAGACCCAACAGAAATCTGGGGCCTGAACTTGGTGGCCTTACCGCCCACTGCCGCCGAGTTTTTTGGGCGGTTTCCCCTCAGTGCCAGTTTCTACGAGGCCTCCCGCCGGCGGGAGGGGAGGACCGCTGGGAACTGCCCGCTGACGGCCGCTAGTGCGCAAGGCGCGTAAGTGTCCTCCTGCCCGCCGAGCTAGCAGATTCCTCCAGGCGGGAGTCAGTGGCAGCAGGGGAAAGCACTGCTGCGTGGAGGCAGGTCTAACCCCAACAGTAAGTATGAAGACCTGCAAAAAAAAAGTATAGTAAACTTTTTTTTTGCAGCGATTCATCTGGATGAGGTCCCCTGAATGTTTTCCAATGGGTTTTTTTCTGTGCCAATTTTTATTTTTATGTGTGTCCCGCCACCCTCCCCCCCCCTTCCCTGGGCCCGACTCAATCCTCTGCGGCACTTCGGCGAGGATTGCATTTGCCCCGAGATTGGGAGCTTCTGCCCGCTGCTGCCCACATTCAGGGCGTAAGTCGTTTTTTTGCCGCCGGGCAGTCTTTGCAGATCTTTTGGAGGAATCACTCTGCCAAAGGACCACCAGGTCTCTCGTCGAGCCTTAGCATTGACCAAGTTCGCACCCCGTCTGGTCCCCTTGGAGGACAAATCAGAAATTTGATGTTGCAAATAGACCCAACCTTCTTTCTATATAGGCTTTCATCGCCCCTGCCGTCACCCACTTCAGGTGACCACTAGTGAATCGCACAAGGTCCTCAAGTTTATCTGAAAGCTATTTTTATTGACACTAACATGTTATCTGTGTTGCTAATATATATTGATACAAAACGGTTTCTGCAATAACATAGAAACATAGAAAATAGGTGCAGGAGTAGGCCATTCGGCCCTTCAAGCCTGCACCATCATTCAATAAGATCATGGCTGATCATTCCCTCAGTACCTCTTTCCTGCTTTCTCTCCATACCCCTTGATCCCCTTCGCCATAAGGGCCATATCTAACTCCCTCTTGAATATATCCAATGAACTGGCATCAACAACTCTCTGCGGCAGGGAATTCCACAGTTAACAACTCTCTGAGTGAAGAAGCTTCACCTTATCTCAGTCCTAAATTGCCTACCCCTTATCCTAATACTGTGTCCCCTGGTTCTGGACTTCCCTAACACCGGGACCATTCTACCCGCATCTAACCTGTCCCCTCCCATCAGAATTTTGTATGTTTCTATGAGATCCCCTCTCATTCTTCTAAACTCCAATGCATAAAGGCCCAGTTGATCCAGTCTCTCCTCATATGTCAGTCCAGCCATCCCAGGAATTAGTCTGGTGAACCTTCGCTGCACTCCCTCAATAGCAAGAACGTCCTTCCTCAGATTAGGAGACCAAACTGAACACAATATTTCAGGTGAGGCCTCACCAAGGCCCTGTACAACTGCAGTAAGACCTCCCTGCTCCTATACTCAAATCCCCCGGCTATGAAGGCCAACGTACTATTTGCCTTCTTCACCGCCTGCTGTACCTGTATGCCAACTTTCAATGACTGATGAACCATGACACCCAGGTCTCCTTGCACCTTCCCTTTTCCTAATCTGCCGCCATTCAGATAATATTCTGTCTTCGCGTGTTTGCCCCCAAAGTGGATAACCTCACAGTTATCCACATTATACTGCATCTGCCATGCATTTGCCCACTCACCTAACCTTTCCAAGTCACCCTGCAGCCTCTTAGCATCTCCCTCACAGCTCACGCCACCATCCAGTTGAGTGTCATCTGCAAATTTGGAGATATTACACTCAATTCCTTCATCCAAATCATTGATGTATATTGTAAAGAGCTGGGGTCCCAGCACTGAGCCCTGCGGCACACCAGTAGTCACTGCCTGCCATTCTGAAAAGGACCCATTTATCCCGACTCTCTGCTTCCTGTCTGCCAACCAGTCATTATATTATATTATATCATATGCATGTCAGTATATTACCCCCAATACCATGTGCTTTGATTTTGCACACTAATCTCTTGTGTGGAACCTTGTCAAAAGCCTTTTGAAAGTCCAAATACACCACATCCACTGGTTCTCCCTTGTCCACTCTTCTCGTTACATCCTCAAAAAATTCCAGAAGATTTGTCAAGCATGTTTTCCCCTTCATAAATCCATGCTGACTTGGACCGATCCTGTCACTGCTTTCCAAATGCGCTGCTATTTCATCTTTAATAATTGATTCCAACATTTTCCCCACCACTGATGTCAGGCTATAATTACCCACTTTCGCTCTCCCTCCCTTTTTAAAAAGTGCTATTACATTAGCTACCCTCCAGTCCATAGGAACTGATCCAGAGTTGATAGACGGTTGGAAAATGATCACCAATGCATCCACTATTTCTAGGACCACTTCCTTAAGTACTCTGGGATGCAGACACTTGCGAGGCTTTGGATTTTAAAGGAAGGCCTCTTCGAAGACAGAAAATACTGGAAGTACTGAGCAGGTCAGGCAACATCCGTGGAGAGAGAAACAGAGTTAAAGTCTCAGGTTGAGATGAGGCCTGACCTGCTGAGCATTTCTAACATTTTCTGCTTTTATTTCAGATTTCCAGCATCCGCTCGCAAAGGGAAGAGGAAGACGAAGAAGACGAGAAAGCAGAAGGAAGGATGCAAGCCAGAAAGCCCCTTTTTGGCCGGAATATCCAGGATGGAATTATCCACCTGCAGTACTAATGACCACGACCTCAATTTCCTTTTCAACATTTGTCCCACACCTCACCTTCCCTCTGTTATTGTCCATCACAGTGTCCTCTTGGCCAGCTTGAAAAAAAGTCACTACAAAGCAAACTTTACAATTCAACTTTTATACATCCATCCATCCATCTGATATGACATCAAGAAATCACCCTTGTGCATTCCCTTAGTGACTATCTTAGTGCACCTTTGCCTAATGTACCTATGTCATGCAGTGCTACCCCAGTGGCTGCAACATGGCTGGTGGAAGGCTGCTGACTGTCAGTGGGAGAGACTGCAGATGGCCTTGCAGGACGACCTTGAGGAGCTGGTGGCTGAGAGCGTCAAATCAAGTGACCGTGTTTCTTCTTCTTCATTCTCCTCTCCCTCTTCTTGGTCAACCACTGGCTGGGCAGGATGAATTTCTTGGGCGTATGACATGGGGAAGACTCCTGGGTAGAGTTGTGGTAAGGAGAGAATGGGAAAGCAAGAGTTGCATGCTTACACCATGTGCATCTTGTAAATCAGAAGATATTATGGGATGTGAGATGGAGGATAACGTGTGAGGCTAAGAGCATCTTGTATCCTTTCAGCCCTGCCCCTGCCAAGAATGGCCAGCAATGACTTCTCAAAGCGGGTGAGGTAAAGCTAGGAATGGGGCGTGTACCTCGTGATTGGTACAAATTGTATTTAGGTGAGTGATTGGGGGAATGGGGGTTGTGCAATGAGCAGTGTGTGAGGCTAGTGGTTCAGTTGGTAGGAGATGGCTTTTGAAGATGCAATCACTGATCTTGACCACTGCTCTGAGGTCATGAAACTTCTTTGGGCACCGGAGCCAGGTCATGAGGCGACAATACTGCCAGTGACGGCCTCGGTGATCTGGTCCCACATCCTTCTTTCTGGGGGGCTTCTTGGCCCCCTGTGATTAGAGGACCTTTCTTGCAGTGTTGACCCCCTGCACAAAGCTGGATTGTTGCATATGGGACCCTGGGTGCCCTTTCCCTGGCTTGTTGAGCCATTTGTGTTCGCGCTGAAGCACTTTTACCATTTTTTTATGTGTAGAAGGCAGTTCAGCATTAAGAGCTGAAGACTGCTATTTCAGATTATTTTTAATGTTTTTTTTTCAGAAGGCAGTTGTGCTCTGAGGGTGAAAGACTGCCCATTTAAAAAAAAATGTTTTTCAGTTGAGTAGGCATTTCCTCTTTAAGGGACCAACACTGCTTTCTAAAGTGACAGGCTAGCTTTAAGACAAATTTGCTCTTGCTCCAGGGATGCTACGCCACGCTACATTGGGCCTCCTGCTGAGACTACCACATGAAAACCAGTTGCAATCCAGGTTTTGAACTGCACTAATTTACCGGTGCTGCCTGTGCTATTATTTTCGGGTGGCCGTTAACTTTGGCACACCCGCATGTTTCCAGCCTACTCAACTTTCTAGACCCAAATCTATTTGGTTGGAATCAAGAAATAAGACGACCTATTACACTACTTGGTGCATTTTATAGGCCACCAAATAGTGGGAAGGAGATAGAGGGGCAGATTTTCAAGGAAAATAACAGACCTTTCCAAGTTAAAAAGAGGCTCCTTGGAAGAATGATCAATTTGTAGGAGGTGCCCTACACAGAAAAGTTCAAAAACAACGAACTTATCACACCACTGAATTGGTAGGCGTGTCCATAATAAATACATATATCAGTTTTGAACATAGTCTTTTCAATTAGGCAATGTGCGATTTTACCAAATAGCCCACCCAGCAGTTTGAACTCTCATATCCTACGCTGTGACACATAATCAGCCCTGGTTTAAGGTGAAACAAGCCACATTCGGGTCGGTTTCTCAGTTCCGATTATGACCCACCGAGAGGTGATTTTCTCTCCAGCTGTCATTTTGAATTGAATTGTCACGCGAAAGCGGCCATGACGATGGCCTTTTAAACAGTGTGTCAGATCAGAAGAGACGCAATAATATGTATTTTTGTGACTGGCTGATGTGTGACAACAGCGGAGGGTCTGGTGAGACCTGGAGTACAGTGACTATGCGCAGGAGGGGCATGCCCTGCATAAAAACGGAATCTCATAACATCACTTTGAAAAGAGGAAATTCAGGTCAGCAGAGCAACATTGTGACATCCTCACTTCACAGTTCGGAAAGAAGGTGTAAATCGTTACGCGTGACCAATCCAGTCTGTATCTTGGATTAGCAACACTGGGCTGCTAGCGTGCATCCAACATTTTTAACATTTTCATTTTTGCAATATTTAAAATATTTGCACTGTGCTAAAGTCACATATTTGGTTTGAATTCTAACACCTGTAAGCTGTCCTTCACTCTTGTGAGTTGGGAGAGGAAAATTGGTCTAAAGATTAGAACATGCATATTTCATCACCTCCAGACGTCCTTTTAAAGTGTAAACATAGAAACATAGAAAATAGGTGCAGGAGTAGGCCATTCGGCCCTTCGAGCCTGCATCACCATTCCATAAGTTCATGGCTGAACATGCAACTTCAGTACCCCATTCCTGCTTTCTCGCCATACGCCTTGATCCCCCTAGGAGTAAGGACTCCATCTGACTCCTTTTTGAATATATTTAGTGAATTGGCCTCAACAACTTTCTGTGGTAGAGAATTCCACAGGTTCACCACTCTCTGGGTGAAGAAGTTTCACCTCATCTCGGTCCTAAATGGCTTACCCCTTATCCTTAGACTGTGACCCCTGGTTCTGGACTTCCCCAACATTGGGAACATTCTTCCTGCATCTAACCTATCTAAACCTGTCAGAATTTTAAAAGTTTCTATGAGATCCCCTCTCATTCTTCTGAACTCCAGTGAATACAAGCCCAGTTGATCCAGTCTTTCTTGATATGTCAGTCCCGCCATCCCGCCAGTCTGGTGAACCTTCGCTGCACTCCCTCAATAGCAAGAATGTCCTTCCTCAAGTTAGGAGACCAAAACTGTACACAGTACTCCATGTGTGGCCTCACCAAGGCCCTGTACAACTGTAGTAACACCTCCCTGCCCCTGTACTCAAATCCCCTTGCTATGAAGGCCAACATGCCATTTGCTTTCTTAACCGCCTGCTGTACCTGCATGCCAGCCTTCAGTGACTAATGACACCCAGGTCTCGTTGCACCTCCCCTTTTCCTAATCTGTCACCATTCAGATAATAGTCTGTCTCTCTGTTTTTACCACCAAAGTGGATAACCTCACATTTATCCACATTATACTTCATCTGCCATGCATTTGCCCACTCACCTAACCTATTCAAGTCACTCTGCAGCCTCATAGCATCCTCCTCGCAGCTCGCACTGCCACCCAACTTAGTGTCATCCGCAAATTTGGAGCTACTACATTTAATCCCCTCATCTAAATCATTAATGTACAATGTAAACAGCTGGGGCCCGAGCACAGAACCTTGTGGTACCCCACTAGTCACTGCCTGCTATTCTGAAAAGTACCCATTTACTCCTACTCTTTGCTTCCTGTCTTGACCACTGCTCTGAGGTCATGAAACTTCTTTGGGCACCGGAGCCAGGTCATGAGGCGACACTACTGCCAGTGACGGCCTCGGTGATCTTGTCCCACATCCTTCTTTCTGGGGGGCTTCTTGGCCCCCTGTGATTAGAGGACCTTTCTTGCAGTGTTGACCCCCTGCACAAAGCTGGATTGTTGCGTATGGGACCCTGGGTGCCCTTTCCCTGGCTTGTTGAGCCATTTGTGTTAGTGCTGAAGCACTTTTACCATTTTTTTTATGTGTAGAAGGCAGTTCAGCATTAAGAGATGAAGACTGCTATTTCAGATTATTTTTAATGTTTTTTTTTCAGAAGGCAGTTGTGCTCTGAGGGTGAAAGATGCCCATTTAAAAAAAAATTTTTTTCAGTTAAGTAGGCATTTCCTCTTTAAGGGACCAATACTGCTTTCTAAAGTGACAGGCTAGCTTTAAGACAAATCTGCTCTTGCTCCAGGGATGCTACGCCACGCTACATTGGGCCTCCTGCTGAGACTACCACATGAAAACCAGTTGCAATCCAGGTTTTGAACTGCAATAATTTACCGGTGCTGCCTGTGCTATTATTTTCGGGTGGCCGTTAACTTTGGCACACCCGCATGTTTCCAGCCTACTCAACTTTCTAGACCCAAATCTATTTGGTTGGAATCAAGAAATAAGACGACCTATTACACTACTTGGTGCATTTTTTTCGGCCACCAAATAGTGGGAAGGAGATAGAGGGGCAGATTTTCAAGGAAAATAACAGACCTTTCCAAGTTAAAAAGAGGCTCCTTGGAAGAATGATCAATTTGTAGGAGGTTGCCTACACAGAAAAGTTCAAAAACAACGAACTTATCACACCACTGAATTGGTAGGCGTGTCCATAATAAATACATATATCAGTTTTGAACATAGTCTTTTCAATTAGGCAATGTGCGATTTTACCAAATAGCCCACCCAGCAGTTTGAACTCTCATATCCTACGCTGTGACACGCAATCAGCCCTGGTTTACGGTGAAGCGGCTCGGTTGAAACAAACCACATTCGGGTCGGTTTCTCAGTTCCGATTATGACCCACCGAGAGGTGATTTTCTCTCCAGCTGTCATTTTGAATTGAATTGTCACGCGGAAGCGGCCATGACGATGGCCTTTTAAACAGTGTGTCAGATCAGAAGAGACGCAATAATGTGTCTTTTTGTGACTGGCTGATGTGTGACAACAACGGAGGGGCTGGGTGGGACCTGGAGTATAGTGACCATGCGCAGGAGGGGCATGCCCTGCATAAAAACGGAATCTCATAACATCACTTTGAAAAGAGGAAATTCAGGTCAGCAGAGCAACACTGTGACATCCTCACTTCACAGTTCGGAAAGAATGTGTAAATCGTTACGCGTGACCAATCCAGTCTGTATCTTGGATTAGCAACACTGGGCTGCTAGCGTGCATCCAACATTTAAAATATTTTCATTTTTGCAATATTTAAAATATTTGCACTGTGCTAAAGTCACATATTTGGTTTGAATTCTAACACCTGTAAGCTGTCCTTCACTCTTGTGAGTTGGGAGAGGAAAATTGGTCTAAAGATTAGAACATGCATATTTCATCACCTCCAGACGTCCTTTTAAAGTGTAAACATAGAAACATAGAAAATAGGTGCAGGAGTAGGCCATTCGGCCCTTCGAGCCTGCACCACCATTCCATAAGTTCATGGCTGAACATGCAACTTCAGTACCCCATTCCTGCTTTCTCGCCATACGCCTTGATCCCCCGAGGAGTAAGGACTACATCTAACTCCTTTTTGAATATATTTAGTGAATTGGCCTCAACAACTTTCTGTGGTAGAGAATTCCACAGGTTCACCACTCTCTGGGTGAAGAAGTTTCACCTCATCTCGGTCCTAAATGGCTTACCCCTTATCCTTAGACTGTGACCCCTGGTTCTGGACTTCCCCAACATTGGGAACATTCTTCCTGCATCTAACCTATCTAAACCCGTCAGAATTTTAAAAGTTTCTATGAGATCCCCTCTCATTCTTCTGAACTCCAGTGAATACAAGCCCAGTTGATCCAGTCTTTCTTGATATGTCAGTCCCGCCATCCCGCCAGTCTGGTGAACCTTTGCTGCACTCCCTCAATAGCAAGAATGTCCTTCCTCAAGTTAGGAGACCAAAACTGTACACAGTACTCCAGGTGTGGCCTCACCAAGGCCCTGTACAACTGTAGTAACACCTCCCTGCCCCTGTACTCAAATCCCCTCGCTATGAAGGCCAACATGCCATTTGCTTTCTTAACTGCCTGCTGTACCTGCATGCCAACCTTCAGTGACTAATGTTCCATGACACCCAGGTCTCGTTGCACCTCCCCTTTTCCTAATCTGTCACCATTCAGATAATAGTCTGTCTCTCTGTTTTTACCACCAAAGTGGATAACCGCACATTTATCCACATTATACTTCATCTGCCATGCATTTGCCCACTCACCTAACCTATCCAAGTCACTCTGCAGCCTCATAGCATCCTCCTCGCAGCTCGCACTGCCACCCAACTTAGTGTCATCCGCAAATTTGGAGCTACTACATTTAATCCCCTCATCTAAATCATTAATGTACAATGTAAACAGCTGGGGCCCCAGCACAGAACCTTGTGGTACCCCACTAGTCACTGCCTGCCATTCTGAAAAGTACCCATTTACTCCTACTCTTTGCTTCCTGTCTGACAACCAGTTCTCAATCCACGTCAGCACACTACCCCCAATCCCATGTGCTTTAACTTTGCACATTAATCTTTTGTGTGGGACCTTGTCGAAAGCCTTCTGAAAGTCCAAATACACCACATCAACTTGTTCTCCCTTGTCCACTCTACTGGAAACATCGTCAAAAAATTCCAGAAGATTTGTCAAGCATGATTTCCCTTTCACAAGTCCATGTCAGCATGGATTTATCATGTCACCTCTTTCCATATGCACTGCTATGACATCCTTAATAATTGATTCCATCATTTTACCCACTACCGATGTCAGGCTGCCATGTAGCCACTGTTAAGTAGAAAGCAAGGTCTCACACACTGCAATGAGATAATGACCACATAATTGTTGATGTTGGTTGAGAGATAAATATTGGCCAGGACACCGGGGAGAATTCCCCTGCCCCTCTTGGAATAGTGCATGTTTTACCTCCACCTGAGAAGGCAGACTGGACCTCCGTTTGATTTCTCATCCCAAACAGCACCAACAGTGCAGCAGTTCCTCAATATTGCACCGAGGCGCCAATTATGTACTCAAGTCTCTGGAGTGATCCACATTAAAATCCTGTTGAAAACAAATAAGCAAGTCTTTATCTGGTCATAATCACGTTGCTGTTTGTGGGGGCTTGCTGTGTGCAAATGCTGCCGCGTTTCCTACATTACAACAGTGACTACACTCCATTGGCTGTAAAGCACGTTGATATGTCTTGGGGTCGTGAAAGGTGCTATATAAATGCAAATCATTTTCTTTTTTCTGTTTTGGAGCTGTTCTCATTGTCTCAGAAAAAATATCTCAAATCACTCTTAATCTTAAATGATAATCATAGCCTGTGACATACCGAAAGCAAGCAAAGCGTGGAATTAGACTAAGAGGCTTATTTGGAGAACAACACCAGCACCGGACTTGATGGGCTGAATGGCCTATCGCTGGTGTAACGTTCTGTAATTCTATGAAGCATTTTGTCAACATCATCCAAACCATGAGATATTACTGCTGTGAAACAGAAGTATGCTTTTCAGCCCTTACAGCCTGTTTCACCATTTTGTTAACCTCAATTCACTGCCCTTTATTCATATTCGCCAATGCTCTTAGTTCCACAGGAAGCATCTGTCTCCCTTTGAAACATCTCAATTTGCAACTATGGTTATCTGGAGCAATACTTTTCCACATTGTCACAACCCTTTTATACAATATCTTTCACGACGTCCCAAAGCGTTTTACAGTCAATGAAGTACTTTTGAAGTGTAGTCACTGTTGTAATGTAGGAAACGTGGCAGGCAATTTGCGCACAGCAAGCTCCCACAAACAGCAACATGATAATGACCTAATAATTTTTTTAGTGATGTTTAGGGATAAATATTGGCCAGGACACTGGGGCTTTCTCCCTTGCTCTTCTTCGAAATAGTGCCATGGGATCTTTTACGTTCACCCAAGAGAGCTGACGGGGCCTCGGTTTAACATCTCATCTGAAAGATGGCACCTCCGACAGTGCAGCACTCCCTCAGTACTACCCTGGAATGTCAGCTTAGATTTTTGTACTCAAGACTCTAGAGTGGGACTTGAGCGCACAACCTTCTGACACAGAGGCGAGGGTGTTACCCACTGAGCCATGGCTGACAGTCATTGGGTATAAATTGAAGTCAGTGGAAAAGCAAATCGGGAGGAATGAAAAACAGGCTGCCGATTTGCTAATCCCCATTTTGAACAACTCGTTGCCAGTTGTGTATGAATAAAGGGTCTGACTGAATACTGTGAGCTCAAAGTAAAGTGTGACCGTAGTCTTTTATTGCAGGTCTCCAGAGTGCTTCTCCAGCTTGTGAGGCCTCCTTAAGTACCTGTGCTCCCAAGGGATTGCGGGATCCCTTGGGACTCCAGGGGATGAGCCCTCTGGTGGCTGTACAAGGTAATATATGTTTATATATATATAACACACACAAGACACATTTATACCTCTGTACTTCCAGAATGTGTTCTGTAATGTGATTTATTTCTGTTTACTGTATTTATTTATCAATTTTATGGTTTCCTGGAAGCAGAGTTGTTGAGCAGATAGCAACAGATGAGTGGCTAGAGAGGGCCAAAATTGCCCCTCCTGATAAGGCCTCTGGCGTCAACACCTTACCGACTAGCAGGGACCCCCTCAGGAAATTGCCCCTTTCCCAGTATTGCCACGCAGCTTTTTGTGTCGGTGCACTCTCTGTAACATGTCGGCTCGGCCGCCCTTAAAGGGGAGGGCGCGTTGCTGCGGCCACCGTGTTATTATTTTTTTGTTGGCCAACTGCCAGGTCGGCCCGACAATTATTCCCCTGGGTTCGGTTGGCAGCCTGGCACCCCTTCTTGGATGCCAGGCCGGTGACCTGGCCGAAACCCTCCTAGGTGACCCAGTGGATCTAACTTTAAAGTATGCAGAGCTCACAGCGGCTTTCCCCTTTAACTGAAGGAGAGAGATGTTGTGATGCGGCACGTCCGCGTCATGCTGATGTCATCAACGTGGCAATGATGACTGGTTGAGGCGGCGGACGCGCTGCAAGGGCACTTCCACCCCTCAGTCGCCGCGACTTCCACCCCGAGCCAGAAAAAACTTCAAAGTGACGAATATCGACGACATCTCCACCGCATGGGTTGCGGCGGAGAAAAGCTTTAAAAAAACGGAGGGTGCGCCCCATTTTGGGCGGAGGGCAATTTCTACCCCTGTGGCTCAATTGACAAAGGCAGGGTGTAACTGAGTCTCACAGGTCAGAAAGTCCTTCATTTAATTGCTGGGCTGTGCAAAGTTAGCTGATAACAGCCTAAGCTCGCAGTTGGCCTAAGCGCCCCTGTGCTGAGGAGAGGAAATCCAGTCAAGCATTAACTATCTAGTGACCGCTGCCGAAAAGTGCATGACTGTAGATGGGATCTTATTTAATTGTGTTGTCTGGACAATCAAATAGCCTGACAACACTTGCAGTTTAGCTTTGCAAAGGAATAATGGCCAGTTGGGTGAGGTAACTGAAGGTAACCTGTGCCCTTAGGATCATGCATCATCATCATAGGCAGTCCCTCGAACGAGGATGACTTGCTTCCACATGAGTTCACAGATGTTTCAATGAAGGACCCGATGTTCCAGTCCTGAACTCCAAATGAAGTGTGGAAGATGCCGGTGCGTGGATTTTTTTAATGTGTGGTGACCATTGCACATTAGCCACCACACGGCCTTGACAGAGCTAGGCCTTTATTCAGTGGCAAGGGTTAACCAGGACAACAACAACAGAGTCAGTAGGGGGTGAAATTCAACTTCGGCGGGGGATCAAACAAGTGGTAGTGGATTGGCTGCTTGTTATACAACCTGCCGAAGTTGAATTTTACCCCCAATGTCTTCAGAAGAGGAGGAGGGGATAAATTATATCACAATGTGTTTTACTAATTGTTGCTAATGAGGATATGGTAGAGTGCTAAATAAATGCAAGTTCTTTCTACCAATAGAACAAAAGATACAAGAGCTTCTGTCGAAGGCAGTAAAATGTTGAATAGTTCAGATAAACTGAGTGGTCCGCCAATATTATTGGAACGCAGATCGGTTGCAACCTTGAAGCACACTCCAACCTATCACATTCCGTACACTTCAAATAGAAGCAGTTCGTAAAGGGCAAATTTATTCCATTTCAATAAGTCATAAGTCACCTCCCCCCACCCCCCCACCCCCCGCCTCAAGATGATTTGAAATTATTATTTCATTGCATGATGTATTATAAACCGGTTTCAAATTTGTGCGTTCCAAGACCAAGTTATGAGATGAATTTGAGGCAAAAAGGGGTCATTGATGTGGGGAAAATGCTCCGGCCTGCACCAATCTCTCACCTAGTACTTGTCAGCTTCATGCTGCACAGAGCCCTTTGGCTGTCAGCAGCACTGGGAAGGCAGTTTTTATGGTCCAACCATATTTCCATGAGGGGATTAAGAAACAAGTCTGTATTGTGGGAGTGGAGACACATGTAAGCCAGAGCAGGTAGGAGTGACATGTTTCCTTCACAAAAGGATATTAGTGAATCAGTGGATTTTTATAACAAGCCAGCTTTTGTGGTCATTTTCTGGTCTGAGTTAGACCACGAATTCACAGGTCTATTGAATTCAATTTGCCATGTAGAATTTTAAGTCTTGACATCTGGGTTGCAAATCCAACAGTACTACAATTCAAAAGTAAATCAGTTGTTGTGAGACACTTTGGAACATCCTGAGGATGTGGTAAGGTGCTAAATAAATAGCCCTTTCTAATAATGGAACAGAAGATAAGTGACAAAAATGGGGTAATGCAAGTTTGTTACATTTGAAGCTGGTCTCATAATTCATGAGTGACAACTGACATCCTATGTGACCGTGTCAAAGGTAAACGATCCCTCCTCGTTTTTCTTGACCTGTCAGCAGCCTTTGGCATGGTTAACCACACTATCCTCCTCCAACATCTCTCTGCCATCGTCCAGCTGGGTGGGACTGCATCACCTGGTTCCATTTTTATCTGGAACCAATGCCGTTTCCTGCTCTCACCCTGAACTAGAAAATATCATTCACTTTGCATCCAGTTTCACCCTTCTCTCATCTTCACATGGTCCATCTCCGCCTCTTCCGTTCCTCGATTTCTCTGTCTCCATTTCTGGGGATAGACTATTGACAAATATTCACTATAAGCCCACTGACTCCCACAGCTACCTGGACTACACTTCCTCCTGCCCCACATCCTGTAAGAACTCCATTCCATTCTCCCAGTTTCTCCGTCTCCGTCACATCTATTCTGATGACGCCACCTTCCATAATGGTGCCTCTGATATGGCTTCCTTTTTCTTCAACCGAGGATTTCCCTCCAACGTGGTTAACATGGCTCTCGACCATGTCCGTTCTATTTCCCGCACTTCTGCTCTCACCCTTCCCCTCCCTCCCATAACCACGATAGGGTTTCCCTTGTCCTTACCTTTCACCCCACCAGCCTCCACGTTCAACGGATCATCTTCCGCCATCTCCAGCGTGATCCCACCACTAAACACATCATCCCCTCCTCTCCCGCCTGAGCATTCCGAAGGGACCGCTCCCTCCGCGACACCCTGGTCTGCTCCTCAATCACACCCAGCACCCCCTCCTCTTCCCACAGCACATTCCCGTGCAAGCACAGAAGATGCAGCACCTGCCCTTTTACCTCCTCCCTTCCCACTGTCCAGGGTCCCAAACACTCCTTCCAGGTGAAACAGCGATTTACTTACACTTCTTTCAATTTAGTATACGCTGAGTATTCGCTGCTCAGGATGTGGTCTCTTCTACATTAGGGAGACCAAATACAGATTGGGTGACCGCTTTGCAGAAGATTTCCATTTAGTCCGTAAGCGTGACCCCAAGCTTCCGGTCGCCTGTCACTTTAATTCCCCGTTCCACTCCCACTCCGATCTCTCTGCCCTTGGCCTCCAATACTGTTCCAATGAAGCTCAATGCAAGCTCAAGGAACAACACCTCATCTTTTGTTTAAGCATTTTGCAGCCTTCTGGACTCAACATCGAGTTCCACAATTTCAGACCATAACCTCTGCCCATATTTCCCCCCCTTTTTTTTTTTACACCCCTTTTTTTCTCCTTCCGATGGCAGCTGTTGATGATTCCTCTATTTACACCCCATATAGACTCATCTTTTGTTTCTTAACTTGTCCCATTAACATCTCATTTTTGCCCATCATCCCTTTTGTCTCTTAATCTCTCCTGCCTTCCACCCTATCACAGACCTTTTGTTCTTCCCTCCCTCTTTCCCTGCACCTGCACTTCCTTAAGAATCTGTTACATCTCTGACTTTTCCAGTTCTGAGGAAGGGTTACAGACCTGAACATTAACTCTGTTTCTCTCCACAGATGCTGCTTGACCTGCTGAGATTTCCAGCATTTTCTGTTTTTATTCCATTTTTATCTATTTAATTGGAGCAAGAGAATTACCTGCAATAGCTTCTCTCCTGCACCCTTACCTCTGGTGTCCCCCAAGGATCTATCCTTGGTCCCCTCCTATTTCTCATCCACTTGCTGCCCCTCGGCATGGCAACCGCATCCAAAACCACAGCGTCAGTTTCCACATGTACACTGACGACACCCAGCTCTACCTCACCACCACCTCTCTTGACCCCTGCACTGTATCTAAATTGAAAGATTGCTTGTCCGACATCCAGTAGTGGATGAACAGAAATTTCCTCCAATTAAATATTGGGAAGACTGAAGCCATTGTCTTCAGTTCCCACCACAAACTCCGTTGCCTAGCCACCGACTCCATCCCTCTCCCTGGCAACTGTCTGAGGCTGAACCAGACTGTTTACAACCCCAAGGTGAGCTTCCAACCACATATCCGTGCCAACACTAAGACTGCCTAATTCCACCTCCGGAACATCACCGACTCCCTCCTTGTTTCAGATCATCTGCTGCTGAAACCCTCATCTGTGCCTTTGTTATCTCTCGACTTGACTATTCCAATGCACTTCTGGCTGGCCCCTCACATTCTACCTTCTGTAAACTTGAGGTCATCCAAAACTCTGCTGCCCGTGTCCTAATTCGCAACAAGTCCCGTTCACCCTTGTGCTCACTTACCTACATTGGCTCCCAGTTAAGCTACACCTCGATTCCAAAGTTCTTATCCTTGTTTTCTAATCGCTCCATGGCCTTACCCCTCTGTAATCTCCTTCAGCCCCATAACCCTCTGAGATCTTTGCACTCCTCTCATTCTGGTTTCTTGAGCATCCCCGATTTCAATATCATCATCATAGGCAGTCCCTCGGAATCGAGGAAGACTTGTTCCACTCTTAACATGAGCTCTTAGGTGGTTGTCACAGGTGGGGAAGATAGTCATTGAGGGAAGGGTGGGTGGGACTGGTTTGCCGTCCGCTCTTTCCGCTGCCTGCGCTTGATTTCTGCACGCTCTCGGCGACAGGACTCTAGGTGCTCAGCGCCCTCCCGGATGCGCTTCCTCCACTTCGGGCGGTCTTTGGCCAGGGTCTCCCAGGTGTCAGTGGGGATGTTGCACTTTATCAGGGAGGCTTTGGGGGTGTCCTTGTAACGCTTCTGCTGCCCACCTTTGGCTCATTTGCCGATTTCAATAACTCCATCATTGATGGCGGTGCCTTTAGTTGCTTAGACCCTAAGCTCTGGAATTCCCTCCCTAAACCTCTCCGCCTCTCGACCTCTCTTTCCTCCTTTAAAACTTTTGGTCATCTGCCCTAATATTGTGTGGCTCCGTGTCAAATTTTGTTTCATAATGCTCCTGTGAAAAGCCTTGAGATGTTCCACTACATTAAAGGCACTATATAACTACAAGTTGTTGTTGTTGTTGAGTGACAAAGTAGTTCATGGTGAATTGGTTGTTGAGCGGAAGCCAGCATTTTAATTTGGACAAATTTTAAGCAGAACCACTGAACTGTGTGCTTGGTGATTGGAAGAGCAGCTGTTAAGGTAACCAACTGGAAACTTTCTTCAGTGTTAAATGGACGAAGAGAAGCAGGAACAGCTGCACTTCAAACATAGTAGTGTTTAAAATTGAAGTTCGGTGAGGGGAGAGATTGTCTGGTACTGACCGACATCTGTAAAAGAATATATTGTATCGAGTTAAAATGTCCGCAAGTTTTGCCACTTAATCCATAAGGGGCTGAATAGCCTGCTCCTGTTCCTATGTTCCAGTTCCCCACCTAATGCTCTGCGTTTTCACCATTTGCCCAAGAATGCAGAGCAAATTTCACATTTTTAACTTCATCCTTGGGAAGTGGGCATTGCTGGCAAGGCTGGCAGTTATTGGCCATCCCTGGTTGACCTGATTGCTAAGCCACTTCAGGTGGCAGTTGCTGTGGGACTGGAGTCACCAGATAGAATGGCAGGTTTCCTTCCCGAAAGAACATTAGTGAAACAGCTGAGATTTTATGACAAGCCGACAGCTTCATGGTCACTTTTACTGACCAGATTTCAACTGAATTCAAATTCACAAATTGGCATCGTGGGATTTGAACTCTCATTCTCTGGATTATTAACCCAGTAACATAACCACTACATTGGTCTCCAGTCGTCCTCGTTTACCCTTGCCATTGGATAAAGGCCTAGCTCTGTCAAACCCGTGTGGTGGTTGATGTGCCACGGTCACCAAACGTTAAAAAAATCCACGCACAGGCATCTTCCACCCCTGGAGTTCAGGACTGGAATATCGGGTCCTTCATTGAAACATCAGTGAACTCATCCCTGTTGGTGTGGAAGCAAGTCATCCTTGTTCGAGGGACCGCCAATGATGATGATGATATCCAATAATTGCCCTACGATTTTTGGCAATTTCGATTCACTTGCCTTAATGATTTCATGTAGTGTAAATAGATGATAATAGACATCTCCAGTGCGGCAAGATTATTATAAAAGAGTTCTATTGTACTTAATATTTAGGTAAAGTATCATTTTGATTCATATTCATGCTTGGTACTCATTTGCAGGGTTTGGGTTTAACATCTTGGGAGGAGTAGATAAACCGTGTCATCCTGGAAATTTTGGAATCTATGTGGCTAAAATAAGGGAAAATGAATCAGCAGCTCTTGATGGGAGACTCAGAGAGGGTGACAAGATCATGGAGGTATGTGCAACTGTTCTGATTAAAAACAAATTCATTGTTTTGGGGGGAATTATGAATCATATTACTTTGGGCAGCAAAGAAAAAAAACTGGAAATCAAAACTGAAACTCTTAGAAATACACAGTAGGTGTGCCGGTATCTGAAAAGACAGGTTAATATCTAGGTGTAAACTGTTGTGTATCTGTAAAGCATACACTCCCATGTTCCGCCACCAGGGAGTGCATCCCCTGAAGTCCCAAGGGATCCCAGCATCCCTTTGGAGCACTGTATATAAGCCGGCCCCTAAGGCCTCTTCCAGACTCTGGAGTGTCTTATTAAAGACTGAGGTCACTGTTACTTTAACCTCCCTGTGGGCAGTCTCATCTGTGTCAGCAACACAACAACTGGCGACGAGTATACGAATCCAACACAAAGATGCAGCAAACTGTGGGCATCCTGGAGAAGTTCTCGGAGGGTGAGAACTGGGAAGCCTATGTTGAACGGCTCAACCAGTACTTTGTAGCCAACGAGCTGGACGGAGAAGGAAGCGCTGCAAAAAGGAGAGCGGTCCTCCTCACAGTGTGCGAGGCACCGACCTACAGCCTCATGAAGAATCTTCTGGCTCCGGTGAAACCCACAGAAAAGTCGTATGAGGAGCTCTGTACACTGGTTCGGGAGCATCTTAACCTGAGGCAGAGCGTGCTGATGGCGAGGTATCGGTTCTACACGTGCCAGCGATCTGAAGGTCAGGTAGTGGTGAGCTACGTCGCCGAGCTACGTCGCCGAGCTAAGGCGACTTGCAGGACAATGTGAGTTTGATGGCAAATGCTCAGAGACTTTTTTGTACTGGGCATTGGCCACGAAACCACGAAACCATCCTATGTAAGCCATTTAGGACCGAGATAAGGAGAAACTTCTTCACCCAGAGAGTGGTGAACCTGTGGAATTCTCTACCACAGGAAGTAGTTGAGGCCAATTCACTAAATATATTCAAAAGGGAGTTGGATGAAGTCCTTACTACTCGGGGGATCAAGGGGTATGGCGTGAAAGCAGGAAGTGGGTACTGAAGTTTCATGTTCAGCCATGAACTCGTTGAATGGCGGTGCAGGCTAGAAGGGCTGAATGGCCTGCTCCTGCACCTATTTTCTATGTTTCTATGTTTCTATGCACTCCCATGTTCCGCCACCAGGGAGTGCATCCTCTGAAGTCCCAAGAGATCCCAGCATCCCTTGGGAGCACTGTGTATCGGCCGGCCCCGAGGCCTGTTCCTTATTCTGGAGTGTCTTAATAAAGACTGAGGTCACTGTTACTTTAACCTCCCTGTGCGCAGTCTCATCTGTGTTAGGAACACAACAACTGGCAACGAGTATACGAATCCAACGCAAAGATGCAGCAAACTGTGGGCATCCTGGAGAAGTTCTCGGAGAGTGAGGACTGGGGAGCCTATGTCGAACGGCTAGACCAGTACTTTGTAGCCAATGAGCTGGACAGAGAAGGAAGCGCTGCAAAAAGGAGAGCGGTCCCCCTCACGGTCTGCGGGGCACCGACCTACAGCCTTATGAAGAATCTTCTGGCTCTGGTGAAACCCACAGATAAGTCGTATGAGGAGCTGTGTACACTGGTTCGGGAGCATCTTAACCCGAGGGAGAACGTGCTGATGGCGAGGTATCGGTTCTACACGTGCCAGCGATCTGAAGGTCAGGAAGTGGTGAGCTACGTCGCTGAGCTAAGGCGACTTGCAGGACAATGTGAGTTTGATGGCTACCTGGAGCAAATGCTCAGAGACTTTTTTGTACTGAGCATTGGCCACGAGACCATCCTACGAAAACTTTTGACTGTAGAGACACTGACCCTCAGTAAGGCCATTGTGATAGCACAGGCATTTATGTCCACCAGTGATAACACCAAACAAATCTCTCAGCACACAAGTGCTAACAAAGTTCACAAATTAACTGGAACTGTGTTTGCGAGCAGAAATGTACAGGGCAGAAACCACGAGTATGCAACTGCCAGCAGGCCTCAGGTGACTCAGATGACTCAGAGTCTGTAACAAAGGATGAATGCAAGGCAATTCACACCTTGTTGGCATTGTGGAGGTTTCCATTCAGCCTATTCATGCCGCTTCAAAGGGTATGTTTGCAAGAGCTGTGGAACAATGGGGCACCTCCAACGAGCTGCAAGCTCTGCAAAACCTGCAAACCACCACATGGCAGAGGAAGATCGGTCCATGGTGGATCAAAGCAATTTCGAGCCTCAGAGAAAGGAGGCAGATGAAATGTCCACCAATAATGCTAACTGTAAAATTGAATGGCTTACCCGTAGCCATGGAACTGTACACTGGCGCTAGCCAATCCATCATGAGTAAAAAGATGTTTGAGAGACTGTGGTGCAACAAAGCACTCAGACCAGCCCTGAGTCCCATCCACACGAAGCTGAGAACGTACACCATAGAGCTTATCACTGTCCTGGGCAGCACCATGGTCAAGGTCACCTACGAGGGCACGGTGCATGAACTGTCACTCTGGATTGTCCTGGGTGATGGCCCCCCACTACTTGGAATATGCTGGCTGGGCAAAATCCGCTGGAACTCGGATGACATCCGAGCGCTATCACATGTTGATGAGGCCTCATGTACCCAGGTTCTGAACAAATTTCCTTCCCTTTTTGAGCCAGGCATTGGAAACTTTTCCGGGGCGAAGGTGCGGATCCACTTGGTTCCAGAGGCACGACCCATTCACCACAAGACGCGATCGGTACCTCACATGATGAGGGAGAGAGTGGAAACTGAGCTGGACAGGCTGCAACGCGAGGGCATCATCTCCCCAGTGGAATTCAGCGAGTGGGTCAGCCCGATTGTCAAAAGTGATGGCACGGTCAGGATTTGCGGCGATTATAAAGTAACTATTAATAGTTTCTCGCTACAGGACCAATACCCGCTACCTAAGGCAGACGAGCTAGTTGCGACGCTGGCAGGAGGCAAGACATTCACCAAGCTTGACCTGACTTCGGCCTACATGACGCAGGAGCTGGAGGAGTCTTCGAAGGGCCTCACCTGCATCAACACGCACAAGGGACTGTTCATCTACAACAGATGCCCGTTTGGAATTTGGTCAGCTGCAGCGATCTTCCAGAGAAACATGGAGAGCCTACTCAAGTCGGTACCACACACGGTGGTCTTTCAGGACAACATATTGGTCACGGGTCAGAACACTGTCGAGCACCTACAAAACCTGGAGGAGGTCCTTCAGCGACTGGATAGCGTAGGGATGCAGCTGAAGAGATCGAAATGCATCTTCATGGCAACAGAAGTGGAGTTTTTTGGGAAGAAAGATCATGGCAGACGGCATTCGGCCCACAGACGCCAAGACAGAGGCTATCAGGAACGCACCCAAGCCACAGAACGTCACGGAGCTGCGGTCGTTCCTGGGACTCCTCAACTATTTTGGTAACTTCCTACCGGGGTACCTACATGTGTTATTGCATAAAGGTGAGAACTGGGTATGGGGAAAAAAACAAGTAATTGCTTTTGAGAAAGCCAGAAACATTTTATGCTCCAACAAGCTGCTTGTATTGTATAACCCGTGTAATGCGTCATCGTACGGAGTCGGGTGTGTATTACAACAAGGTAACGTTGCGGGGAAGTTGCAACCTGTCGCCTATGCCTGCAGGAGCTTGTCTAAGGCCGAGAGGGCCTACAGCATGATTGAGAAAGAGGCATTAGCGTGTGTGTTCGGGGTAAAGAAAATGCATCAGTACCTGTTTGTCCTCAAATTTGAGCTGGAAATCGATCACAAGCCCCTCATATCCCGGTTCGCTGAAAACAAAGGGATAAATACTAATGCCTCAGCCCGCATACAAAGGTGGGCACTTGCGCTATCAGCCACAGGCCAGGCACCGAGAACTGTGCAGATGCTCTCAGTCGGCTACCATTGCCCACCACGGGGGTGGAAATGGCGCAGCCTGCAAACTTGTTGATGGTGGCGCAGCCCGCAGACTTGTTGATGGTCATGAAAGCGTTTGAAAATGATAAATCACCTGTCATGGCCGCCAGATTAGGACTTGGACCAGCCAAGATCCTCTGCTGTCCCTAGTAAAAAACTGTGTACTGGATGGGAGCTTGGCCAGCATCCCTGTTAAAATGCAAGAGCTAATCAAGCCATTCCAGCGGCGAAAAAACGAGCTGTCCATTCAGGCAGACTGCCTGTTGTGGGGTAACCGCGTAGTGCTACTCAAAAATGGCAGGGAGACGTTCATCTCAGATCTACACAGCACACACCTGGGTATAGTAATGATGAAAGCGATAGCCAGATCCCACGTGTGGTGGCCCGGTATCAATTCTGACCTAGAGTCCTGTGTACGGCAATGCAGCGTGTGTGCTCAGTTGAGCAACGTGCCCAGAGAGGCACCACTAAGTTTGTGGACCTGTGGTCGAGGATCCATGTCGACTATGCGGGCCCATTTCTCGGTAAAATGGTCCTGGTGGTGGTGGATGCTTTTTCAAAATGGATTGAATGTGAAATAATGTCGGGAAGCACTGCCACCGCCTCCATTGAAAGCCTGAGGGCCATGTTTGCCACCCACGGCCTGCCTGACATACTGGTCAGTGACAACGGGCCATGTTTCACCAGTGCCGAATTTAAAGAATTCATGACCCGCAATGGGATCAAACATGTCACCCTGGCCCCGTTTAAACCAGCCTCCAATGGGCAGGTAGAACGGAAAGTACAAACAATCAAACAGAGCCTTAAACAAGTCACAGAAGGCTCACTCCAAACCCGCCTGTCCCGAGTACTGCTCAGCTACCGCACGAGACCCCACTCGCTCACGGGTGCCCCAGCTGAGCTACTCATGAAAAGGACACTTAAAACCAGACTCTCACTGGTTCACCCCACCCATCAGGTAGAGAGCAGGCGGCAGCAACAAAATGTAAACGATGGTCGCACCACTGTGTCACGGGAAATTGATCTGAATGACCCTGTGTATGTGCTAAGCTATGGACATGATCCCAAGTGGATCGCGGGCATGGTGATAGCTAAAGAAGGGAGTAGGGTGTTTGTAGTCAAACTAGACAATGGACAAATTTACAGAAAGCACCTGGACCAAACGAGGCTGCGGTTCACAGACTGCCCCGAACAACCCACAGCAGACACCACCTTTTTCGAGCCCACAACACACACCCAAAGGATCAATGACACCACCCCAGACCAGGAAATCGAACCCATCACGCCCAACAGCCCAGCAAGTCCAGGCTCACCCAGCAGCCCTGCAGGGCCAACAACACGCCAGCCCAGCGAGGGCACAGCCAACACACCAGAACAGACATTTGTACCGAGGCGGTCCACCAGGGAAAGAAAGGCTCCCGACCGCCTCACCTTGTAAATAGTTTGCACTTTGACTTTTGGGGGGAGTGATGTTGTGTATCTGTAAAGCATTCACTCCCATGTTCCGCCACCAGGGAGCGCATCCCCTTAAGTCCCAAGGGATCCCAGCATCCCTTGGGAGCACTGTATATAAGCCGGCCCCGAAGGCCTATTCCTCACTCTGGAGTGTCTTAATAAAGACTGAGGTCACTGTTACTTTAACCTCCCTGTGTGCAGTCTCATCTGTGTTAGGAACACAATACAATCTATATTAATGATTTGGATGAAGGAACCGCATGTAATGTAGCCAAGTTTTCTGATGATACAAAGATGGGTGAGAAAGCAACTTGTGAGGAGGACACAAAAAATCTGCAAAGGATATAGACAGGCTAAGTGAGTGAGCAAAAATTTGGCAGATGGAGTATAATGTGGGAAAATGTGAGGTTATCCACTTTGCAGAAATAATAGAAAAGCAAATTATAATTTAAATGGAGAAAAATTGTAAAGTGCTGAAGTACAGAGGGATCCTAGTGCATGAAACACAAAAAGTTAGTATGCAGGTACAGCAAGTAATCAGGAAGGCAAATGGAATGTTGGCCTGTACTGCAAGGGGGATAGAGTATAAAAGCAGAGAAGTCCTGCTACAACTGTACAGGGTATTGGTGAGGCCACACCTGGAGTACTGTGCACAGTTTTGGTTTCAGTATTTAAGGAAGGATATACTTGCATTGGAGTCTGTTCAGAGACAGTTCACTAGGTTGATTCCAGACTTATGAGGATAGGTTGAGTATGTTGGGCCTATACACATTGGAGTTCAGAAGAATGAGATGTGATCTTATTGAAACTTATAAGATAATGAGGGGGCTCGACAAAGTGGATGCAGAGAGGATATTTCTACTCATAAGGGAAACTAAAACTAGGGGATATAGTCTTAGAATAAGGATCTAGCCATTTGAAACTGAGATGAGGAGAAATTTCTTCTCTCAGAGGGTTGTAAATCTGTGGAATTTTCTGCCCCAGAGCGCTGTGGAGGCAGGGTCATTGAATATATTTAAGGCGGAGATAGACAGATTTTTGAGCAATAAGAGAGTGAACGGTTAGGGAAGTGGAGCTGAGTCCATGATCAGATCAGCCATGATCTTATTGAATGGCGGAGCAGGCTCGAGGGGCCAACTGGCCTACTCCTGCTCCTATTTCTTATGTTCTTATGCTCTTAAATGCCGACCTTGCCAGCAACGCCCACATCCCATGAACAAATTGTTTACAATTGTCCTAGAAACCATCGTCATCTCGGAGCTTATCCATGAGGATGTTGCCGCTACAAGCTTCCTCCAATTGTTATTGAAACCTTGGTATTATGATGTGGCAACAGCCTGCAATTATTTCCCACTATAACTATTGGCAGGGTGCTTGGAAGCCATTCAATAGTCGTTTTCAGCTCTGCCATCAAGGTGTGGCACAACCAAGGTTGAAGAGAGTAAAAGGCAAGTAAAGTGAAGAACAACTGTTTAGAAGATGCCAAGGTCAGGTTTAAATGCTAAAGATTGTAGGACAAAAAAGAAGCTAAAGGAGGTAAGTAGTTTCAGAGTTTTAAAGAATGAGTTATTGTAGGAGACTGAATTTCAACACATGCTGATTCAGTGGGGGGAAGAGGAAAAGCATATTGAACGGAAATGTTTGTCTTATGTCTGGTCTCCATTAGAAACCACATTCTAAATGTGAAAGGACAGTGTGCTAACCCATTGCACAATCTAGTCCCCATCTAATGATTTCATTATAAACAGATCAATTCCAACTGCACTGCTACATAATAGTATCTGTTTCGATCTCCTCCTGTCTTTAGGCTGGTGGAGTTTCACTTGTTAATATACTGCATGAGGAAGCAGCAAAAGTATTTCGGAACGCGACCAAAAATGAGCTAGTATTACAAATCGAGAGGCAGGTAAGGAACAATTCAAAAAACATGAAATCATTCTTTGTGATACATTTTTGTGAATAAAATGTATCACAAAGCTAGCGCAACTAATATTTGGTAACACAACAAGACTTCCCCTCATAAGGACCATAACACACCCAAACAGAGGCAGGAGCAGGGCTCTTCACAAGAAGGCAAATGAGATCCACCCTATCCCACCCAGGCACCAATAGCTCAGCAACCAAACCAACTCTCCTGCCGGACAAGGTAGGTTAGCCCCTTAATACCACGATTAACACCAATAGATCAACTGTAAAAATATATGTTCACATCAATCGTCAGCATAACGTGTGGCACCTCTGCCAATGTTAAAACTAATATCAAATTCTGAATAAATAAAAAAATTGTAGAATAGTACTCTTTGTTTTTGCATAGGCAGTTTTAGTAATAGAGTATTGTGTATGTAATAAAAATAGAAAATGCTGGAAATACTCAGCAGGTCAGGCAGCATCTGTGGAGAGAGAAACAGAGTTAATGTTTCAGGTCGATGACCTTTCATCTGAACTGGAAGAAGTTAGAGATGGTACAGGTGTTAAGCAAGTATAGAGGCAAGGAGAGGGGAGGAAAAAACAAAAGGGACATAATGTCTATATATTTCTTTTGTAGAGATGTTTTCATAAAGAAACAGCACAGAGCCAAGTATTAGAATTTTTACTTTCTGCTGTTCCTGTGGCATTGGTTTCCATCTGTTTTCCTTGGTTGTGTACAAAAATCCAGGTCGCTGATTGGAGCGTGGGCAGGTACATCAGGAGCGACGAGGTCGGGGCGGAGGAGCGATGAGAAATCATGGAGTGACATGATCCGGGCCCAGGAGAGGTGTGAATTCGGGGCCCAGAAGAGGCGTGGGCCCAGGGGCCAGCCCACACTGCAATATGTGTGCGCACTAGGTCCGTGCAGCAGAGCTGGTCTCGTGTCGTCTTGGTTAATCCTTGCCACTGGACCAAGACCTAGCTCTGTCAAGCCCATGTGGTGGCTGGTGTGCAACGGCCACCACACGTTAAAAAAAATCCACGGATCTTCCACCTTTCAAAATGTAGTTCGGGACCTGGAATATTAGGTCCTTCATTGAAACACCTGTGAACTCATCCCTTTTTGGCGTGGTAGCAAGTCATCCTCGATACGAGGGATCGCCTATGATAATGATGATTTAAGCAAAGCATGTAGATTACATACAGAGCAGATGGACAGCTTGTGGTGATCCCAGAATATTCTTGAAGCAAAAATAATATATACTGGACATTACAGAGAGATAACGAAATGTTTCTTTGCTGATGAACACTCCCTTTTCTATACTTTCTGTTTTTTTTGGGGGCCTCCCGGTTCAGACCACATATCCTCAGTAGTGAGAGTGAGCTGGTAATGCTCTCTTTGCGCTGAAATTAGCAACGAGGTGGTTTGTGACAGCAAACCAAGGAGACTCTCCCTTCAATTACTTATCTTGCTCTGTGTGAAAAGCATGGTCTCTGCTCGTCATAGAAACGTAGAAACATAGAAAGTAGATTCAGGAGTAGGCCATTCAGCCCTTCGAGCTTGCACCACCATTCAATATGATCATGGCTGATCATGCAACTTCAGTACCCCATTCCTGCTTTTTCTCCATACCCCTTGATCCCTTTAGCCATAAGGGCCGCATCTAACTCCCTTTTGAATATATTTAGTGAATTGGCCTCAACAACTTTCTGTGGTAGAGAATTCCACAGGTTCACAACTCTCTGAGTGAAGAAGTTTCTCCTCATCTCGGTCCTAAATGGCTTATCCCTTATCCTTAGACTGTGACCCCTGGTTCTGGACTTCCCCAACATCGGGGACATTATTCCTGCATCTAACCTGTCCAATCCCGTCAGAATTTTATGTTTCTATGAGATCCCCATTCTTCTAAATTCCAGTGAATATAAGCCTAGTCGATCCAGTCTTTCTTCATATGTCAGTTCTGCCATCCCGGGAATCAATCTGGTGAACCTTCGCTGCACTCCCTCAATAGCAAGAATGTCCTTCCTCAGATTAGGAGACCAAAACTGCACACAATACTCAAGGTGTGGTCTCACCAAGGCCCTGTACAACTGCAGTAAGACCTCCCTGCTCCTATACTCAAATCCCCTCGCTATGAAGGCCAGCATGCCATTTGCTTTCTTAACTGCCTGCTGTACCTGCATGCCAACCTTCAATGACTGATGTACCATGACACCCAGGTCTCGTTGCACCTCCCCTTTTATTAATCTGTCACCACTCAGATAATAATCTGCCTTCCTGTCTTTGCCATCAAAGTGGATAACCTCACACATCCACATTATACTGCATCTGCCATGCATTTGTCCATTCACATAACCTGTCCAAGTCCCCCTGCAGCTTCCTAGCATCTTCCTCACAGCTCGCACTGCCACCCAGCTTAGTGTCATCTGCAAACTTGTCGATATTACATTCAATTCCTTCGTCCAAATCATTAATGTATATTGTAAATAGCTGGGGTCCCAGCACTGAATCCTGCGGCACCCCACTAGTCACTGCCTGCCATTCTGAAAATGACTCGTTTATTCCCACTCTTTGCTTCCTGTCTGCCAACCAGTTCTCTATACACGTCAATACATTACCCCCAATACCATGTGCCTTAATTTTGCACAGTAATCTCTTGTGTTGGACCTTGTCAAAAACCTTTTGAAAGTCCAAATACACCACAAACACCGGTTCTCCCCTATCCACTCTACAAGTCACATCCTCAAAAAACTCCAGAAGATTTGGCAAGCATGATTTCCCTTTCATAAACCCATGCTGACTTGGACCGATCCTGTCACTGCTTTCCAAACGCGCTGCTATTACATCTTTAATAATTGATTCCAGCATTTTCCCCACCACCGATGTCAGGCTAAACCGGTCTATAATTCCCTGATTTCTCTCCCTCCTTTTTTAAAAAGTGGGGTTACATTAGCTACCCTCTAATCCATAGGAACGAAACCAGAATCCATGGAATGTTTGAAAATGACCACCAATGCATCTACTATTTCTAGGGCCACTTCCTTAAGTACTCTGGGATGCAGACTATCAGGCCCTGAGGATTTATTGGCCTTCAGTTCCTTCAATTTCCCATACTCCATTTCCTGACTCCGTTCCCCCTTCTCGCTAGACCCTTGGTCCCCCAATATTTTCGGGAGGTTATTCGTGTCTTCCTTACTGAAGACAGAACCCAAGTACTTGTTCAATTGGTCTGCCATTTCCTTGTTCCCATTATGAATTCCCCTGATTCTAACTGCAAGGGACCTACATTGGTCTTCACTAATCTTTTTCTTTTCACATATCTATAGAAGCTTTTGCAGTCAGTTTTTATGTTCCCTGCAAGCTTACTCTCATACTCTATTTTCCCCCTCCTAATTAAACCCTTAGTCCTCCTCTGCTGAATTCTAAATTTCTCCCAGTCCTTAGATTTGCTGCTTTTTCTGGCCAATTTATATGCCTCTTCCTTGGATTTAACACTCTCCTTAATTCCCCTTGTTAGCCATGGTTGAGCCACATTCCCTTTTTTATTCTTATGCCATACAGGGATGTACAATTGTTGTCGTTCATCCATGTGATATTTAAATGTCTGCCATTGCCTATCCACCGTCAACCCTTTAAGTATCATTCTCCAGTCTATCCTAACCAATTCACGTCTCATATCGTCGAAGTTTCCTTTCTATAAGCTCAGGACCCTAGTCTCTGAATTAACTGTGTCACTCTCCATCTTAATGAAGAATTCTACCATATTATGGTCTCTCTTCTCCAAGGGGCCCTGCATGACCAGATTGCTAATTAATCCTCTCTCGTTACACAAGACCCAGTCGAGGATGGCCTGCTCTCTAGTTGGTTCCTCGACATATTGGTCTGGAAAACCATCCCTTATACACTCCAGGAACTCCTCCTCCACAGTATTGCTACCAGTTTGGTTAGCCCAATCCATATGCAGATTAAAGTCACCCATGATAACTGCTGTACCCTTATTGCACACATCCCTAATTTCCTGTTTGATGCCATTCCCAACCTCCCTACGACTGTTTGGTGGTCTGTACCCAACTCCCAGTAATGTTTTCTGCCCTTTGGTGTTTCGCAGCTCCACCCATATAGATTCCACATCATCCACGCTAATGTCCTTCCTTAGTTATTGCGTTAATCTCCTCCTTAACAAGTAATGCTACCCCACCTCCTTTTCCTTCCTGTCTGTCCTTCCTGAATATTGAATACCCCTGGATGTTGAATTCCCAGCCTTGGTCACCCTGGAGCCATGTCTCCGTAATCCCAATTACATCATATCTGTGAGCAGCTATCTGCGCAGACAATTCATCCACTTTATTATGAATGCTCCTCACATTGAGACTCAGAGCCTTCAAGCTTGTTTCTTTAACACTTTGTTCTTTTAGAATTATGTTGTAATGTGGCCCTTTTTGATCTTTGCCCTTGATTTCTCTGCCCTCCACTCTTGCTTTTCTCCTTCCTACCTTTTGCTTCTGCCCCCTTTTTACTTCCCTCTGCCTCCCTGCATAGATTCCCATCCCCCTGCCATTTTAGTTTAAACCCTCCCCAACAGCACAAGCAAACATTCCACCTAGGACATCGGCTCCGGTTCTGCCCAGGTGCACTGGTTTGTACTGGTCCCACCGTTCCCAGAACTGATTCCAATGTCCCAGGAATTTGAATCCCTTCCCCTTGTACCATTCCTCAAGCCACGTATTCATCTGAGCTATCCTGCGATTCCTACTCTGACTAGCACATGGCACTTGTAGCAATCCCAAGATTACTACCTTTGAGGTCCTACTTTTTAATTTTACTCCTTGCTCCCTAAATTCAGCTTGTAGGACCTCATCCCATTTTTTTACCGATATCGTTGGTACCTATATGTACCACGACAGCTGGCTGTTCACCCTCCCCCTCCAGAATGCTCTGCAGCTGCTCCGAGACATCCTTTACCCTTGCACCAGGGAGGCAACATACCATCCTGGAGTCTCGTTTGCGGCCACAGAAACGCCTATCTATTCCCCTTACAATAGAATCCCCTATCACTCTAGCTCTCCCACTCTTTTTCCTACCCTCCTGTGCAGCAGAGCCACCCATGGTGCCATGAACTTGGCTGCTGCTGCCTTCCTCTGATGAGTCATCTCCCCAACAGTACCCAAAACGGTGCATCTGTTTTGGAGGGAGCTGACCGCAGGGACCCCTGCACTACCTTCCTTCCACTGTTCCACCTAATGGTCACCCATTCCCTATCTGGCTGTGTAACCTTTACCTGCGGTGTGACCAACTCACTAAACGTGCTATTCACGACATCCTCAGCATCGCCGATACTCCAGAGTGAATCCATGCGCAGCTCCAGTGCCACAGTGCGGTCTGTCAGGAGCTGCAGCTGGATACACTTCCTGCACATGTAGTGTCAGGGACACTGGGAACGTCCCTGACTTCCCACATAGCACAGGAGGAGCATGACACGGGTCTGGGCTCTCCTGCCATTGCTTAACCCTTAAATTAACCTAATTGATAACAACGCCAAAGGTTTCTTACTGATCAGAAATGAAAAAGAAAAAGATTAAATACGTACCAATCAACCAGCCAATCTCTTACCCGCTTGGCTGTGACATCACACTTTGATTTCTTTTTGCTTCTTTGTTTACCTTCTGCCCCTGAACCAGCTGGCCTCCTCCGACTGCTGGGCCCCCTTTTATGGGCCTCGCTGCTCCCGACCTGCTCCGCTCAGACCTCCTCCGCTCCTCCAGCTCCCGCTCTTTTCAAACTGCCCACTCCTCCGACTCTCCGACTCTCCGATCCTTGTCAGAAGTAAATTCCTCGCCCACCTTCAGCCCTCCTGTTCCTTGGACTCCTGGCCTCCCGAACTCACGGACTTCCCCGAATTCTCAGAGCCACCCGAACTTTCTTGAACAACACATATGATATTGGTAATACATTGTGTGCAGATTTCTGGGGCTAAACTTAGTCCTTACCACATAGGCCGCAACCAACAAGCTAAGCAGAGCTCGGAGGAGCAGGAGTGCTCCTCCCGAGCCCACATTCAAAGGACGGGAGCTGCCTCTGACCACCGATTATTTTCATTTCTTCCCACTCCCCCCCCGCCCCCCCCACCCCGATTGGCACTGATCCCCCTCCTCCAGGTCACCACTACCTCTATCCCTTGGCCGTCACTACCTCCCTCCTGGTCAACACTACCTCCCGACCTGACCGTGACAACCCTACTCGGTTGCCCCCCCCACTTCCTCGTTGCCCCCCACCCCTTTCCGACGGTCCTCCTTCCTTATTAACTGAGGGCTGCTACGATGCCAACAGTGCCCGATCTTCCGTTGCGCTTTGCCAGCGAGCTGCCTGTTGCTCTCCACAGCTCGCCAGCTCCATTGACATGAGGCCCAATGTCGGAGGCACGTGAGGACTCGCCATTCAGGCACACTCAAATTTCTAGGCCCCTGTGTCACACAAGCACACATGTATAAAACTATTCATGTGATGTTTTTCAGGTTGGACTCGAGCTTGACGATGATGTGTATTCAACAGACGACTGGAAGCCGTCACAACTCTGCCAGGTCATTCAAATATTTTGTTCTGTGTGTTAAAACCATGTGATACAGATTTCACTGTACTGATTTTCCTCAGGTTCCCATCTATCTACAATATATTAAACAATACATCCAGACATGCAGAAATTACACTGCAGACTTATTACAGATGCACACAAACTTACAAGAGAGAAAAAAGAGGAAGTTACAGAACGCTAGGTGCTCCTGACCTGGAGCCAGAATGGACGAGCACTTTACAATTTTTTTAAGTTCCCTGACCAAACTACATTGAAAGTCTGAGTGATTTCATCATGTATTTTCTATACAACAAGTAGACTATTGTTTTAAAGAAACACAGCTCCACCCTGACAGAATAATACATTGTGTTTTGCATGGTATAACACTTCCTTCCTTACAAAGCAGCATATCATCTGACTTACCTTGAACAATGCCAAAGGAGCTCTGTTAGTATTTAAAAATGGCGTGTGTGCGTTCAGACCAGAATGATACCGGGGCTTGGAGGATTAAATTATGAGGAGCGGTTGCATTTCTTTGAGGATAGAATATTGAGGGTGATGAGATTGAGGTGTTTAAGATGTTAAAAGGGTTCAATAGGGTAGATACAGAGAAATTATTTCATTTGGTGGGGGAATCCAAAATGAGGAGACGTAATAAAATTAGAGATGGCCCATTTAGGAGGGAAATTAGGAAGCACTTTTGCACGCAAAGGGTAGTGACAATCTGGAATTCTCTGCCCCAAACGGCTGTGGATGCTGGGAAAATTGGAGCTTTTGAGACTGAGATCAATAGATTTTTGTTAGATAAGGGTATTGAGGGATATGGGTTGAGGTACAGATCAGCCATTATCGTATTGAATGGCGGACTGGTCCGAGGGACTGATGGCTTCCTTTTGCTCCCATGTCAGGTTTTCAGATAAAACTGTTGTTCTAAAAACGTGTACTTGTCTAAAACTCTCAAATGAGGTGAGAAATCCCATTAAATATAATGATGAAACCTAGGAGCAGCAACACATTATCAATTGATCCAGATATCAATTTTATGTATTCCAACTCCCATTTTCTCCTCTATATGGACTAATCTGATGCTTATATAAGATTCCATAAGGTGCTGATTGCTTCACTCATTCTTTGGAAAGGGGCCTCACACATTCTTCGGTGGTGGGAGGGGCGGGGGGGGAGAGTGAAAATTCATCTTGCGCAGCAGCACAAAACGGGTAATAGTGTACCAGTTAGCCATTTGAAAATAAAATTGGATGGAGTGTAAAGCGAGCTGCCGATTCACTATTTTCACTGCAGCTGCAGATGAGTTTCACCTCCTTCATGTCTAAACCGGGACATTGACTATCGAGGGTGACCGACTGTGCAGGCATCACTCACAGCCAAGTCCAGTAATTTCCTCGCCGATACCCACGCTGAGATCGGCTAACTCAGCACAGACCTGGAATCTTCTTGTTCTGTATGGGTCAACTCCACAGTGATGGTGCACCTACCTCAGCTGAGCCATTGTGGAGGGAGGGCTTTAGGTGACATCTTACCCACACCATTGCCAGTGAACGAGCAACAAGGACATTCACCAGCATGCATAGTCCCTGCGGCCAGCCCGGACAGGCCGGAATCACCTCAGGCAACAGAGAGAGATGCTACCCATACCATTGCCAGTGAACGAGCAACAAGGACATTCACCAGCATGCATAGTCCCTGCGGCCAGCCCGGACAGGCCGGAATCACCTCAGGCAACAGAGAGAGATGCTACCCACACCATTGCCAGTGAACGAGCAACAAGGACATTCACCAGCATGCATAGTCCCTGCGGCCAGCCCGGACAGGCCGGAATCACCTCAGGCAACAGAGATGCATGCCAAGGCCCAACCACCAGAGCCCCAACTGCGGCGCTCCACGACAGAGTGTCGACCGCCTGAAAGACTCAATCTTTGACCCAAAGACGTTGGGGGGGAGGTGATGTCATGTTTGTAACCTTCACATAAAAGAGTAGGAGTAAATGGGTACTTTTCAGAATGGCAGGCAGTGACTAGTGGGGTACCGCAAGGTTCTGTGCTGGGGCCCCAGCTGTTTACATTGTACATTAATGATTTAGACAAGGGGATTAAATGTAGTATCTCCAAATTTGCGGATGACACTAAGTTGGGTGGCAGTGTGAGCTGCGAGGAGGATGCTGTGAGGCTGCAGAGCGACTTGGATAGGTTAGGTGAGTGGGCAAATGCATGGCAGATGAAGTATAATGTGGATAAATGTGAGGTTATCCACTTTGGTGGTAAAAATAGAGAGACAGACTATTATCTGAATGGTGACAGATTAGGAAAAGGGGAGGTGCAAAGAGACCTGGGTGTCATGGTACATCAGTCATTGAAGGTTGGCATGCAGGTGCAGCAGGCGGTTAAGAAAGCAAATGGCATGTTGGCCTTCATAGCGAGGGGATTTGAGTACAGGGGCAGGGAGGTGTTGCTACAGTTGTACAGGGCATTGGTGAGGCCACACCTGGAGTATTGTGTACAGTTTTGGTCTCCTAACCTGAGGAAGGACATTCTTGCTATTGAGGGAGTGCAGCGAAGGTTCACCAGACTGATTCCCGGGATGGCGGGACTGACCTATCAAGAAAGACTGGATCAACTGGGCTTGTATTCACTGGAGTTCAGAAGAATGAGAGGGGACCTCATAGAAACATTTAAAATTCTGACGGGGTTAGACAGGTTAGATGCAGGAAGAATGTTCCCAATGTTGGGGAAGTCCAGAACCAGAGGTCACAGTCTAAGGATAAGGGGTAAGCCATTTAGGACCGAGATGCGGAGGAACTTCTTCACCCAGAGAGTGGTGAACCTGTGGAATTCTCTACCACAGAAAGTTGTTGAGGCCAATTCACTAAATATATTCAAAAAGGAGTTAGATGAGGTCCTTACTACTAGGGGGATCAAGGGGTATGGCGAGAAAGCAGGAATGGGGTACTGAAGTTGAATGTTCAGCCATGAACTCATTGAATGGCGGTGCAGGCTAGAAGGGCCGAATGGCCTACTCCTGCACCTATTTTCTATGTTTCTATGTTTCTATGTTAACACAGAAATTCAGTCAATTCCATTGATATTCAGAAACTGCTGATGTTTCACTCTTCCACAATAAGATGACATCAGAACCAACAGATTGAATTTTTACCCTGCAACACATTGCCATTTATGTATTGTTATATACAATATTCAATGTGTTTGAGAGCTGTTCAGTAGAATACAGAGATTGTATTGAACTAGTTGAAGCCAAATTCCTCGTGAGGTGCTCAAGATGGGGTGTCAGCAGTCACTTGTTTAGTGGCAAGCAAAAACTTTCCGACTGAGCACGTTACTCATTTGTAAAAATTGCATGGCACCATAAAAACAGGACAGAGGCTAAAACAGCACCAAGAACTGTCATGTATGTAACCACAATGTAACACCACTGTGTTACTGTATACACTCAACCTAAATGCACACCTTGACCACAAGGGGTGAACTTGTGGGAGACACTTCTTACCTGATCACACAGGTATAAAAAGGGAGGTCCCACGCAGGGTCATCGTCTTTGGAGTCCTGTGAAAAAAGAATTAAGGTCACAGAGTGACCTTGTCCCCAGAATGTGCCTCGTGTGGTTTCATACTGTAGAGTAAGGACTTTACATTGGCGAAGAGAAATGGAAATTCACGACCCACGAGAATGGCCACCGGTTGCACAGAGGAACGGTACTGTGTTGGGGAAGACTGGGACGATTTTGTCGAGAGGCTTCAGCAAAGCTTCATTACGAAAGAATGGCTGAGGGATGCAGCGGCCGACAAGCGAAGGGCTCATCTTTTGACCAGCTGCGGACCAAAGACTTACGCGCTCATGAAGGACTTACTAGCACCCTAAAAACCGGCGGACAAAACCTATGAATAACTTAGCAAATTGATCGGGGAGCACCTCAAACCGGCGAGTAGCATACATATGGGCCGACACAGATTCTACACCCACCGACGCCGTGAAGGACAGAGCATACCGGACTTCGTAGCGGACCTCCGGCGTTTGGCCAGCCTCTGTAAGTTCACAGACGCCTGCAGGGGGAAGATGCTAAGGGACTTCTTTATCGAGGGCACTGTCATGCGGAAATTTTCCGCAAATTAATTGAGACCAAGGATTTGACCTTGGAAGTGGCGGCGTTGATGGCTCAAACTTTCATGGGGGAGGAAGAGATGAAAATAATATACGCGCGCAATTCTGCCTCTAACGCGGCGATGGATCAGGGAGTCAACATCATCAATGCGACTCAGAGCCCCGCAGGCAGGCAGGGGCAGTCCGACACTCCCCAGGCAGCAATAGACCCCAGAGAAGGACTTCAACAGAGACAATGGCAGACTGAACGGACATTCACGTCATCACAAGGGACAATGCGGCCCGGGATGGGGCCATTGACACCCACCAATAGGGTACTTAAGAGCAGTCAAAGGGACAGTCAGCACGAATGCCTGACCATAGTCCCTTTGTTCCCAACAATGGAAACTTTAACTCATGCTGGAGGTGTGGAGGAAAACACTCAGCTAGATCTTGCAGATTTCAACAGTTTGTCTGCAGGAACTGCAATCTCAGTGGCCACTTAGCTCGAATGTGCAGGAAGTCTGCAACCAGACTGATATGAGGCGGATGGACCAGAAGAGGGTACTTTGAGGCAGGATGACTTTTGGGGTGAATCGATGGACGCCAAGGTTCAGCTGGTCCATGTGACGAATACTCACAGTTCATACACCAGAACGCCACCAATGATGATGAGGGTTTTATTAAACGGTATCCCTGTACGCATGGAGCTGGACATTGGGGCCAGCCAGTCACTCATGGGCGTTCAGCAATTTGAGAATCTATGGCCACTTAAAGCCAGTAGACCCAAATTAGCATGTATTGAGACACAATTACGGACTTACACTAAAGAAATCATTCCGGTGCAATGTTGGCTGTCACACACAATGGGTTAGTGAATCGGCTGCCGCTCTGGATTGTCCCAGGCAATGGACCCGCACTGTTGGGGAGGAGCTGGTTAGCCGAGATGAACTGGAAATGGGGGGATGTTCATGCAGTGTCATCTGTGGAGCGAAGTTCATGCTCACAAGTCCTACAACAATTCGATTCACTATTCCAACCTGGCGTCGGGACTTTCAAAGGCATTAAAGTAAGGATACACATCAACCCGGATGCCAGGCCAGTGCACCACAAAGCCAGAGCGGTGCCTGTATGTGATGCGGGAAAAGATTGACAGCAAATTGGACCGGCTATTGAGAGAGGGCATCATCTTGCCTGTTGAATTCAGCGACTGGGCGAGTCCCATCGTTCCCGTCCTAAAAGCGGATGGCTCTCTCAGGATCTGTGGCGATTACAAGGCCACCATCAATCGGGTGTCCCTACAAGATCAATACCCGCTCCCAAGAGCGGAGGACCTCTTCGCCACGCTGGCAGGTGGCAAGCTGTTCACCAAGTTGGACCTCACTTCAGCCGATATGACCCAGGAACTGGCCGACGAATCTAAACTACTGACCACCCTCACCACGCACAAGGGACTGTTCATTTATAACAGGTGCCCATTTGGCATTCGATCAGCGGCCGTGATTTTTCAATGAAACATGGAAAGCCTGCTTAAATCCATTCCTGGAACGATCGTATTCCAGGACGACATCCTCATCACGGGTCGAAACACTGAGGAACACCTCCACAACCTGGACAAGGTGCTACGCCGACTGGACCGGGTAGGCCTGCGACTCAAGAAGTCTAAATGTGTGTTTTTCGCTCCTGAGGTTGAGTTTCTGGGTTGGAGGGTTGCTGCAGATGGGATTCAGTCCACCGAATCCAAAACAGAGGCGATTCGACGAGCGCCCAGGCCCTGCAACACATCGGAGTTGTGTTCATTCCTGGGACTGTTGAACTATTTCGGGAATTTTCTGCCGAACTTGAGCACGTTGTTGGAACCACTACACGTGCTCCTGCGTAAGGGTTGCAATTGGTTTTGGGGGTACTGTCAGGAACGGGATTTTGATCAGGCACGTAACCTACTTTGTTCAAACAAGTTGTTGACCCTGTACGACCCCTGTAAAAAAATTGGTTCTGACATGTGATGCATCGTCCTATGGGGTTGGGGTGCGTGTTGCAGCAGGGCAATGCTGAGGGTCAAGTACAACCTGTGGCTTATGCCTCCAGGTCGCGCGCTCAAGCAGAACGGGGATATGGGATGGTCGAGAAGGAAGCGCTTGCATGTGTCTATGGTGTAAAAAAAATGCATCATTACCTATTTAGAAACATAGAAAATAGGTGCAGGAGTAGGCCATTTGGCCCTTCTAGCCTGCACCACCATTCAATGAGTTCATGGCTGAACATGCAACTTCAGTACCCCATTCCTGCTTTCTCGCCATACCCCTTGATCCCCCTAGTAGTAAGGACTACATCTAACTCCTTTTTGAATATATTTAGTGGATTGGCCTCAACAACTTTCTGTGGTAGAGAATTCCACAGGTTCACCACTCTCTGGGTGAAGAAGTTTCTCCTCATCTCGGTCCTAAATGGCTTACCCCTTAACCTTAGACTGTGACCCCTGGTTCTGGACTTCCCTAACATTGGGAACATTCTTCCTGCATCTAACCTGTCTAAACCCGTCAGAATTTTAAACGTTTATATGAGATCCCCTCTCATTCTTCTGAATTCCAGTGAATACAAGCTCAGTTGATCCAATCTTTCTTGATATGTCAGTCCCGCCATCCCGGGAATCAGTCTGGTGAACCTTCGCTGCACTCCCTCAATAGCAAGAATGTCCTTCCTCAAGTTAGGAGACCAAAACTGTACACAATACTCAAGGTGTGGCCTCACCAAGGCCCTGTACAGCTGTAGTAACACCTCCCTGCCCCTGTACTCAAATCCCCTCGCTATGAAGGCCAACATGCCATTTGCTTTCTTAACCGCCTGCTGCACCTACATGCCAACCTTCAATGGCTGATGCACCATGACACCCAGGTCTCGTTGCACCTCCCCTTTTCCTAATCTGTCACCATTCAGATAATAGTCTGTCTCTCTGTTTTTACCACCAAAGTGGATAACCTCACACTTATCCACATTATACTTCATCTGCCATGCATTTGCCCACTCACCTAACCTATCCAAGTCACTCTGCATCCTCCTCGCAGCTCACACTGCCACCCAACTTAATGTCATCCACAAATTTGGAGATACTACATTTAATCCCCTCTTCTAAATCATTAATGTACAGTGTAAACAGCTGGGGCCTCAGCACAGAACCTTGCGGTACCCCACTAGTCACTGCCTGCCATTCTGAAAAGTACCCATTTACTCCTACTCTTTGCTTCCTGCCTGCCAACCAGTTCTCAATCCACGTCAGCACACTACCCCCAATCCCATGTGCTTTAACTTTGCACATGAATCTCTTAGGTGGGACCTTGTCGAAAGCCTTCTGAAAGTCCAAATACACCACATCAACTGGTTCTCCCTTGTCCACTCTACTGGAAACATCGTCAAAAAATTCCAGAAGATTTGTCAAGCATGATTTCCCTTTCACAAATCCATGCTGACTTGGACCTATCATGTCACCTCTTTCCAAATGCGCAGCTATGACATCCTTAATAATTGATTCCATCATTTTACCCACTACCGATGTCAGGCTGACCGATCTATAATTCCCTGTTTTCTCTCTCCCTCCTTTTTTAAAAAGTAGGGTTACATTGGCTACACTCCACTCCATAGGAACTGATCCAGAGTCTATGGAATGTTGGAAAATGGCTGTCAATGCATCCGCTATTTCCAAGGCCACCTCCTTAAGTGCTCTGGGATGCAGACCATCAGGCCCTGGGGATTTATCGGCCTTCAATCCCATCAATTTCCCCAACACAATTTCCCGACTGATAAGGATTTCCCTCAGTTCCTCCTTCTTACTAGACCCTCTGACCCCTTTTATATCCGGAAGGTTGTTTGTGTCCTCCTTAGTGAATACCGAACCAAAGTACTTGTTCAATTGGTCTGCCATTTCTTTGTTCCCCGTTATGACTTCCCCTGATTCTGACTGCAGGGGACCTACGTTTGTCTTTACTAACCTTTTTTTCTTTACATATCTATAGAAGCTTTTGCAGTCCATCTTAATGTTCCCTGCAAGCTTCCCTTGTACTCTATTTTCCCTGCCCTAATCAAACCTTTTGTCCTTCTCTGCTGAGTTCTAAATTTCTTCCAGTCCCCGGGTTCGCTGCTATTTCTGGCCAATTTGTATGCCATTTCCTTGGCTTTAATACTATCCCTGATTTCCCTTGATAGCCACGGTTGAGCCACCTTCCCTTTTTTATTTTTATGCCAGACAGGGATGTACAATTGTTGTAGTTCATCCATGCGGTCTCTAAATGTCTGCCATTGCCCATCCACTGTCAACCCCTTAAGTATCATTCGCCAATCTATCCTAGCCAATTCACGCCTCATACCTTCAAAGTTACCCTTCTTTAAGTTCTGGACCATGGTCTCTGAATTAACTGTTTCATTCTCCATTCTAATGTAGAATTCCACCATATTATGGTCACTCTTCCCCAAGGGGCCTCGCAAAACGAGATTGCTAATTAATCCTCTCTCATTACACAACACCCAGTCTAAAATGGCCTCCCCCCTAGTTGGTTCCTCAACATATTGGTCTAGAAAACCATCCCTTCTGCACTCCAGGAAATCCTCCTCCACTGTATTGCTTCCAGTTTGGTTAGCCCAATCTATATGCATATTAAAGTCACCCATGATAACTGCTGCACCCTTATTGCATGACCCCCTAATTTTCTGTTTGATGCCCTCCCCAACATCACTACTACTGTTTGGAGGTCTGTACACAACTCCCACTAATGTTTTTTGCCCTTTGGTGTTCTGCAGCTCTACCCATATAGATTCCACATCATCCAAGCTAATGTCCTTCCTAACTATTGCATCAATCTCCTCTTTAACCAGCAATGCTACCCCACCTCCTTTCCCTTTTATTCTATCCTTCCTGAATGTTCAATACCCTTGGATGTTGAGTTCCCAGCCCTGATCATCCTGGAGCCACGTCTCTGTAATCCCAATCACATCATATCTGTTAATATGTATTTGCACAGTTAATTCATCCACCTTATTATGGATACTACTTGCATTAAGACACAAAGCCTTCAGGCTTGTTTATTTAACACCCTTTATACTTTTAGAATTATGATGCACTGTGGTCCTTTTTGTTTCTTGCCTTTGTTTACTCGGCCTTCCACTATTGCTTTTTACCGTTCTACCATCTGTTTCTGACTCCATATTACTTTGCGTTGTCTCGCTGCATAGGTTCCCATCCCCCTGCCATATTAGTTTAAACACTCCCGAACTGCATTAGCAAATGTTACCCCCAGGACATCAGTTCCAGTCCTGCCCAAGTGCGGACCATCCCTTTTGTACAGGTCCCACTTCCCCCAGAACTGGTTCCAATGTCCCAGGAATTTGAATCCTTCCCTCTTGCACCACTGCTCAAGCCACATATTTATTATAACTATCCTGCTCCCTCTACTCTGATTAGCATGTGGCACTGGTAGCAATCCAGAAATTACTACCTTTGAGGTCCTACTTTTTAATTTAACTTCTAGCTCCCTAAATTCGGCTTGTAGGACCTCTTCCCGCTTCTTAACTATGTTGTTGGTACCTACATGTAGCACGACAACTGGCTGTTCACCCTCCCTCTCCAGAATGCTCTGCAGCCACTCCATGACATGCTTGACCCTTGCACCAGGGAGGCAACATACCATCCTGGAGTCTCGGTTGTGGCCACTGAAACTCCTATCTATTGCCCTTACAATAGAGTTCCCTATCACATTTTGATCGGAAGTTTGAATTAGAGACAGACCACAATCCAGTAACATCCCTGTTGTCAGGCAGCAAGGCGATCAATGCCAACTCATCAGCTCGCATACAGCGATGGGCTCTCATGCTGGCTGCTTATGACTACTCCATCCGGCACTGGCCCGGCACTGAAAATTGCGCTGACGCGCTCAACAGGCTTTCACTGGCCACCACTGAGGGGGCAGCGGAGCAAAGCGCTGAGATGGTCATGGCTGTCGATGCCTTTGACAGCACAGGCTCCTCCATCACAGCCCGCCAGGTCAAAATCTGTACTAACAGAGATCACCTCCTTTCCCTGATTAAGAAATGTGTCCTGACTGGGGATTGGGCGCCCGCACACGAAGCATGCTCTGAGGAGGTCAGACCGTTCCATAGACGGATGGATGAGCTCTCCATCCAAGCCGACTGCCTACTATGGGGCAGCCGGGTAGTTATGCCCCAGAAGGACAGGGAGGCATTCATCAGGGAACTCCACAGCGAGCACCCAGGCATTGTGTTGATGAAGGTCATTGCCCGGTCACACGTTTGGTGGCCTGGAATTGATTCGACCTGGAACACTGTGTTCGCAGGTGCACGACGTGAGCCCAGCTGGGTAATGCCCCCAGAGAGGCCCCGCTCAGCCCGTGGCCCTGGCCCACCAGGCCATGGTCATGCATTCATGTTGACTACATGGGCCCGTTCATAGGTAAGATGTTCCTTATTGTGGTAGATGGGTACTCGAAATGGATAGAGTGCATCATTCTGAATTCATGCATGTCATCCACCACCGTGGAAAGCCTACGTGCGATCTTTGCAACCCATGGCTTGCCGGACATCCTGGTTAGTGATAATGTCCCATGTTTCACAAGCTATGAATTCCGAGAATTTATGTCGGGCAATAGCATCAACCACGTCAGGACTGTGCCGTTCAAGCCGGCCTCCAATAGCCAGACGGAACGTGCGGTCCAAATCATTAAGCAAGGTGTGCTCAGGATTCAAGGACCCTCCCTACAATGCCGCCTATCGCGTCTCCTGCTGGCCTATAGATCCCGACCGCACTCGCTCACGGGGCTCCCGCCCGCAGAGCTACTAATGAAACGGACACTCAAAACTCGGTTGTCCCTCATTCACCCAGTCCTCACCGACATAGTTGAGGGCAAGCGCAAGTCACAAAACGAGTACCATGACCGTAATTTGAGGGGGAGATGTATACAAATAACTAGTCCTGTATTCGTCCTCAATCACGCCATGGGGCCCAAATGGCTTGAGGGCACTGTAATTGACAAAGAGGGGAATAGGGTCATCACGGTAAAACTCAACAATGTTCAGATATGCTGTAAGCATCTGGACCAAGTAAAAAAAAGGTTCAGCATCGACATGGAGGAATCTGAAGAAGACCAAGAGATGGTGCTCATAACACCGCCAGTGAACGAGCAACAAGAGCAATCAGAAGAATGCACAGTCCCTACGGTCAGCCCGGACAGGCCGGAATCACCACAGGTGACAGACACTCACGTCAGTGTCCAACAACCAGAACCCCGACTGCGGCGCTCCACGAGGGAACGTAGACCACCTGAAAGATTAAACCGATGATCCCAATAAGACTTTGGGGTGGGTGGGGGGTGGGGGGGAGGTGATGTCATGTATGTAACCACAATGTAACACCACTGTATTACTGTATATACTCAACCTAGATGCAAACCTTGACCACAAGGGGTGAACTTGTGGGAGACACTCCTTACCTGATCACACAGGTATAAAAATGGATGTCCCACGCAGGGTCATTGTCTTTGGAGTCCTGTGAATAAAGAGTTAAGGTCACAGATGACCTTGTCCCCAGAATGTGCCTCGTGTGGTTTCATATTGTAGAGTAAGGACTTTACAAGAACTATGACTGAATAGCAACCATGAACCCAGTCTGTGTGGTATTGGAGGGCTGAGGATAAGAGATTGAATGAAAAGAAAAGAAAGAAAGACTTGCATTTAAACAGTGCCTTTCACGACCACCGGACGTCTCAAAGCACTTTACAGCCAATGAAGTATTTTGAAGTGTAGTCACTGTTGTAATGTAGGAAACACGGCGGCCAATTTGTGCACAGTAAGCTCCCACAAACAGCAATGTGATAATGATCAGATAATCTTGAGGGATAAATATTGGCCAGGACACCGGGGATAACTCCCCTGCTCTTCTTCGAAATAGCACTATGGGATCTTTTACGTTCACTTGAGAGAGCAGACAGGAGTGGTTGTAATCTACCAAAATTCCCTGGATTCTGGCGAGGTCCCAGCGGATTGGAAAACTGCAAATGTAATCCCCCTATTTAAGAAAGGAGGGAGACAGAAAGCAAGAAACTACTGACCAGTTAACATCTGTTATTGGGAAAATGCTGGAGTCCATCATTAAGGAAGCAGTAACAGGACATTTAGAAAATCATAATGCAAGCAGAGTTGGCATGGTTTTATGAAAGGGAAATAATGTTTGACAAATTTGCTTGAGTTCTTTGAGGATGTAACGAGCAGCGTGGATAAAACGGAACCAGTAGATGTCGTGTATTTGGATTTCCAGAAAGCATTCGATAAGGTGCCACATAAAAGGTTGCTGCACAAGATAAGAGCAGGGTTGGGAGTAATACATTCGTGTGAATAGAGGATTGACAAACTAACAGAAAACAGAGAGTTGGGATAAATGGGTCATTTTCAGGTTGGCAAACTAACTAGTCGGGTACCGCAGGGATCACTGCTGGGACATCAACTATTTACAATTTATATTAATGATTTGGATGAAGGGACTGTGTAATGTCGCCATATATGCTGATGATACAAAGATAGGTGGGAAAGCAAGTTGTGAGGAGGACGCAAAGAATCTGCAAAAGGATATAGATAGATAGGCTAAGTGACTGGGCAAAAAATTTGACGGATGGAGTATAATGTGGGAAAATGTGAGATTATCCACTTTGGTAGGAAAAATAAAAAAGCAAATTATTATTTAAATGGGGAGAGATTACAAAATGCAGTGGTACAGAGGGATCTGGGGGTCCTTGTACATGAAACACAAAAAGTTAGCATGCAGGTACGAGAAGTAATTAGGAAGGCAAATGGAATGTTGGCCTTTATTGCAAGGGGGATGGAGTATAAAAGTCGGGAAGTCCTGCTACAACTGTACTGGGTGTTGGTAAGACCACACCTGGAGTACTGTGTACAGTTTTGGTCATTGAATTTATTTAAGGTGAATTTTTGACAGATTTTTGAACGATAAGAGAGTCAAGGGTTATGGGAAGCGGGTGAGGAAATGGAGTTGAGGCCAGGATCAGGTCAGCCTTGATCTTATTGAATAGTGGAGCAGGCTTGAGGGGCCAAATGGCCTTCTCCTGCTCCTATTTCTTATGTTCTTATGGTGACAACTGTGTCCTTTACTGTCTGACCAACCTGCTAATCCTCAATTCCCTGATACAATTGAGTGTTAGGGCAAGTGAAACGGCACAATACCCTGCAAATTGCTGCCTTTATCCACCGGTCATTGCACAAACAAGAATCCCAAAGGCTGTGAAACTGCTAAGCTTTAACAAATAATTTTTTTGCAACAAATCACTGGTTCAACTGATCATCCATTAGTTCCAGTTTGTGCATTTAATAATAATGAAGCACTGTTTTGTACCCTGATCTCCTAACTTCCTGTTTTTATTCATGGCAGTCCTCTGCAAAGGGACCTCAAAAATGGCGTCACCGTTCAAGAACGTTTTACACAGGCAGACTGCCGTGGATCATTCTAGCAACTTCTATGGTGACTGTAGTCGTCGTGATGGGGGTACTGAAAATCACAACAGTGAAAAAATGAAATAAATCCCCATTTATTTATGTGATAACCTACTCAATTGCCAGTATCTTTATTCTTTTGTTGTTGCACCAAAGTACTCACAGGCAGCCACATCAAGCTAAGTGAAGGTAAAATGATATACATAGAAACATAGAAAATAGGTGCAGGAGTAGGCCATTTGGCCCTTCGAGCCTGCACCATCATTCAATATGATCATGGCTGATCGTGCAACTTCAGTACCCCATTCCTGCTTTCTCTCCATACCCCTTGATCCCTTTAGCCATAAGGGCCACATCTAACTCCCTTTTGAATATATCCAACAAACTGGACTCAACAACTTTCTGTGGTAGAGAATTCCACAGGTTCACAATTCTTTGAGTGAAGAAGTTTCTCCTCATCTCGGTCCTGTATGGCTTACCCCTTATCCTTAGACTGTGACCCCTGGTTCTGGACTTTCCCAACATCGGGAACATTCTTCCTGCATCTAACCTGTCCAATCACGTCAGAATTTTATATGTTTCTATGAGATCCCCTCTCATTCTTCTAAATTCCAATGAATATAAGCCTAGTCGATCCAGTCTTTCTTCATATGTCAGTTCTGCCATCCTGGGAATCAGTCTGGTGAACCTTCGCTGCACTCCCTCAATAGCAAGAATGTCCTTCCTCAGATTAGGAGACAAAAACTGTACACAATCCTCAAGGTGTGGCCTCACAAAAGCCCTGTACAACTGCAGCATGACCTCCCTGCTCCTATATTCAAATCCTCTCGCTATGAAGGCCAACATGCTATTTGCTTTCTTAAATGCCTGTTGTACCTGTATGCCTACTTTCAATGACTGATGTACCATGACACCCAGGTCTCGTTGCACCTCTCCTTTTCCTAATCTGTCACCATTCAGATAATAATCTGCCTTCCTGCTTTTGTCACCAAAGTGGATAACCTCACACTTATCCACATTGTACTGCATCTGCCATGCATTTTCCCACTCACCTAACCTGTCCAAGTCACCCTGCAGCTTCTTAGCATCCTCTTCACAGCTCACACTGTCACCCAGCTTAGTGTCATCTGCAAACTTGGAGATATTACATTCAATTCCTTCACCTAAATCATTAATATATATTGTAAATAGCTGGCGTCCCAGCACTGAACCTTGCAGTACCCCCACTAGTCACTGCCGTTGCAGGAAATGGAAACATGGTTTAAAAAATGCAAATCTGAAATAACAGAGATAAGACCAGAAATGCACAGCCAAGATTCAGTATCTGAAAGAGAAAGATAGATTATCATTTCAGATAGAGGTGCTGTGTCAGAACTGATGAAGTGTGACGCACCTGAAAATTCATCTTTTCAGATACTGTCTTACTTGTTGTGGCCCTTCCAGTATTTGAGTCTTAAGATTAATTTGCTCTGGCTGACTGTAGAAACTAAGTGTCAGCTGTAGTTCATAGAAACATAGAAACATAGAAAATAGGTGCAGGAGCAGGCCATTCAGCCCTTTTAGCCTGCACCGCCATTCAATGAGTTCATGGCTGAACATGAAACTTCAGTACCCCCTTCCCGCTTTCACGCCATACCCCTTGATCCCCCGAGTAGTAAGGACTTCATCTAACTCCCTTTTGAATATATTTAGTGAATTGGCCTCAACTACTTTCTGTGGTAGAGAATTCCACAGGTTCACCACTCTCTGGGTGAAGAAGTTTCTCCTTATCTCGGTCCTAAATGGCTTACCCCTTATCCTTAGACTGTGACCCCTGGTTCTGGACTTCCCCAACATTGGGAACATTCTTCCTGCATCCAACCTGTCCAAACCCGTCAGAATTTTAAACGTTTCTATGAGGTCCCCTCTCACTCTTCTGAACTCCAGTGAATACAAGCCCAGTTGATCCAGTCTTTCTTCATATGTCAGTTCTGCCATCCTGGGAATCAGTCTGGTGAACCTTCGCTGCACTCCCTCAATAGCAAGAATGTCCTTCCTCAAGTTAGGAGACCAAAACTGTACACAATACTCCAGGTGTGGCCTCACCAAGGCCCTGTACAACTGTAGCAACACCTCCCTGCCCCTGTACTCAAATCCCCTCGCTATGAAGGCCAACATGCCATTTGCTTTCTTAACCGCCTGCTGTACCTGCATGCCAACCTTCAATGACTGATGTACCATGACACCCAGGTCTCGTTGGACCTTCCCTTTTCCTAATCTGTCACCATTCAGATAATAGTCTGTCTCTCTGTTTTTACCACCAAAGTGGATAACCTCACATTTATCCACATTATACTTCATCTGCCACGCATTTGCCCACTCACCTAACCTATCCAAGTCACTCTGCAGCCTCATAGCATCCTCCTCGTAGCTCGCACTGCCACCCAACTTAGTGTCATCCGCAAATTTGGAGATACTACATTTAATCCCCTCGTCTAAATCATTAATGTACAATGTAAACAACTGGGGCCCCAGCACAGAACCCTGCGGTACCCCACTAGTCACTGCCTGCCATTCCGAAAAGTACCCATTTACTCCTACTCTTTGCTTCCTGTCTGACAACCAGTTCTCAATCCACGTCAGCACACTACCCCCAATCCCATGTGCTTTAACTTTGCACATTAATCTCCTGTGTGGGACCTTGTCGAAAGCCTTCTGAAAGTCCAAATATACCACATCAACTGGTACTCCTTTGTCCACTTTATTGGAAACATCCTCAAAAAATTCCAGAAGATTTGTCAAGCATGATCTCCCTTTCACAAATCCATGCTGACTTGGACTTATCATGTCACCATTTTCCAAATGCGCTGCTATGATATCCTTAATAATTGAGTGGCAGTACACTTGCCATTAGCAACTAAGCAATTGCAGGGGAGCTGAGATCCTTTGGTATACCTGGAGTGAATGCTATGAATGTTATATTTGGAGAAAAAAGCTTACCTTCAATTACATATACAAGATCTACAGCCTTACATGTGCATCTAGTGGTACTGGAAGTCTTCCTCTACATTGGGCATAAGATAATATACAATAGACAACAAAGTTAATGATAATTGTAATGCTAATTTATAATATGTACACTATAACCGTCTGTTTTGAATACAGTACAGAAGTTTGAATGAAAGGTCGTCGACCTGAAATGTTAACTCTGTTTCCCTTTCCACTGAGTACTGAGTATTTCCAGCATTTTCTGTTTTTATGACAGTAGAGTTTTTTTGTCAGCCAATTGTCTTGACACTTACAGAAACCCGTCACCAAATTTAGGAGACTTCAAACCAAGCTAGTGCAAAATCCATTCCAGTAAGGTTTCTGTTTGTCCAACATGGAGTACATACGTTCTTCACTCTCGGGACACATCCTATCTACCGACACTCAGAGATGTGTTTATATTGATTAGAGGAACTAGAGGAGTTTTGATTTCAAAAATAAATTCTTGGCATCAGATCCACCAGCAACACTGAGCAATCTTTTAAGTGGCCTCCAAACATTTTGTCGAAATATTATGCAGCACTTCTCATCATCTGTTTGTCGATTATTTTGATGACTGTGGCCAGTCAGAATGAACATAAAGTTTGATGGAAGCTGTGGAGGGGAATGCAGCAAGTGATGGAAGGAAATGAGAGGGGCCTTTTGCATTTATTACTTATGGTGGTGGGGCAGTTATTTCGAGTGGCTTTATGATCTTGATACAGACTTCGACTCGGCGCCTTGATCCTCCTTTCTTGACAGAGTGAAAGGAATTATAACAAGCTCATTGAGCTTAACAGAAAGGAAGATTGGGTTACGACTAGTCACTTCAGTATTGTAGCTGAGGTAGCTACATGTTTTGCCTGAAAAGTAGTGTATGGCTTGCTCTGGTAGAGACATTAGAACAATTCAGAGAAATTCTACAAGAATGGAATGTAAAACTTTCAAGCAGCACTTTCAAAGCAAAGTATTTTAGAGGGTCCTTGGAACAGGAGCTGTGTAGCATTCTCCTCCTGAGACAAGGGGCACTGAAGCCATTGCTACTGCCACTGGCTAAGAGCAGTTAATTCAGTATAGAGCAGCTAGCAAAGCTGTGGTCTTCCTGATCTCCTTACATCTGTTCAATACCATACAGGGAAGTGGATTTATCAAACCCCCAGGAGAGTTTGCTTCATATGATTTCAATCAGCTAACGACTTCTGTTTTAAATCAGCTAAGTAATTAACTTTTTCACACGAAGGGTCCTGGAACTTGCTCCCCTAAAAGGCTGTGGATGCTGAGGTCAGTTGACTGGGATCGCTAGATTTTTGTTGGGTAAGGGTATCAAGGGCTATGGAGCAAAGGTGAGTAAATGGAGTTGAGGTGCAGATCAGTCATGATCTAATTGAATGGTGGAGCAGGCTCGAGGGGCTGCATAGCCTATTCCTGTTCCTATGATCCGAAGTTCCTCAGTCATTTGTAATCAAAAAGGATACTTATATATTGCAAGCATTGATTATTCCCTCATTTTGTTAATATAGAAAAGTGTGTATTGTAGTTGGGAATTAAATCTGACTAGCATGAGCATCACATTGGGTCGGATTTTGTGGTAAATATAACGGCGAGGCTAACAGCACTAACCGCTATTAAAGTGTAAATCAGGCAGCAACTTCCAGATCGCAAATGCACAGTTAAATTCTTAAATTAGGAAGTTGCTGTCTGAGATGTCCTATTCTTCCAGAAGCTGCTCGAGAATGGTATCTCGCTGAGAGACTTGCCATTGAAATAAATTGAACAGCATAAAATTGCTGTATGTACCTGATATATGTACACACTAAACTCTCCAGAAAAAAATAGGCCTTGTCCATTCAACGTTCAACGCCATGGTAAATTTTAATTACAACCAAACAACTTCTCTGGTACTGAAAATTAACTTTTAATAAATGTGGTGCCTCAGTCCTTCAGATTTTAATTATTGTTGGAGAATTATAAAAATTAAAATGTAAATACATTTTTTAATTTTCTGTCTCTTTTATTTCTCTCTCGCAATCCAATCTTTCTGTCCCTCTCTTTATTTTGATTTCTGTACCTTATTTGAAATTGAGTTAAATATTCTAACTGACACTTCCTGGTTCAGACTCTGCGCTGCTCATTAACGATTTTTTTAATTGGCTGGATTTTCGGCTCATTTGTGCCCCGTTTAGCGCCTGGGCGGGGACACAAAAACAATTTTTTTGATGCGAAATGAGGCACACAACATTTTGCGCCCAGGCAGAACGTTCGGCAGTGGTTTTGTGGCGGTGTAAAACTTAGCGCCCGCCCAATGTTTTCACCATTTGGATGATGTCAATCGGTGTGCAACGCTGCGCTACTGCCACGATCGGAACTTTCGAGCATATCGCCCGATTTAGCGTCCGCCCGGGAACCCGCCAGCAAAAAGCAGTTACACCTAGGACACACCCGGCGCTAACGGTGCCATCTTTAAAATGGAGGAGAAGTTGAGTGCATAAAAGGATTGGGAGAAGAAGGCTGCATTTTTCATAGTGAAGTTTTGTGTGAGTTTATATTTCATTTTAAAGGACATTAAAGGACATTTTAAAAGATGGGGCCCATACTATGTCAGCCATTAATGCTGGCTGCTATATTTATATGGCATCGAGCTGGAAGAAGGCTTATTGATGAGCATTTTCAATGTAATTGAAAAGGTCGCTGACATATGGGGAGGAGGCCTTACCCCCCATGAGCTTACAAGGAATATCGCTCATACCTGCGACACAGTGTGTTCGAAGGCTGCGCTTCATAAAAGAAGTGCTGACAGAGATATGCCAACTCATAAAGGCAGACCTACAGCCTACCAGCAGCAACAGGACTGCACTGCCCGTCAAGGTGAAGGTGACTGCGGCACTTGCCTTCTGTGCCTCCGGCTCCTTTCAGACATCAGCGGGGGATATATGCTCCTTCTCGTAGCATGCTACACATTGCTGCATTTTCCAGGTGACTACTGCACTACTCCACTGGGCAGGCCACATTGTTCGCATGCCAGACACAAGACTCCCAAAGCAAGTGCTCTATTCAGAACTCCTTCAAACGGCAAATGAGCCAAAGGTGGGCAGAGGAAACATTATAAGGACACCCTCAAAGCTGCCCTGATAAAGTGCAACATCCCCATGGACACCTGGGAGTCCCTGGCCAAAGACTGCCCAAAGTGGAGGAAGTGCATAAGAACGTAAGATATAGGAGCAGGAGTAGGCCATACGGCCCCTCAAGCCTGCTCCGCCATTCAATAAGATCATGGCTGATCTGATCATGCACTCAGCTCCACTTCCCTGCCCGCTCCCCATAACCCCTTATCGTTCAAGAAACTGTGTATTTCTGTCTTAAATGTATTCAATGTCCCAGCTTCCACAGCTCTCTGAGGCAGCAAATTCCACAGATTCACAAACCTCTGAGAGAAAAAATTTCTCCTCATCTCAGTTTTAAATTGGTGGCCCCTTATTCTAAGATCATGCCCTCTAGTTCTAGTCTCCCCCATCAGTGGAAACATCCTCTCTGCATCCACCTTGTCAAGTCCCCTCATAATCTTATACATTTCGATAAGATCACCTCTCATTCTTCTGAATTCCAATGAGTAGAGGCCCAACCTACTCAACCTTTCCTCATAAGTCAACCCCCTCATCTCCGGAATCAACCTAGCGAACTTTCTCTGAACTGCCTCCAAAGCAAATATATCCTTTCGTAAATATGGAAACCAAAACTGCACGTAGTATTTCAGGTGTGGTCTCACCAATACCCTGTATAGCTGTAGCAAGACTTCCCTGCTTTTATACTCCATCCCCTTTGCGATAAAGGCCAAGATTCCATTGGCCTTCCTGATCACTTGCTGTAACTGCATACTATCCTTTTGCGTTTCATGCACAAGTATCCCCAGGTCCCGCTGTACTGCGGCACTTTGCAATCTTTCTCCATTTAAATAATAACTTGCTCTTTGATTTTTTTCTGCCAAAGTGCATGACCTCACACTTTCCAACATTATATTCCATCTGCCAAATTTTTGCCCACTTATTTAGCCTGTCTATGTCCTTTTGTAGATTTTGTGTGTCCTCCTCACACATTGCTTTTCCTCCCATCTTTGTATCGTCAGCAAACTTGGCTACGTTACACTCGGTCCCTTCTTCCAAGTCGTTAGTATAGATTGTAAATAGTTGGGGTCCCAGCACTGATCCCTGCGGCACCTCACTAGTTACTGATTGCCAACCAGAGAATGAACCATTTATCCCGATTCTCTGTTCTCTGTTAATTAGCCAATCCTCTATCCATGCTAATATATTACCTGCAACCCTGTGAACTTTTATCTTGTGCAGTAACCTTTTATGGGGAGGGCGCTGAGCACCTCGAGTCTCATCGCCGAAAGCATGCAGAAATCAAGCGCAGGCAGCGGAAAGAGCATGCGGCAAACCTGTCCCACCCACCCTTTCCCTCAACGACTATCTGTCCCACCTGTGACAGGGACTGTGGTTCTTGTATTGGACTGTTCAGCCACCTAAGGACTCATTTTTAGAGTGGAAGCAAGTCTTCCTCGATTCTGAGGGACTGCCTATGATGATGACTGCACTGTACGCACACCGGATGGACTGCATAAACTTTCCAATGACCAGGGAGTCCCAAAATGAGAGGTCTGTAGGTTTTGGACGATTCGCTCGCTTCTCCAAGGTTCAGGGTGCCCTTGACTGTACGCACATCGCCCTGTGAGCACCTTTACACAATCCAGAAGTTTACCGAAACCGAAAGAAACTCCACTCCAAGAACGTATAGATCGTCTGCGACCATAATCAGCGTATCATGGTAGTCAATGCCCAATATCCAGCGAGAATCCATAATGCTTTCATCTTGCATGAGAGCACTGTCTCAGGTATGTTCCAGCATCAATCACAAGGCCAGAGCTGAATGCTGGGGTCAAAGGCTATGGCCTCGCCACCTGGCTCATGACTCCCCTCCGGAACCCTCAGACAGAAGACGGCAGAGACTGAGAACCATGCAGCCACACGCAACATCGTCGAACAGAAAATTGGAGTGCTCAAGCAGCGCTTCTGATGCCGGGATTACTCTGGAGGCTGCCTGCTATACTCCCCTCAGCAGGTCTTTGAGTTCATTGTGGTGTGCTGCATGCTACACAACTTAGCCATCATGAGGGGACAGGATTTGCCGATGGGGATTGCAGAACCACCTCAGGATCTCTCAAAGACAAGGAAGAGGAGCCGAGTGAGGAACCCATGCCACCACCACCACCACAACCACCATCACAGGGGAGGCCTCATGGAGCTTTCGCCGCTGCAAAAGCCTTATGTCAGCAGCTCATAATTGAATGCTTTGCTTGAAGAGTGAACGGCATGTTTGATCGTTAACTGGCCACTCTATCCCACAATGTTGAATATTCCCCCTCTTATTCTGCAAATGAGACACTAGACAGGAATGGTTAAGGTGAACAAAATAATTTATTAAACATTGTAAACTTTATAAATGTAATTGTGGAACTTTATTAAAATTTATTAAACATTGTGAACTTTTATAACTTTCTGAACAGAATTGGGAAACTTTGAAAACTTTATAATAAAATAACAAAACAACAACCCCTGCCCCACTGTCTTTTTTCACCAGCTCTCCCCACACTGCCCACCCCCCCCCCCGCCCCTTAGTCCCCTCCCTCGCCTGATGCCCCTACCCAAAGTGGCACCAAGAATTCGTGCAGCAAGATGGCCAGAGTCCTACTGAATTGGAGGGAGAGACATTGGCGACGCCATCTGGGGACGCGCTGGATCAGCTCGTGGAATGCAAAGCCCAGCATCTGATTGGCAAGCCTCTTGATCGACATCGCCAGTCACAGGTGCTGACGGGTGAGCTGGATGCTCTCCCTGGACAGTCCCACCATGTCCAGTTACGCGTCTGCCTGCCTGCCTGCCAGCAGACCGACGTTGCCGACTCACCCCAGGGAGAGATGGCATACGGGATTCGACCCCTGAACTGCGTTGTTGCATACTAGTCCCAGGAGCCTCAGAGATCTCAAAGCCCAGGAATGTAAGATCATCCTCGCTCAAGGTGCTTGCTGTGGCAAAAGAGGTGTCGAGTGCATCTGCCCCCATCCCCCCACCCTGGAGTAGGCTGATCGATAAACTCCTCTTCTTCTTCCTCCTCCTCCCCCACATGAAGGCCCGACATGGAGAGTTGATGTGAGGGATGCGGCGCCTGTGACTGGTCATCTGGAAGTAGAAAGCAACAGACAAGTGGTTAGCAGCAGGGGAGGGGGCAGGGTGACATGAGCAAGGTCACATAGCACTGGCTCATTTGAAGGACTGCCGCTACTCCATTATAATAATAACAACTTTTATTTATATAGCGCCTTTAACGTAGTAAAACATCCCAAGGCGCTTCAAGGGAGCAAGCTATCTTAGATCTGGTCCTGTGTAATGAGACAGGAATAATAAACGATCACCTAGTAAAAGATCCTCTCGGAATGAGTGATCACAGTATGGTTGAATTTGTAATACAGATTGAGGGTGAGGAAGTAGTGTCTCAAACGAGCATACTATGCTTAAACAAAGAGGACTACAGTGGGATGAGGGCAGAGTTGGCTAAAGTAGACTGGAAACACAGACTAAATGGTGGCACAAGAAAGGAAAGATAGATTACGAAAGTAAAATTGCGCAAAACATAAAAATAGATAGTAAAAGCTTTTACCGATATATAAAACGGAAAAGAGTGACTAAAGTAAATGTTGGTCCCTTAGAAGATGAGAAGGGGGATTTAATAATGGGAAATGTGGAAATGGCTGAGACCTTAAACAATTATTTTGCTTCGGCCTTCACAGTGGAAGACACAAAAACCATGCCAAAAATTGCTGGTCACGGGAATGTGGGAAGGGAGGACCTTGAGACAATCACTATCACTAGGGGGGTAGTGCTGGACAGGCTAATGGGACTCAAGGTAGACAAGTCCCTTGGTTCTGATGAAATGCATCCCAGGGTATTAAAAGAGATGGCGGAAGTTATAGCAGATGCATTCGTAATAATCTACCAAAATTCTCTGGACTCTGGGGAGGTACCAGCGGATTGGAAAGCAGCTAATGTAACGCCTCTGTTTAAAAAAGGGGGCAGACAAAAGGCAGGTCACTATAGGCCGGTTAGTTTAACATCTGTAGTGGGGAAAATGCTTGAAGCTATCATTAAGGAAGAAATAGCGGGACATCTAGATAGGAATAGTGCAATCAAGCAGACGCAACATGGATTCATGAAGGGGAAATCATGTTTAACTAATTTACTGGAATTCTTTGAAGATATAACGAGCATGGTGGATAGAGGTGTACCGATGGATGTGGTGTATTTAGATTTTCAAAAAGCATTCGATAAGGTGCCACACAAAAGGTTACTGCAGAAGATAAAGGTACGCGGAGTCAGAGGAAATGTATTAGCATGGATCGAGAATTGGCTGGCTAACAGAAAGCAGAGAGTCGGGATAAATGGGTCCTTTTCGGGTTGGAAATCAGTGGTTAGTGGTGTGCCACAGGGATCGGTACTGGGACCACAACTGTTTACAATATACATAGATGACCTGGAAGAGGGGACGGAGTGTAGTGTAACAAAATTTGCAGATGACACAAAGATTAGTGGGAAAGCGGGTTGTGTAGAGGACACAGAAAGGCTGCAAAGAGATTTAGATAGGTTAAGCGAATGGGCGAAGGTTTGGCAGATGGAATACAATGTCGGAAAATGTGAGGTCATCCACCTTGGAAAAAAAAACAGTAAAAGGGAATATTATTTGAATGGGGAGAAATTACAACATGCTGCGGTGCAGAGGGACCTGGGGGTCCTTGTGCATGAAACTCTTTTGAGTTCACCTGTGAAAACATAAAATCAATAAACGGTGCCACCCGACCTGGGTGACACTCCAGACATTTTCAAGGCCCTTTTTTTCCCCCCTTTTTTTTTGTTTTTTTTTGTGTTTTTCTTTTTTTTTTTGGTTTTTTTTTTTGGGGCACTAAAATCACAATTTTCCCCAGTGCCCCCTATAAAAGGGAAGGGGGACACTAAAAGCACCGGCAGTTAAAACAAATTAAACTTAAAAAACGTAAAATCAAATTAAAATTTGGTTGCCGGGCGTGATGATGCACTCCAGTCCCTCCGGTGCCCACCTCTCGCGGAAGGCCGCGAGCGTACCGGTGGACACCGCGTGCTCCATCTCCAAGGACACCCTGGACCGGATGTAAGAGCGGAAGAGAGGCAGGCAGTCAGGTTGAACGACCCCCTCGACCGCCCGCTGCCTGGACCGGCTGATGGCACCCTTGGCCGTGCCCAGGAGCAGTCCTACGAGGAGGCCTTCGGACCTACCCGCTCCCCTCCGCACAGGGTGCCCAAAGATCAGGAGAGTGGGACTGAAGTGCAGCCAGAATTTCAGGAGCAGCCCCTTCAAATAGTGGAACAGGGGCTGCAACCTTGTGCATTCAATAAAAACATGGAACACGGACTCCTCCAGACCGCAGAAATTGCAGGCGGCCTGGGAGTCAGTGAACCGGCTTAAAAATTTATTGCACGGCACTGCTCCGTGCACCACCCTCCAGGCCAAGTCCCCTCCTTGTGCATGAATCCCAAAAAGTTAGTTTGCAGGTGCAGCAGGTAATCAGGAAGGCGAATGGAATGTTGGCCTTCATTGCGAGAGGGATGGAGTACAAAAGCAGGGAAGTCCTGCTGCAACTGTACAGGGTATTGGTGAGGCCGCACCTGGAGTACTGCGTGCAGTTTTGGTCACCTTTCTTAAGGAAGGATATACTAGCTTTGGAGGGGGTACAGAGACGATTCACTGGGCTGATTCCGGAGATGAGGGGGTTACCTTATGATGATAGATTGAGTAGACTGGGTCTTTACTCGTTGGAGTTCAGAAGGATGAGGGGTGATCTTATAGAAACATTTAAAATCATGAAAGGGATAGACAAGATAGAGGCAGAGAGGTTGTTTCCACTGGTCGGGGAGACTAGAACTAGGGGGCACAGCCTCAAAATACGGGGGAGCCAATTTAAAACAGAGTTGAGAAGGAATTTCTTCTCCCAGAGGGTTGTGAATCTGTGGAATTCTCTGCCCAAGGAAGCAGTTGAGGCTAGCTCATTGAATGTATTCAAATCACATATAGATAGATTTTTAACCAATAAGGGAATTAAGGGTTATGGGGAGCGGGCGGGTAAGTGGAGCTGAGTCCACGGCCAGATCAGCCATGACCTTGTTGAATGGCGGAGCAGGCTCGAGGGGCTAGATGGCCCACTCCTGTTCCTAATTCTTATGTTCTTATGTTCACAACAATTTACAACACGTTAGATATTGCACATTGAGGGAAAGAGAGAAAAAGCGGGAGAAGGAAGTGTAAAAAAAGATTAAAGGCTCGGGTCTGAAACAGCAGCCAAAATGCACTCGCAGATAGACACAGGTGAAAAATGAAAAAAAAAAGAAATTCAAATTGCATTGTAAATAATACAATGAGTGTATAATAGTAAAATCAGCATAATAAAAATTAATTATAATTAAACGAAATTAAACAATATATACATTAATGAAGTTAAAATGAGAAAATCAGCAATTGAAGTAAATTCAAATTAATTAGTTTTCTTCAAGATTCATTCCCTGTCCAGTGATTCAATTAATATGGAAGAACCAATCACCATCCTCCATCCTTGTGATGTCATATCATTATATGTAGTCCACAGACACTGCATCACATTGTCCCAACCCTAGTCCACAGACAATGTATGACAATGCCCCAACCCTAGTCCACAGACATTGTATGACAATGCCCCAACCCTAGTCCACAGACAATGTATGACAATGCCCCAACCCTAGTCCACAGACATTGTATGACAATGCCCCAACCCTAGTCCACAGACATTGTATGACAATGCCCCAACCCTAGTCCACAGACAATGTATGACAATGCCCCACCCCTAGTCCACAGACATTGTATGACAATGCCCCGACCCCAGTCCACAGACACTGCATCATATTGCCCCAACCCTAGTTCATGGACACTGCATCGCATTGTGTGGGAATGCAAGATCATCCTCGGACAAGGTGCTTGCCGCTGACAAATGTGTTGTGTTCCTAACACAGATGAAACTGCATACAGGGAGGTTAAAGTAACAGTGACCTCAGTCTTTATTAAGACACCTCAAAGTGAAGAACAGGCCTAGGGGTCGGCTTATATACAGTGCTCCCAAGGGATGCTGAGATCCCTTGGGACTTCAGGGGATGCACTCTCTGGTGGCGGAACATGGGAGTGCATGCTTTACAGATACACAACATCACTCCCCCGCCCAAAGTCAAAGTGCAAACTATTTACAAGGTGAGGCGGTCGGGAGCCTTTCTTTCTCTGGTGGACCGCCTCGGTACAAATGTCTGTTCTGGTGTGTTGGCTGTGCCCTCGCTGGGCTGGCGTGTTGTTGGCCCTGCAGGGCTGCTGGGTGAGCCTGGCCTTGCTGGGCTGTTGGGCGTGATGGGTTCGATTTCCTGGTCCGGGATGGTGTCGTTGATCCTTTGGGTGTGTGTTGTGGGCTCGAAAAAGATGGTGTCTGCTGTGGGTTGTTCAGGGCAGTCTGTGAACCGCAGCCTCGTTTGGTCCAGGTGCTTTCTGCAAATTTGTCCATTGTCTAGTTTGACGACAACACCCTACTCCCTTCTTTAGCTATCACCGTGCCCGCAATCCACTTGGGACCATGTCCATAGTTTAGCACATACACAGGGTCATTCAGATCAATTTCTCGTGACACAGTGGCACGACCATCGTTTACATTTTGTTGCTGCCGCCTGCTCTCTACCTGATCATGCAGGTTGGGGTGAACCAGCGAGAGTCTGGTTTTAAGTGTCCTTTTCATGAGTAGCTCAGCTGGGGGCACCCTTGTGAGCGAGTGGGGTCTCGTGCGGTAGCTGAGCAGTACTCGGGACAGGCGGGTTTGGAGTGAGCCTTCTGTGACCCGTTTAAGGCTGTGTTTGATTGTTTGTACTGCCCGCTCTGCCTGCCATTTAAACGGGTCCGAGGTGACATGTTTGATCCCATTGCAGGTCATGAATTCTTTAAATTCAGCACTGGTGAAACATGGCCCGTTGTCACTGACCAGTATGTCAGGCAGGCCGTGGGTGGCAAACATGGCCCTCAGGCTTTCAATGGTGGCGGTGGCGGTGCTTCCCGACATTATTTCACATTCAATCCATTTTGAAAAAGCATCCACCACCACCAGGAACATTTTACCGAGAAACGGGCCCGCATAGTCGACATGGATCCTCGACCATGGTCTGGTGGGTCAGGATCACAAACTTAGTGGTGCCTCTCTGGGCGCGTTGCTCAACTGAGCACACACTGCATTGCCGTACACAGGACTCTCTAAGTCAGAGTCGATACCGGGCCACCACATGTGGGATCTGGCTATCGCTTTCATAATTACTATACCCAGGTGTGTGCTGTGGAGATCTGAGATGAACGTCTCCCTGCCTTTTTTGGGTAGCACTACGTGGTTACCCCACAACAGGCAATCTGCCTGAATGGACAGCTCGTCCTTTCGCCGCTGGAACGGCTTGATTAGCTCTTGCATTTCAACGGGGATGCTGGCCCAGCTCCCATGCAGTACACAGTTTTTTACTAGGGACAGCAGAGGATCTTGACTGGTCCAAGTCTTAATCTGGTGGGCCGTGACAGGTGATTTATCATTTTCAAACGCTTCCATGGCCATTAACAAGTCTGCGGGCTGCGCCACCATCAATAAGTTTGCAGGCTGCGCCATTTCCACCCCCGTGGTAGGCAATGGTTGCCGACTGAGAGCATCTGCACAGTTCTCGATGCCTGGCCTGTGGCGGATGGTATAGTTATATGCTGATAGTGCAAGTGCCCACCGTTGTATGCGGGCTGAGGCATTAGTATTTATCCCCTTGTTTTCAGCGAACAGGGATATGAGGGGCTTGTGATCGGGTTCCAGCTCAAATTTGAGGCCAAACAGGTACTGATGCATTTTCTTTACCCCGAACACACACGCTAATGCCTCTTTCTCAATCATGCTGTAGGCCCTCTCGGCCTTAGACAAGCTCCTGGAGACATAGGCGACAGGTTGCAACTTCCCCGCAATGTTACCTTGTTGTAATACACACCCGACTCTGTACGACGATGCATCACATGCTAGCACAAGTCTTTTACACGGGTTATACAATACAAGCAGCTTGTTGGAGCATAAAATGTTTCTGGCTTTCTCAAAAACAATTACTTGTTTTTTTCCTCATACCCAGTTCTCACCTTTATGCAATAACACATGTAGGGTCTCTAAGAGGGTGCTTAACCCTGGTAGGAAGTTACCAAAATAGTTGAGGAGTCCCAGGAACGACCGCAGCTCTGTGACGTTCTGTGGCCTGGGCACATTCCTGATAGTCTCTCTCTTGCTGTCTGTGGGCTGAATGCCGTCTGCCGCGATCTTTCTCCCCAAAAACTCCACTTCTGTTGCCATGAAGACGTATTTCGACCTCTTCAGCCGCAGCCCTACGCGATCCAGTCGGTGGAGGACCTCCTCTAGGTTTTGTCGGTGCTCAACGGTGTCCCGACCCGTGACCACTATGTCGTCCTGAAAAACCACCGTGCGTGGTACCGACTTGAGTAGGCTCTCCATGTTTCTCTGGAAGATCGCTTCATCCGACCGAATTCCAAATGGGCATCTGTTGTAGATGTACAGTCCCTTGTGTGTGTTGATGCAGGTGAGGCCCTTCGAAGACTCCTCCAGCTCCTGCGTCATGTAGGCCGAAGTCAGGTCGAGTTTGGTGAATGTCTTGCCTCCTGCCAGCGTCGCAAATATGTCGTCTGCCTTAGGTAGCGGGTATTGGTCCTGTCGCGAGAAACTATTAATAGTTATTTTATAATCACCGCAAATCCTGACCGTGCCATCACATTTGAGTACTGGAACAATTGGGCTGGCCCACTCGCTGAATTCCACTGGGGAGATGATGCCCTCGCGTTGCAGCCTGTCCAGCTCGATTTCCACTCTCTCCCTCATCATGTGAGGTACCGCCCGCGCCTTGTGGTGAATGGGTTGTACCTCTGGGACGAAGTGGATCCGCACCTTCGCCCCTGAAAAATTTCCAATGCCTAGCTCAAAAAGGGAAGGAAATTTGTTTAGAACCTGGGTACATGAGGCCTCATCGACATGTGATAGCGCTCGGATGTCATCCCAGTTTCAGCGGATTTTGTCCAGCCAGCATATTCCAAGCAGTGTGGGGCAATCCAGAGTGGCAGTTCGTGCACCGTGCCCTCGTAGGTGACCTTGACCATGGTGCTGCCCAGGACAGTGATAAGCTCTTTGGTGTACGTTCTCAGTTTCGTGTGGATGAGGCTCAGGGCTGGTCTGAGTGCCTTGTTGCACCACAGTCTCTCAAACATCTTTTTACTCATGATGTATTGGCTAGCGCCAGTGTCCAGTTCCATGGCTACGGGTAAGCCATTCAATTTTACATTTAGCATTATAGGTGGACATTTCGTAGAAAATGTGTGCACCCCGTGTACTTCAGCATCTGCCTCCTCTCTCTGAGGCTCGAAATTGCTTTGATCCACCGTGGACCGATCTTCTTCTGCCACGTGGTGGTTATCAGGTTTTGCAGAGCTTGCAGCTCGTCTGCATGCTCGTTGGAGGTGCCCCTTGTTCCACAGCTTTGCAAACATACCCATAGGCTGAATGGAAGCCTCCACAACGCCAACAAGGTGTGAACCTGCGGCCTGCTGACAGTTGCAGACTCGTAATTTCTGCTCGCAAACGCAGTTCCAGTTAAGTTATGAACATTGCTAGCACTTGTGTGCTGAGAGATTTGTTTGGTGTTATCACTGGTGGACATAAATGCCTGTGCTATCACAATGGCCTTACTGAGGGTCGGTGTCTCTACAGTCAAAAGTTTTCGTAGGATGGTCTCGTGGCCAATGCCCAGTACAAAAAAGTCTCTGAGCATTTGCTCCAGGTAACCATCAAACTCACATTGTCCTGCAAGTCGCCTTAGCTCAGCAACGTAACTCACCACTTCCTGACCTTCAGATCGCTGGCACGTGTAGAACCGATACCTCGCCATCAGCACGTTCTCCCTCGGGTTAAGATGCTCCCGAACCAGTGTACACATCTCCTCATACGACTTATCTGTGGGTTTCACCAGAGCCAGAAGATTCTTCATGAGGCTGTAGGTCGGTGCCCCGCAGACCGTGAGGGGGACCGCTCTCCTTTTTGCAGCGCTTCCTTTTCCGTCCAGCTCGTTGGCTACAAAGTACTGGTCTAGCCGTTCAACATAGGCTCCCCAGTCCTCACCCTCCGAGAACTTCTCCAGGATGCCCACAGTTTGTCCATCTTTGCGTTGGATTCGTATACTCGTTGCCAGTTGTTGTGTTCCTAACACAGATGAGACTGCGCACAGGGAGGTTAAAGTAACAGTGACCTCAGTCTTTATTAAGACACTCCAGAATAAGGAACAGGCCTCGGGGCCGGCCGATACACAGTGCTCCCAAGGGATGCTGGGATCTCTTGGGACTTCAGAGGATGCACTCCCTGGTGGCGGAACATGGGAGTGCATGCTTTACAGATACACAACAGAGTGCATCTGCCCCTCCCGCCCCACCCCCACCTCCCCCGGAAGGAGACACTGCATCACATTGCCCCAACTCAGCCCAGGGAATGTGCAGGACTTGCCCTCAGTCTCCAAGCGGAGGTCAACATCCCCAGGGCAGTAGCCCGACCTGAGACGTCGATGAGACCTGCCACTCGCTCCTCCAGGTCGGTGATGGCAGGGTGTGAGCGCGACCACCACCTGTCCGCTGCTGCTCCCAGCGATTGTGTGACTTCTTGGCCTGCAAAGATGAAAATGGGAATGATTACAAGAGGGTCCATCTGCTCTTGTGGCACACACAGATAGCCACCAAAGCACTTATACCATCCTGTGTGAATGTAATACAGTCCTCTGTTTAATGGCCTTGAAAGTTGCACGTGGTTCATCAGGAGGACATCAAAGTGCGGAAACATCTTTTGAGATCTCAGAAAGCAATCTTAATAATGTGTAAAAATCATTCATGGCAAATAGGGTGGCACACTAACAAAGTGTGTCAGATTTATAAATTAAGTAATGAAGGAGTGCATCAATAAAAATTGGGTTATGGGGAGCGGGCGGGTAAGTGGAGCTGAGTCCACGGCCAGATCAGCCATGATCTTTTTGAATGGCGGAGCAGGCTCGAGGGGCTAGATGGCCTACTCCTGTTACTAATTCTTATGTTCTTATGTTCTTATATTCAATCTAACAACCCTCGAAAGATCGTTGAATTTCTTTCGGCACTGTGTTGTACTCCTTACAACAGTGTCGGAGGCAGAGACCTCCTCTGCAATTTGCCTCCAGATTCTGTTGAAAATTGATGGGAGGGGTTTCGATCCATCCCTCCTGTAACAATTCAGGCCATCTCCATTCCACAGCCCCACCATGAGCTTTGTTTGCCTCTAGGCTAAATCGCCTGCCACGATGTCCCAACTCCTCGTCCTCCATCATCAAAATCCAAAAGTAAAATGGCTGATTTAGCCCCAGCTGTACTGCGCATGCGTGCGGTCGCTCCCTGCATCTGCATTTGCAATCAGACAGCAGACCAGAAGCACGGGAAGAAACAAACAAAAAAATCTGGGTATGCGCAGAACGGCTGATTATTTTTCAGGGTGGAGGTTTCTGCTCCGTTGCACAAAATCTATTGTGCAACGCCGGAGTTAGCACTAACGCTCGTAGGTTTTGAGTAGATTTTTCATTTGGCGCAAGTTACACGCTCTGGCGCTAACGCTAAACTGGTGCTAAAAAAAAATTTTCACCGCAATTTGTGTCCAGAAACGGGCGAATCCCAAAAACCCCAAAATCCAGCCCACAATGTTTTAACGGGGCTAAAAATAAACTTACCTTATTGGACAGGGTTTGTCATGTATAAATAAGTGGTAACATTTTATTTTTATATTTTTGAAAACTCATGCTAGTAAAAGCAGACCTTACTCCTGCTTTTACCAGGCTTAAGAATTTCAAGGGCATTCCCTGGGCGGATGTTGGGCAATTAGCCCAACTGTCTGTCCACGAATGACCTTTTCTTTCAGATTTGTACGATCTGTCAAGAGGATTGTTGACAGATTGCAAGTTCCGGGTTTCAGCACATATGCAGTGCATGCCTAAATCTGGAACTTGCGGGGCCACTACGGGCATGTGAGCACCTTGTACGCAAATTCAGGGGCCGCAAATTCAGCCCCGATATTTTTTCGTTTCTAATTCATCTATAGTGTTACTTTAAACATTCATACCTTGATCCCCCCCCCATGGTGCTCTATAAGATGCTCCTGTTCCCTTCATTCTCATTCTGTTGAAACCAAGACTCATTTCACATAGCTTGAAATGTCATCAAACAACAACAATAACAACTTTAATTTAGAAAGTGCTTTTATAGGTAATATGACTTAAGGCAAGCTTGAACAGATAGGTTTTGAGTAGATTTTTCAAAGTGGAGAGTTGGCAAGGTAATGATTTCAACTGAGAGTTCTAGCTGGCAGGGTCTGCCAGTGATGGTGGTATGGAGGGATAAAATGAGATTTAGAGGACTGGAATATGTGAGCGGGGATATACAGTTGTCAGAGGTTGCAGAGATAGGGTTCAAAAGATAGATTGTAAATGATGATGAGGATTTGAATCCCTTGTCTTGGGGGATGGAGAGCCACTGGAGGTTGGAAAGATAGCATGTTGGGTGATGCTCTCTAGGTTCTTCTGTAAGCTGACATGAGTTGCTTCATTATCAGAGGAGTTGTGAATGGAGCTGAACATTGTGAAATCAACAGCAAACAGTCCCATTCCTCATCTAATGACTGAGGGAATATTATTGATGAAGCAGTTGAAGATGGTTAGGCCAAGGAAGCTTCCCAATGAACTCCAGTCCTGGGGCTACAATGATTGGCCTCAACAAGCACAACCATCTTGCCTTTTTTCAGGTATGATTCCAGTCATTGGCAGGTTTTCCATTGACCCTTATTGACCTCAATTTTGCTCAGGTAGCGACAAACAGCTACTTTCACCTCTGCTCTTGGCTCCATGACTGTCTTGTCTTGGTTGAGTCAGCATATGCAGTTTAGCTCTTAATTGATAAGGGAATAAAGGGTTATGGGGAGCGGGCAGGAAGAGGACCTGAGTCTATGATTGGATCAGCCATGATCTTAATAAATGGTGGAGCAGGCTCGAGGGGCCGTATGGCCTACTCCTGCTCCTATTTCTTATGTTCTTATGTTAGCTGTATTCTGCCAACTTTTTTTGGCCAGGACACCAGGGATAACTCACCTGCTCTTCTTCGAAATAGTGCCATGGAATCTTTTACGTCCACCTGAGAGAGTGGACGGAGCCTTGGTTTAACTTCTCATCCAAAAGACGACACCTCCAACAGTGCAGCACTCTCTCAGCACTACACTGGAGTGTCAGCCTAGATTTATGTGGTCAAGTCTCGGGAGTGGGACTCGTGACTCCACAACCTTCATGACTTAGAGTGCTACCAACTGTGCTACAGCTGACTGGATCAATGCTGTGACGATGAGGGTCTGGATGGGGATCAACATCCCCAGCATTGAAGCACTGACCACACTTGATCAGCTCCGCTGGGCAGGCCACATAGTTTGCATGCCAGACACGAGATTCCCAAAGCAAGCGCTCTACTCGGAACTTGCCCATGGCAAACGAGCCAAAGGCGGGCAGAGGAAACGTTAGAAGGACACCCTCAAAGCCTCCCTGATAAAGTGCGACATCCCCACCGACACCTGGGAGTCCCTGGCCAAAGACCGCCCTAAGTGGAGGAAGTGCATCTGGGAGGGCGCTGAGCTCGAGTCTTATCGCCGAGAGCATGCAGAAATCAAGCGCAGGCAGCGGAAGGAGCGTGCGGCAAACCAGGCTCCCCGCCCACCCTTTCCTTCAACCACTATCTGTCCCACCTGTGACAGAGTGTGGCTCTCATATTGGACCTAAGAACTCATGCTAAGAGTGGAAGCAAGTCTTCCTCGATTCCGAGGGACTGCCAATGATGATGGATGGGGAGTCTAGCAGTTGTGGTTGGTCGAGCACTCGATTTCCTCTGGCTGGCGGATACATCGGCAGAAATCGCCCATCCGATTGCCTCCGCCCGACTGCTGCGGTCGCTGGATGGCGCCAGTGCGTCGCAGTCGCTCCCCCTGGCTCGGCCCGGGGAATCGCCCTCCTCCTGTACCGCCACCGCCCGGTGAGAGGGAAGAGAAGAGGGTCCCGCCTTTGGGCGGCGGTACCGGGCGCGCGGGGACGGGGAGGACAGTGGATGCGGCGCGCGCAGTACCCCGTACGCGCGCCCGAGTCTCGTGAGTGGCGGCCGTTGGAGGGGGGCGCGCGCGGGCGCGGGCGCGGGCGAGTCAGGCGGCGTCTCGCCCGAGAGGGGAGAGAGAAAGAGAGAGAGAAAGAGCAACGGGACCTGACGGAGGAGAGGAGCCGAGCCAAGTGAGGCGCGGGCGGGGGAGGGCCCGGGGGTGGGTGGGGAGGGGGGGGGAAAGTGAGAGAGGATAACCCCGGGTAAGGGGGGCGGGGGGAAAGAGAAACGGAAAGCCCCGGCCGCCGGAGAGAAAGAGGGAGAGAGAGAGAGAGAGAGAGAATGGCCAACGAGCCGGTGATCCTCAACGTCTACGACATGGTGAGTGAAGCAGCGCCGGCCGGCGGGCCGCCTCCGCCACAGTGCAGCAGCCCCAGTAACCCTCGCCGCACTCACAACTTGCTCAAGTAGCTCAGATCCGTGGCTGATGCTCGTATATGTTTGTGCTTTTATATAATGTGTGTGTAGATATATATGTGTGTATATATCACTAAAAATGAGCTTTTTGGTATGTTTTCCCTACTTCAAGATATTCCATTGCTGTCAACAGAAGCGAAAGAAATTTAGGATTTAAAAAAAAGTGAAGCATCTGAAAACCCATTCAAACGCCTGATATATAAAAATACACACGCGTGTGTGTGTATAAAATATATATATAACATTGCACTTTTGAACCAAAAGGACCCAATTTGACTTAACTAAATAATTCAAATTCAGTTATTCCCTAATTTGATTTGCGACTTTTATCTCTGGGTTGGGAGTCGAATTCTTATTTTCGCATGAAAACCGCAAACCAATTGTTGTGGAACATTTTCTCACATTACTGCGGACTTGTTAGAATAAAAGATACAAACTCTACTTTTAAACTGTAAATGTATCAATTAATTGCATTATAGTATGTATTATGAAGAAGCAAGTCATCCTCGTTTCGAGGGACTATCTATGATGATGAGTATACATCATGAAATGGTTTGATGTGTGGTAAAATCATAGTAGAAATCAAACTGAAAGGGGAGACTTTTTAAACGAAAACTTTGTCTGAAAATTAATGGCACTACTTTGTAAATTAAAATGTTTTTTAAATTCTTAGCAACAATGCATTAATTTGTTCAACTTGTCAAAAGTGAGATTCAGTCATACCATTTTGCATCTAGATAATTTTAGATCGTTGAATAACTGGAATCTGATGCTTTTATGAAGTTTAAAGCTTGTCCTTTGTGAATTTTATTGAGTATGACTTAAAGAATCCATATGTCTTTAAACCCCTGTGGGATTACAAATATATGTATCACTATTACTGAGCACTTCGGGTAACGATACCTGTCTTGTTAACATGTAAAGCCCAAGGGGAAAAAGGTTCATGAAAGATCGAAATCTACTTTCCCATCCGCCCCCTAATGGGACTATTTCACTTATTCTGTGAAGATTGGTTCAATGGGATTGAGTTACTGTTGTGATGTAGGTTTAACTGCAAATCTTTTTTGTCCCCCTCTCCCAAAAGTTTTTGTCAAGTAAACATTGAGGAAAGAATTGCTCTTTCGTATGGTAGTAGCAAAGCAAATCAAATGTCACTATCTAAGTCAGATATCCAAGCTTCCGGTGTGACGGTGTAGATTTCTCGTAGGCTGCCTGCGATATTCCTTTGAGGGCAGTGTTCAATGATGTGCTCCAGGGTCTGATTAGGAGCTCCATAGTCGCATGATGGGGATGATTTAATCTTCCATGTCATCATCATAGGCAGTCCCTCGAAATCGAGGAAGACTTGCTTCCACTCTAAACATAAGTCCATGGGTGGCTGAACAGTCCAATACGCGAACCATAGTCCCTGTCACAGGTGGGGCAGAAAGTCGTTGAGGGAAAGGGTGGGTGGGACTGGTTTGCCGCACGTTCTTTCCGCTGCCTGAGCTTGATTTCTGCATGCTCTCAGTGATGAGACTTGAGGTGCTCGGCGCCCTCCCGGACGCACTTCCTCCACTTAGGGCGGTCTTTGGCCAGGGTCTCCCAGGTGTCAGCGGGGATGTTGCATTTTATCAGGGAAGCTTTGAGGGTGTCCTTGTAACGTTTCCTCTACCCACCTTTGGCTTGTTTACTGTGAAGGAGCTCTGAGTAGAGCACTTGCTTAGGGAGTCTCTTATTTGGCATGCGGACTATGTGGCCTGCCCAGCGGAGCTGATCAAGTGTGGTCAGTGCTTCAATGCTGGGGATGTTGGTCTGGTCGAGGACGCTAACGTTGGTGCGTCTGTCCTCCCAGGGGATTTGTAGGATCTTGCGGAGACATCGTTGGTGGTATTTCTCCAGCGACTTGAGGTGTCTACTGTACATTATCCATGTCTCTGAGCCATACAGGAGGGCAGGTACTATTACAGCCCTGTAGACCATGAGCTTGGTGGCAGATCTTCCATGTATGGAGAAGGTGGCAGCATCTACCATGACCGGTTCTGAGGTGGTCGATGGTTGTCCACTGTTTGCGAGGAAGGTTTAATCCTTCAGTTTGTACTGTGGGGTTGTCTAGAAGGAATCCATTCCGTATGCACAGACCTTGCAAGCATTTCACCATTGGTCATCAATGCTGAGGGGAAATCGCTGAAGGGTTTTAGCGACGGTCCAAAATGGCCTTCGAGATTTGCGACGGGTTGGTAGCAGGTTGATAAAGTCGGCCTGGATCAGCATGTCTTTGCTGGTGTAGTGGCTGTATTCTCTGGAGACTGCATATTCACGGCGTAGGTGTGGTGGTGCTTGGATTGCTACGTATAGCAACATTGTAAAGAACGTGAATATGCTTTTGTTACACATAGTGAGCAGAGGAATTAATTTCCCACAAAGATCAACTGCAGCTTTAAAAGTCAGTAGTTATCAAATTTTAAGCATTACATGGAATTTATTCCATACTTGGATGTTTAGTGGGATTATTCACTCTCAAAGGGAAGGAGACAGACATAATTTGGAAATGTTTAATCACCTAATTTTTCTTTTAACAATTCCCATCCGAGTTAATGGATGGATGCTATATCAAAGAGGAGGAACATTGTATTCACACCAAGTTTTAATTGTGATCTGGTTATGGGTTGAACTGCTTTAGTTGGAGGTATTTGCCCATGTTTTGAGCTATGATGGAAATGGCTTTACTTGCTCTACTGCCCCCAGTATATTTTCTCTTCCAGTGTCCAGAAAGAATTAAGTTGGCAAAATGAGTCGAATATCTTGATGCTGGCATCAGCTAATATACCACTCGTGATTATATAGTTGACTTTGAGGCAGGACTGCAAAATAAACAAAGGTGTCTTACTTGCCTCCTCACAAGTTGGTTTGTTGTTTGTCTCCGAGCAAAGTACCACTGAACGCAAACACAAAGCTGGCGGAGTTTGTTGTGGGTGATCATGGGCAGGTTCAGCAAGGGCGATTTTTAGTTTGCCTACAGCTTACGCTGTCATAGAAACATAGAAAACATAGAAAATAGGTGCAGGAGTAGGCCATTCGGCCCTTCTAGCCTGCACCGCCATTCAATTAGTTCATGGCTGAACATGCAACTTCAGTACCCCATTCCTGCTTTCTCACCATACCCCTTGATTCCCCTAGTAGTAAGGACTTCATCTAACTCCTTTTTGAATATATTTAGTGAATTGGCCTCAACAACTTTCTGTGGTAGAGAATTCCACAGGTTCACCACTCTCTGGGTGAAGAAATTCCTCCTCATCTCGGTCCTAAATGGCTTCCCCCTTATCCTTAGACTGTGTCCCCTGGTTCTGGACTTCCCCAACATTGGGAACATTCTTCCTGCATCTAACCTGTCTAACCCCGTCAGAATTTTAAACGTTTCTATGAGGTCCCCTCACATTCTTCTGAACTCCAGTGAATACAAGCCCAGTTGATCCAGTCTTTCTAGATAGGTCAGTCCCGCCATCCCGGGAATCAGTCTGGTGAACCTTCGCTGCACTCCCTCAATAGCAAGAATGTCCTTCCTCAGGTTAGGAGACCAAAACTGTATACAATACTCCAGGTGTGGCCTCACCAAGGCCCTGTACAATTGTAGCAACACCTCCCTGCCCTTGTACTCAAATCCCCTCGCTATGAAGGCCAACATGCCATTTGCTTTCTTAACCGCCTGCTGTACCTGCATGCCAACCTTCAATGACTGATGTACCATGACACCCAGGTCTCTTTGCATCTCCCCTTTTCCTAATCTGTCACCATTCAGATAATAGTCTGTCTCTCTGTTTTTACCACCAAAGTGGATAACCTCACATTTATCCACATTATACTTCATCTGCCATGCATTTGCCCACTCACCTAACCTATCCAAGTCGCTCTGCAGCCTCATAGAATCCTCCTTGCAGCTCACACTGCCACCCAACTTAGTGTCATCGCAAATTTGGAGATACTACATTTAATCCCCTCGTCTAAATCATTAATGTACAGTGTAAACAGCTGGGGCCCCAGCACAGAACCTTGCGGTACTCCACTAGTCACTGCCTGCCATTCTGAAAAGTCCCCATTTACTCCTACTCTTTGCTTCCTGTCGGACAACCAGTCATCAATCCATGTCAGCACACTACCCCCAATCCCATGTGCTTTAACTTTGCACATTAATCTCTTGTGTGGGACCTTGTCGAAAGCCTTCTGAAAGTCCAAATATACCACATCAACTGGTTCTCCCTTGTCCACTCTACTGGAAACATCCTCAAAAAATTCCAGAAGATTTGTCAAGCATGATTTCCCTTTCACAAATCCATGCTGACTTGGACCTATCATATTACCTCTTTCCAAATGCACTGCTATGACATCCTTAATAATTGATTCCATCATTTTACCCACTACCGATGTCAGGCTGACCGGTCTGTAATTCCCTGTTTTCTCTCTCCCTCCTTTTTTAAAAAGTGGGGTTACATTGGCTACCCTCCACTCCATAGGAACTGATCCAGCGTCAATGGAATGTTGGAAAATGACTGTCAATGCATCCACTATTTCCAAGGCCACCTCCTTAAGTACTCTGGGATGCAGTCCATCAGGCCCTGGGGATTTATCGGCCTTCAATCCCATCAATTTCCCCAACACAATTTCCCGACGAATAAGGATTTCCCTCAGTTCCTCCTCCTTACTAGACCCTCCGACCTCTTTTATATCCGGAAGGTTGTTTGTGTCCTCCTCAGTGAATACCGAACCAAAGTACTTGTTCAATTGGTCCGCCATTTCTTTGTTCCCCGTTATGACTTCCCCTGATTCTGACTGCAGGGGACCTACGTTTGTCTTTACTAACCTTTTTCTCTTTACATATCTATAGAAACTTTTGCAATCCGTCTTAATGTTCCCTGCAAGTTTCTTCTCGTACTCCATTTTCCCTGCCCTAATCAAACCCTTTGTCCTCCTCTGCTGAGTTCTAAATTTCTCCCAGTCCCCGGGTCCATGAACATGACGGGAAATACAAGACTGCAATGGTGATTTGGGGAAAATGTACATGCAGAAGAACGCAGTTGTGCAGTTCTATGAACATTGAGTTATCGACTTTTAAGCAAATGTTAATCTTGTGTTACTGCCAGTTTCAGAATGCACCTTGTCAGTACCAGTTTGGTACCAGTGAGATTCAAATAGCAGATATCCAGTCTAGTGTACAAACATTAATGCTTTGCATATATTGAACTCTAACCGTGATAAGTATTTGCAATTAAAAACAATAGTCGTCATCATCATCATAGGCAATCCCTCTGAATCGAGGACTTGCTTCCACTCTTAACATGAGTTCTTAGGTGGCTGAACAGCCCAATGCGAGAACCACAGTCTCTGTCACAGATGGGACACAGTTTTGTAGTACTGTATATCAAACAGGTTGATGTGCAGTGAAATCATGTGCAAATTAAAACTGAAAACACTTTTTGGAAACTTTTTCATTAAGTTGGATGGAACCTATTTTGCTACAAATGCTTTTGCAAATCTCGATTACCATTTTATTCTTGAGTAATGGTTATGCAATATGAAAAGTTTATTCACCCCACTATTTGATTATTTTAGTACTTGAATCATTCAATTGTCCCTTTAGAATTTGTTTAAAGCTTGTTATCTGAGAGCTTTTTTTTAATACAGTGAAAGTCTACTGGTAAGTGTGTATTTATGGAAGTCATGAGAGGTTAGAATTGAGTTGAGATGTAATACCCTCCACAGTTGTTGAGTAGCCTGTAGAAATTCTTGATGCTCAGACAAAATGAATGGGCATTTGTCTAAAATACCAGAAAGCTGCCAGGGTTTATGTACTGTGGTAAGAGTCTGCAATTTCATGAGGAGCAAAGAAATAAGGAGAAAGAATTGGAAGGGAAGATGACCATTTTACAATATTTGAGTGGGTTATTTGCTGCTTTTGGCATTGTGTAATAAATTCTGTCATGCATGATCTGGAACCCATGTTGGTTGTCCCTTGTACTGTAACTGGAGGCAAATCAGTTATGCTTGGTCAGTCTGAGAGCCAACCTAGGTGGATATGCTGCCCATCAACATTGCCGTTCTTGTTCCAAATGTGCATTCTAACCATAGTATAAATGAGAACATTCACTTGTTATGGCTTTCGTGCTTCCAATTAGTCCACCAAATATCTGCTGTACAGCATACTGACATCTGAAACCATGGTATGGGCAGATAAATGTTCTGTAGAGGAGGAAATTCCTTAAAATTACAGTACATTAAGAAGTCTTTCATGGAATCATAAGTTACAGCACAGAAGGAGACCATTCCTCCTGTCTGTGCTGGTGCCAACTCTTCAACTGAATGTATCTAATCTGATCCCATTTCACGTCCCTTTCCCTGTATATTCTTGCGTTTCATGTACTCAATTCTCAATTTGTCTCACCGAAGTATAGGCCAGCTCATACAGATAAAGGAAAGTGATCTGAGCTTGGACCACATAGTTGATAGTACTCTCACCTCTGGATCAAATAAGTTGAGAGTTAAAGTCCTATGCCAGAATTTTAGCTCCAAGTCGAGTCTGACAATCCAGTACAGTGCTTTGTCCGAGGTGCTGTTCTTTGGATAAGATTTTAAGCCTATGTTTATTAAAGGGGTTCAGATGGATAGTAAAAATCCTACAGCAACATTTAAGGAGAGGGAGTTTTCCTCGTGTCCTGGGCAACATTCCTTCCTTAACTACTTTTAAAAACAAAAGTTTAACTGAACATTCATCTGAGCGTTGTTTCTGGGATGTTACTATGTAGCACGGATGTTGTGTGCAGAAGTGACTGTATTTCAAGTTGTAGCATCAGATGCAAGTGCTATACCAGTTCAGAGAATAGTACAGCACAGAAGGAGGTCATTCGGTCTATCAAGCCTGTACCAGCTCTTTCGAAGAGCAATCCAGTTAGTCCCAGTCCCCTGCTCTTTCCCCAAATCCCTGCAATTTTCTTTCCAAGAATGGCCTACTCCTGCACCTATTTTCTATGTTTCTATACACCACCCTATCAGGTAGTGCATTCCAAATCCTAACCACTCGTTGCATAAAAAAAGTTTCCCCTCATGTCGCCTCTATTTCTTTTGCCGATCACCTTAAATTTGTGCCCTCTCGTTATCGACCCTTCAGCCATTGTAAACAGTTTCTCTTCATTTACTCTATCTAAACCCCACATGATTTTAAACACCGCTATCAAATCTTCTCTTGGCCTTCTCTGCTCCAAGGAGAACAACCCCACCACCTTTAGTCTATTCACGTAATTGTATTCCTTCGTCCCATTCTAGTAAATCTCTTCTGTAACCTCTCCACAGCCTTTACATCCTTCCTAAAGGACCTATTTGAATAAAATCCTGTTTGTATAATAATCCAACTGAGCTTGCTGAGGAAATAACTCACTTGCATGAAGTGTTTTTCCTGTTCTGGTTGAGTGTGATTTCTCACATTTTTAACACTATATGTACCTGCATACAAGAGTAGCAATTTAGATCACTGGGGACCAAAAGCAAGAAGATCACCAGCTCATTTTGCAGAACATATTCACCGAATCCTGGCCTGGGTCAATTCTCCTCTTTACTTTGGGTTCTTCAACACTGGCTGGTTCCCTCTAGCTCAGCTCAATTTCTCCACTTCTTGTCTGTGTGCACCAGTTGCACTGCACAGAACAGTCATAAGAATATAAGAAATAGGAACAGGAATAGTTCATATGGCCCCTCGAGCCTGCTCCACCATTCAATATCATGGCTGATCTGATCATGGACTCGGCTCCATTTCCCTGCCCACTCCCCATAACCCCTTATCCCCTTATCGTTTAAGAAACTGTCTATTTCTGTCTTAAATGTCTTCAATGTCCCAGCTTCCACAGCTCTCTGAGGCAGTGAATTCCATAGATTTACAACTCTCCAAGAAGAAATTTCTCCTCATCTCAGTTTTAAATGGGTGGCCCCTTATTCTAAGATCATGCCCTCTAGTTCTAGTCTCCCCCATCAGCGGAAACATTCTCTCTGCATCCACCTTGTCAAGCCCCCTCATAATCTTATACGTTTCGATAAGATCACCTCTCATTCTTCTGAATTCCAATGAGTAGAGGCCCAACCTACTCAACGTTTCCTCATAAGTCAACCCCCTCATCTCCGGAATCAAGCTTGTGAACCTTCTCTGAACTGCCTCCAAAGCAAGTATATCCTTTCGTAAATATGGAAACCAAAACTGCACGTAGTATTCCAGGTGTGGCCTCACCAATACCCTGTATAGCTTTAGCAAGACTTCCCTGCTTTTATACTCCATCTCTTTGCAATAAAGGCCAAGATTCCATTGGTCTTCCTGATCACTTGCTGTATCTGCATACTATCCTTTTGTGTTTCATGCACAAGTACCCCCAGGTCCCGCTGTACTGCTGCACTTTGCAATCTTTCTCCATTTGAATAATAACAGTGTTCGGAGTTAAAATCAAATTTCCCACTTTCTTCAGTTTATAATAGCTGGAAAATGGTGGGATCGTTGTATACGCAAATGCATGCAGTAGGTGCCATTGTAATTCAAACTATAAAGAAAGCTTGGGGTTCATTCCTTTTTGGTGTAGAGTATGTCTAGGCATGTTCTAATAAGGGATGACGATCTCCACAAGTGAGGCAGGCTGAGTAACTTCTGCTTGATAAATGTCAGTGAATAATAATGAATAGAGTGCTTTGTTATTTCATTCTGCTGTTTGTGACACACCGTCCATTGCGCACATTTACAGTAACTAATGGACCTGCTGTGGCATTGCTCTTGGTAAAGATTAGGGTCATTTGTTTTGGAACACTGATATAGTATTTTTGTACATGGATAGACAAAGGTACCTCAGCCACAAATCAGTTACATAACTACACTCTACACACATTATTTCATTAAAAAAATTCAGTGATAATTAGAAACCAACTTGAATATTGTTATCTGCTTATAAATGTTATTGGAGGCTTCACTAAGTGCTACCAGATCCTATTCCTAATTCTTGGTGTCTCAAAGAGCATTAACCTCAAAGTTTTCATGAATGAATTGTAGCCTTATCCAGGTGGCCCAGGCATAGTTCTGAGTTGTGTACACATGTCTGGTGACTCCACCTTCTCTTCAGGTGTGATGCTGGAGGCAAGGGATGTTGTTGAAGCAAATTGCTGGGAGTTCCAACCGGCCCAGCGCAATTACTTTTAAAAAAAAAAACACCAAGTCCCTACCAGACATCCATTACCCAGACATCCGTTACCCATACCTATATCCTATTGGTCAAGGTTATGACAAATTGGCCACCTCACAGGCCGACAGCTCTGATAATGAAACATGATGGACCAATGATTTGGGAGGACATTTGCGATGGACAAACTAAAGAGATCACATAAAGCAGAGACATGCACTGAGGCTGGATAGAAGCATTTTTTTATAATGTATTAATATAGATACGTTGTATTTTTTTAAAATCAGGAACAGAAGATTTATTTTTGTTAGTTTTACAAAAATAAATCTTCTGTTCCAAGGCTGCTTGTGTGGTGTAATAAACAAGAAAGACTTGCATTTATATAGCGTCTTTCACAACCTGCAGATGTACCAAAATGCTTTACAGCCAATGAAGAACTTTTTGAAGTGTAGTCGCTGTTGTACACTATGAAACGCGGCAGCTAATTTGCACACAGCAAGCTCCCGCAAATGGCAATATGGTAATGACCAGATAATCTGTTTTAGTGAAGTTGATTGAGGGATAAATATTATCTAGGACACTGGGGATAACTCCCCTGTTCCTCTTCATAATAGAGCCTTGGGATCTTTTGCGTCCATCTGAGAGAGCAGACAGGGCCTCAGTTTAAAGTCTCATCTGAAAGATGTTAAATCGTAATAAGCCTCTTCATTGTTGGCACATACTGGGAGATCAACCAGGATTTAGCTTTGGGTGTACTTGAAAACAAAATTGTGCTTGAGACTGAATTTGATATTGGTTAAAATGAGTGACTTTGCTGTATCGTACTTTGTCACTTATGCTATATTGCTTGATTGTGTTCCCTTTAGAAACATAGAAACATAGAAAAAAGGTGCAGGAGTAGGCCATTCGGCCCTTCTAGCCTGCACCGCCATTCAATTAGTTCATGGCTGAACATGCAACTTCAGTACCCCATTCCTGCTTTCTCACCATACCCCTTGATTCCCCTAGTAGTAAGGACTTCATCTAACTCCTTTTTGAATATATTTAGTGAATTGGCCTCAACAACTTTCTGTGGTAGAGAATTCCACAGGTTCACCACTCTCTGGGTGAAGAAATTCCTCCTCATATCGGTCCTAAATGGCTTCCCCCTTATCCTTAGACTGTGTCCCCTGGTTCTGGACTTCCCCAACATTGGGAACATTCTTCCTGCATCTAACCTGTCTAACCCCGTCAGAATTTTAAACGTTTCTATGAGATCCCCTCTCATTCTTCTGAACTCCAGTGAATACAAGCCCAGTTGATCCAGTCTTTCTTGATAGGTCAGTCCCGCCATCCCGGGAATCAGTCTGGTGAACCTTCGCTGCACTCCCTCAATAGCAAGAATGTCCTTCCTCAGGTTAGGAGACCAAAACTGTACACAATACTCCAGGTGTGGCCTCACCAAGGCCCTGTACAATTGTAGCAACACCTCCCTGCCCCTGTACTCAAATCCCCTCGCTATGAAGGCCAACATGCCATTTGCTTTCTTAACCGCCTGCTGTACCTGCATGCCAACCTTCAATGACTGATGTACCATGACACCCAGGTCTCTTTGCACCTCCCCTTTTCCTAATCTGTCACCATTCAGATAATAGTCTGTCTCTCTGTTTTTACCACCAAAGTGGATAACCTCACATTTATCCACATTATACTTCATCTGCCATGCATTTGCCCACTCACCTAACCTATCCAAGTCGCTCTGCAGCCTCATAGCATCCTCCTCGCAGCTCACACTGCCACCCAACTTAGTGTCATCCGCAAATTTGGAGATACTACATTTAATCCCCTCGTCTAAATCATTAATGTACAGTGTAAACAGCTGGGGCCCCAGCACAGAACCTTGCGGTACCCCACTAGTCACTGCCTGCCATTCTGAAAAGTCCCCATTTACTCCTACTCTTTGCTTCCTGTCTGACAACCAGTTCTCAATCCATGTCAGCACACTACCCCCAATCCCATGTGCTTTAACTTTGCACATTAATCTCTTGTGTGGGACCTTGTCGAAAGCCTTCTGAAAGTCCAAATATACCACATCAACTGGTTCTCCCTTGTCCACTCTACTGGAAACATCCTCAAAAAATTCCAGAAGATTTGTCAAGCATGATTTCCCTTTCACAAATCCATGCTGACTTGGACCTATCATATTACCTCTTTCCAAATGCACTGCTATGACATCCTTAATAATTGATTCCATCATTTTACCCACTACTGATGTCAGGCTGACCGGTCGTTGAAGAAAAAGGTGGGGGGGGGGAGGAGGAGGAGGAGGGGGGAGAGGAGGAGGAGGAGGAAGGGGGGGGGGAGGACGAGGGGGGGTGGAGGAGGGTGGAGGAGGGGGGGAAGGGGGGGGAAGCGGGGGGAAGGGGGGGAAGGGGAAGGGAGGAGGAGGGGGGGGGTGGAGGAGGGAGGGGGGGGGAGGGGGGGAAGGGGGGGAGGGGAGGGGAAGGGGAAGGGGGGGAAGGGGAAGGGGAAGGGGGGAAAGGAAGGGGAGGGGGAGGGGGAGGGGGGAGGGGGAGGGGAAGGGGAAGGGGAGGGGGGAGGGGAAGGGGGGAGGGGGAGGGAGGAGGTGGGTGGGGGGGGAGGAGGAGGAGGGTGGAGGGGGAGGAGGAGGGGGGAGGAGGAGGAGGAGGGGGGAGGAGGGGGGAGGAGGAGTCTGGTTTGCCGCACGCTCGTTTCTTTGCCTGCAAGGGCAGACATCGATGAGAAGCACTTTCACACAGGTAGGAAGATGGTTCATTTAATCTTTTCTTTGCTTATAAATTTTTATTCAGGTTGGATTTATTTGTATAATATTTGTATAAGTATAAATAAGGATTTATTATAGAATTGAATTACTTCCCTTCCCCCCCCCCCTCCCCCCCCTCGTTCTGGACGCCTAATTTGTAACCTGCGCCTGATTTTTTTAATGTGTAGACAAGGTTTTTTCAGTTCTACAAAAGTCTTCACTTGCTCCATTCTAAGTTAGTTTGGAGTACGTTTTCACTGTGGAAACTTTCAAATCAGGCGTCAGTGGCCGGACACGCCCCCTTTTGAAGAAAAAATTCTGTTCCAAAGTGAAACTGTTCTAACTGACTAGAACTGCAGAAAAAAAAATGTGGAGAATTGCGATTTCTAAGATAGTCCGTTCTCCACCAGTTGCTCCTAAAAATCAGGCGCAAATCATGTGGAAACTTGGGGCCATTGTTTCTATGACTGTCTGTCCCACCTGTGACAATGTAATTCCCGTATTGGACTGTTCAGTCACCTGAGCACTCACTTTGAGTGGAAGCAAATCTTCCTCGATTTCGAGGGACTGCCTATGATGATGATGGTGGCTTGTCTGCACACACACATAGCTGATAATTACAGAAATATTGATGAGGAAAGAAAGGTCTGGTAGGAACTGCTGTAAGATTAGGATCATAGGGGTCACACAGATACCCGAAGGGTCTTAAGAGTTATAAGGCGTTTTATTAAGAGTGATAGTTCAAATATAGTCAAACACAAAACACAGTCAGGATAGACATGGTAGACATGCGACCTTGACAAGTAGCTGTTATTAGTCCCGATCGGACAGACGGCTGGTGGCACGAACAGTTCTTATCTTCACTGTCTGCCCTGAAACGCCTTCTAGGTCTTTCTTTTATTCTCTTTTTTTAGAGGTGGGCCTGGTGTAGGATGTGGACAGGACCATTTAATCTATAATATGTCGAGTTCTTTGTAACTCATAGGTGAAACCCTCCTTCACATCCTCCCAAGTCAGCCATGCCATTCTTGGCCTTCAGATGTTGGAGCTGCCTGTTATCAGTTATTTATGTTAATGCTGTTCAAGTAGCTTTAGCTATTGTATCATGGTATGAATCATTCATTCTAACATCAGTCTGAAGAGACTTTTTGGTCTCAAGTTATTTCTTCCAATTTACAATTTCTTACACTGCCATGAACAAACCTGAGGTGTGGACAGATGACTATACGCCACCAAAGCTTTGCTGTGGTTATATTGTACATAAATAGTTTTGTGATAGTAATCTAAGAAGGTTTAAACATCCAGGAGCTATAATAGAACAGAGGGAGCTTTGGGCTGCTCTGTAAGACTGCACTACCTCATATCTGTTGTGTGATTCTTCAAATCTCGAGCCACATGTCTTTGAGCGTGTTGGATTTAGCTGGGTGCTAACTGGTAGTGGTGTTGAGGGAATTCAAGGATGGTAGTGTTGGATCGAAAGTACTTTTATGAACTGATTTGTCCTATTTATGACTCCAGTCCCACAAATTGTTCAAGACTTGAAAGAGGAGAGGAGGGTGCAGGCATGAGTTACTGACGGAACGAAGAAGTGATGGAACAGATGTTGGGTGCAAATGCACTATCTTGCACATGTGTAGTTGCGCAAAAGACACATGTTACACCGTGGACCTTTCTTACGGGGAAAGGCCATGCAGACCAACAATCTGGCAAATGTAGGCTGGAGCTTAGACTGCTTCCTAGCATGGGGGAGTGAAACCATCTTGTGAGGTGCTAGTGTGTAGCACCCTGTTGATATTGCATGGCTGTCCTGTGGCAATGCAGCAGTCCCTCTATTCCTTGGTAAGAAATTCACCTAAATATATTCAAAAAGGAGTTAGATGTAGTCCTTACTACTCGGGGGATCAAGGGGTATGGGAAGAAAGCAGGAACGGGGTACTGAAGTTGCATGTTCAGCCATGAACTCATTGAATGGCGGTGCAGGCTCGAAGGGCCGAATGGCCTACTCCTGCACCTATTTTCTATGTTTCTATGTTATACAAACTTGTTTTAAAAACCAAACTAATAAGCTGTGAATTACAAGGCAATATTTCATCGTGAGGTTCAGATAAAGTTCATAAACCACTCGAGTTGTGCAGCTGTGGAAGTAATTCCAAGGGTTAGTAGTTTAGCAGAAAATATGTCAACATTCAATTACTGCTCCACCTTCAACGGTAGAGCCTTCAGCATCTTCGATCCTACTCTTTGGAATTCCCTCTAAGCCTTAAAGACGAAAACAACAAAGGCAGGTAAATTCTGCAGTGACTAAGGGGCAAGAGATCTTTGGGTGCATGGTGGGGGAAGCGAATTGGGGATGGGCCAAAAAAGCACCTGGAAACAAGAGAAGCAGATGAGGAAGTAGGGCGAGAGGATGGGAAGTGAGGGACTTGAAAGAGGAGAGAAGTGTGCAGGCATGAGCTGCTGATGGAACGCAGAAGTGATGGACCAGATGTTGAGAGCAAAGGCCTTGGGGGAAGAAAACAAATACAAATTAAAAAGCCATCCTGCACCCCACCTGCCACCAAAAACTTTCCTACAGCTCTGGCCAGAGCCTTCTGCCAACTTATCATCCTTTCCTCCCCCAGTTAGTGCCCTTACCTCCCAGAAGTGAAAGGGGAGAAAACGGGTCACAGAAACAATGACAGAACAAGAGACAAAAAGAGTGTGCACAGATAACGAGAA